>NC_045150.1:16938599-17247592 GCF_008831285.2 Nymphaea colorata
TCGTATCCATACCATGATACCGGTACTAAGAAGTGTTTTATATTTTCTCCATCCAGAAAAATACTTCCCAATTACCACCACATAACTTGGTCTACACTTAACATGCTTCCAATACCCTGCAATTTTTGGTCTGCAATTTATATACTTATCTTCCAGATTCAAAAGCTCTATTCGTGCTAGAACAGGAATGAACATAGAATCTACCACGGAGTACTCCTGACCAGCTAAGTAAGGTGCTTCTGTAAGCTGCTGTTCCGCATCATCAAGAAGACGAACCAGCTGGTCCTCACTTTGCTTCACAACATCTGGATCCTTCAAAATTTCCTCTGTATCATATGCTGACTGAAGTCTTGAGCGATACATACTGGCCAGATCAGGTGACTCGGCCATTCGAGCCATTACCACCCTCCTTATGAAAGTGGACACAAAAAGCCGATATTTCTCTGGGACATGAGAGAGTGTGAACACCTTCGGATTCCAGCCTTGTATCTTTCGCATCCATTCTAGGGCCTTGTCATCAAGGACAGCAGCTTGACTATCAAACGAGGAGACATTTATTCTGTGTATGTACCTGTATTTCTTCAAAGAATAAGACCAGTTGAATAAAAGAACAGAAAGATATGGGAATTATGAAATAAAAGCATTACTGGATCATGTCGAGCGTGTCGTAGATGATTGTTCCACCATTCTTCAAAAGTGGCAGCTTTGCAGAAGGGTTCATACGAAAGAATGGGGAATCCATGTTCTTGCCCTTCAAAGGATTTACATGGTAGGAGATGTAATCAATCTCCCTCTCTTCCAATGCAAGTCTTACCTTCTGGCTGTCAAGGGAATAAGGATGGTGGTATAGCTGCATGATTTCCTAAACATCTGAGATTACATAGATAGCATGTAATCCGGCCCTCTGGGAGGCTATTTACCTGGAAACATAACAGAGTAATCCACATGTTATGGAAGGATATTGAGAATAACCTGCACATGATGAGCCCTGAAAACGTCCAACATAAATGCTTTCACTGATATGATTAATTTTCCAGCACAACCAGCCCTAGTGAACGGTACCTTGCACTTTTTCAAAATTGTCTTCTCTCTGGGACTGACATGGCTAATGGTTTATCACATTTCATTCTAGAAAGAAACATGTACCACTTCTTAATGGTGTCATACAAACATCAGATGCCAAATTTGTTATCAAGAACACGTTGTAGAAAGACCTGCCAAGAAAATTAAACTATCCTAACAATTATCATCCACACGATTTCCAGGCAAATAGTATGGGTAGATAATGGGAGCTCAAAAAAAGTGTGACAAAAGGCACGAGCTTCAGTCTAACGCAACTTAAACAACATATTATCAATTATAGATCCCAGCAAAGAAATATTCATTTGCAATAGTCATGTCTTATGATGCATAGAAAAGAGCAATAGCATAATCAATTACCTTTACAGATATACGAACAAGGTTTTGAAACAACTCAATCCACATTCATGTTATATCTTCAGCAACAGGCCACTTAATATTTTTTGCAGTTTAAAAAGGAAAGGACATATTTATAGATTGGAAATTTTAACCAAATTTAGGTCAGCCCACATTACTTCTCTGTTGATTCCTCCAGGATATGTGTTGCACGGAGATCTACTTTATTAGGTCTCCTTTCATATTAGAGTGCCTTTCTATTTTTCTCTTTAAGAAGACTGTCCAGAACCCCGAACATGTGGGATGCTGTGGTGAGACAAACATAGCATGGAGCTTTCAACCTTAATAATCGAACACATGGAAACATGGCATGACCCTACCATCCAATAACTTTTTAGTTGACAGATTAAGATAGACAGATCAGAGCGCACCATTTATATGGTAGCACATTACAGAGGAAATCTGGACAATCTTAAAGTTTTTCTACAGACCCAACAAATATGGACAACAAATGTTTGTTGTTGCATCTTTAGATTGTCACGAGCCAACCACTACCTGATGATACTAGATTAGGATGGGAAGAGTAAAAAGTGAAGCCATTTTCATTTCATATACAAAATTGACACATGCATATAACAATGATTTATGCGCCCATGGAATTCACAAACCACTTTCATTACTTGGATGAAGAGATAATCACTAGGATCAGTGAACAAGTTGAGCCCACTTTGCATCTGAACATTAGAATGAAAAAAGGTCCATTGAAGCTGTGAAAACAAATACCAATCCAGCTTCAATAGTCTGCCAAGCTTCAGATTAGGAGAAAAACTTTTCTTGGACTAACAAAGCAATTGAAAATAATTAAGCATTTGCAGAATTTATCTTGGTGGCCCATGGAAACAAAAGAAATAGGCATGGAAGTCATCCACCAATTTATTTGATTTTCTGTCTCTCTTCAAAGATTCAGCAGTTCCTAACTCCCTTGACAGTTGACACCTGCAGCCTCTTACTTGAGCAAGTTGAACAATAGGTTCACTGAAAACAGGAATCTGCTATTATTAGGAGCCAATAGATCGCCCAAGGCATTATTGCACCTTTCAACCCAAAATAATATTAATGATGATAAGGACAATGATGATGATGATGATGATACTAATGGCAATCATGATAATAAATTATCCTTCAGAATCATTTCATCAGGTATCCGTAAAAACGTTTCATTCAATCCTTCAACTATCTACTCCAACTTAAGATTTTTCCAGATATTTTTGGTATTTCCCAGTTCTAGTAGATGGAAGGTGTGGAACATGAAGTATCTGCTTCCTATGAAACATTTGCCACCAATTGCACCCTCACGAGTTAGGGGCCAACTTACTTGGTGGTAGCTCTTACTACTCTCCGGATCTATTGATGGGATCTTACTGAATACTATGAAATATTTGAACAATCCACTTACACTTGATTTATATATAATAGACATTAAACTTTTTTCTCTGTCCTTTTTATCATCTACATCAAAAACATCGCATAAGTAAATTGGAGTAATAACTGCAGTGAAGTTTAGAAATAGGAACTTAACTAATAACTATGGATTAATCAAAATCTTATTGTTTCCATTGAGAGGCTTGAAAATTTTCTTGCAGAAAGCCTGTCTGCAGCTTTCCAGCTAGAAGCCTCTCACTGAAGCTCTGCAGTCAACTTTCAACGAAAATTACAGTCTTTAGAATTCGGTTTCCAGTAAACCTTCTTCTTGCTGACTGTTTCTAGTGCGTTGTTAAGTGTCTGATTTTGAGCTGTCCTCATTTCTATTTCAGAATCCTTATGCTTTCTGTTAATTAAAACTGCCTAGCATCGAGTTGTACTACTCGGATATGCCATATGCTGCAGTTACCTATTCCAATTAACGCCATCCGTGAGTGACGGATTTGTGTAAAGTCAAGAATATCATTCACATCAAATCTGTGAATAGGCATCTCGGTCAGCCAAATTCTATGTCATGGCACCTTGGACTGGCCCTGTTTGCTCCTCTACGAGCATAGAGGTTAGACGTCCACTACTTCATGCCCAAGCTTTGTTTGTTGCCATTTTAAAGGCCTAAATTCCTTTTTATCTTGAAAATTGAGATATTTCTCATTCACAGAGGTCACCAAAAAACATATTTGACTTTACTTGCGAAATCCATTGACTCCAAGGTTACCTTTGGCAGGTCAGGCAACCTTGGTAACTGATAATGTTTGTTAAAGGAATAAAAGGACCGAAGGAGTTTATTTTCGTTATCCGCAACAACCATGCACCAAGATGAACCATTAACCAAATACTTATCTTTCCTACATTGTCAGACTGTGACTCTGGCGTTGAACGAATAACCAACAGAGCCAAATATCTTTGTTGGCGTTGTAAGGGACATAGATAAAAGCTTTTCCCATTCTCTTATTAACCAACTTCATAGTTCTGATTGTATGCCTCTGATGTGCTAGTAAGTAAGCAAAAATGCATCTGAAATAGCAACTTATATCCTAAATTGCACGGGCATATATGCAGGCAGAAGCATTTTCAGCAGCTTTGTGGATCAACCAAAATGACATATCATATAAAAGGCCACACATACAAGCATACGTGGACATAATATTTGAAACACATATTCTAGATCACATTTTGTACTTTTTTGCACATAATTCCAATATGGGCTGATGAAATACCTTTCTTCAAACAATTTCAAGCACTAAGATCAATTGCATCAAAAGAAATCTCAACAACTAATCACAATTTGATGGCGCTACATTCTTTAACACATATCTATTTAAAGAATCAGTAAGAACTCATCTTAATTCAAGCCTTTTGTTGGACATTCATCCAGCGAACAAAATGCACCTATTAATGCTCATCGACTGAATGAACGTGCGTATTTTTATGTTGTTTGCACAAACACCATAACCATGTCACTGAGCCTCCACCTGAAAAAATGACTCAAAAAGCCAACTTTCATCTACAGCTTTCTCTGACTGTTGACTTTTAAAACATGTACTAATTAACTCATCAGGCATGGATCATGAACCTGCCATTGGAAATTCACCCATCTTCAATCCATAGAAGTGTTTTTCGTCACCCATCCAGAATTTTAAAAAGAAACAAGAAAAGGTTCACAAGCCAAGCACCACTGAAGACTTACAAATCATAAAAAAATGATTCAACAATTCAACCCAACAGAAGCCTGACAGGATCAAAAGTCATTCGCGAATTACAAGAGAAAATGATCAGCCTTGAAGAACAAGAGAAAAACAAATGCAGATAGTTAGAGTAATCAAAGAAAGAATCCCCGAAGAGAAAACCAAATGCAGATAGCTAGAGAAATAAACGAAAGAACCTCCGCATGCCTAACGAATCATTACCAATAAAGGATGGAAACGGGAAAAAAGAAAAAAACACTGAAGAGAAAAATATGAGGCACGTTAGCAAGAAATTACGGAACTCTTCCACTAACCGAAAAGTTACTCTGATAGTGTAAAAGTAAAACTGAGTCAAAAACTTGGAAAGGAAATTCATTTCCAGTCAGGAAATGATTTCTTGGTTAGTTTCTGACCTCCAATTCTTCGTTACGAGAGAGACGAGTGATGGGAAGAACTGGGGAGGCAAAGCACTTCCTCTGAGCGTTAATGGCGAAATCTCCCTCTCGAGTGGGGAGGCAAGTCGGTTTCCATGCGTTTATGCTGGAAGAAGAAATTTACAATATTATGAAGAAAAAGTTAGTCAAGGACGGAAGGGAAACTTCGGTGACCTTTTCAAGTTCGTTTCCACACATTCTACAATGAGGTCCTACACTTTATCAAGAATGACAGCCAGGTGATCATGTTTCATTTAGTTGCCATGCAACCACCAAGACTGAAAAAAAAAACTATTATTTCATCCGTATGTAGAAAAAGTAATATTTTTTTTTTTAAATTTTCTTTTAAACTTTCTTAATTTTTTTTTTCGATCACCATGGAAGGTCTACCATGGACATTAATAGACTTATCACGAAATATGCCTTTATCATATCTAATGTATTAGATGTCCAAGTATTCGATTCGTTTCCTTGATTTTTAAGTTCACAAACCGAACTCAATTTGAATTTGACTTTTATTTTTATGTCTGTATCTGAATCCAGTTTTTATATGCACAATCCAATTTGAAATGGATTGTGATATTTTAATAATTGTCTTCCATTAGATGTGGGATGTTTATTAAAAATTGTGTTGGTATCCATATCCAATCCAAATGGGTTACATATTTTGTTTAATAAATCCAAATCTATTGGAGTGTCGTTTACTGTGTCGGAATCCAATATGATTTTTTAATCAAATGTTAATTTAAAATTTTCAATATATGATTTTTTTAAAAATAATTCAATCAAACTATTAAATACCTGACTTGTATGTTTTTAGTTTGATTGATTTCAGTGTGTCTTTGCTACCCCAAAAAGGTGAAGGTGTGCTTTCTTTCTAATTACCTTCAACTCGAAGAAACTTGCATTTGTCGTGAAGCCGTAAAATATAAAAGACTGAGCTGGAAAAGAAAAAAGAAACTGGCGCTTATTTTAGTTATTAGAACAAAAGTTAGGGGGCCTTTCCGTTACAATGCTCATTCCCTCGTGTTGTTTTCGTTTTTGGCCTGGGCGTTTTGTGCACGGAAAGTGGGAACTGTACAAAGTTGGACCTTTGGAACGCTTTTGAGGGTCGGTGAAAACGAAAATGGGAAAAAGGCCCTTTTTTTAATTATTTTCACCTTAGTCTTTTATTTTTTTAAAAAAAATATATACATGCACCCGCAGCAATAGATTCAAGCTTAGATGTGGTGAACTCAATATTTCCTTAAGTTTTGTTTTGGTAACTCAAGACGAGTTCTAGATTGACTCGGTTTGGCTCGAACTGGGCTTGACTAACCAATGATGCGAGTGAGTAGGGGGGGGGGGCATTTAATAAAAAAAATTTATATAAATTTTAAAAATTTAATTAAACTAATATACAAAATTTAGAAAAGTGTATTTCAGCTTCTGTTAAGAATTTTGAAACAAATTACTAGCTCCACCATTTTCAGTGCAATTCGAAATGTAATGCCAATGAACCGTTGGCTTTTTAGCGACGGAAGAGAGCTTCTTATGAAATATTTACTGCATGCTGATAAATAATGAGTTTGGTATGTGAGAATCATATGCTTTTGTCACTGTCAAGGAAATCTTTTTGGAGCTGTCAACGATGATAATGGCGGTGGGCACGGCCACGTTCTGGTTCATTCCATGGATGGCCTCAAAAGCACGCAGACTTAACGACCTCCAGCTTCTGTTTGGTGCTGTCCTCTTCAATGGATGCCATTTAATTTATTTAATTACAAAATCTTTAAGTAATTATTGACAATGGATTTTGTATTGTTAAAAAGACAACTAAGTTGTGGGGCATTAATGAACAAATTAAACCGTTTGCCCATTTAATTCACGTTATTGTTTGAATTAATATGATAAAAAGACCATAATGCCCTTAGTGAAGATAAATTGCAAAATTTATTGCTATATATAATAAATTATAACAAAAAAAATCAGTTTTTCTATTCGCATTATGTTGTATTTTTTTTTTCCATTAACGCCAGAAAGTTCTGTAAGAAAAAATTGATTGTTTGAGTATCTTCATGATGATCAATAGAGGGTAAAACAATATTTTTACTGATTGACAATTAAATTTTTAAAAATAATTCTATGATGTTCTTTTTCTATGATTTATATTAACCATAGAAAAACTTAAAGAGTATGAAAAGTACTTATGAATGTAGCTATTACTGTCAATTTTTGAATTTTTTTTTGAAAAAAAAAAAAGTGGACGGAGATTGTCTAGTGAGAGGAGACCAAGATCTCGTTTCAAGCAAAAAAGGTTCTGGATTTGAGGTATTAGTGCGATCCAATGCTTAGTTTTTCAAACTACTTTACATTGTTTTTTTCAAAGATCTATTTATATTCTATGTGACCGACTACAAGTGGGTACATGGACTCTACTATGGTTCTGAGTTCTGGATCATGTCGGATCCACCCAACTGAGATCTGGGTTTCGGCGCTCTGATCTCTAGAGGGTTCAGATCTGATTGCACACTCGAAACTGAGTTCATTATCTGAATGAGTTGCAGATCTGTTCCAAGTGAAAACGTTGTTTCAAACTTCATCAAATTGGAACGTTATATGGATATGTCCCAATCCTGATCCAGATTTTGATTTGGATGTTAGATTTGCATGTAGGTTCGAACAATAGTTACAAATAACGTCTCGGAGTTTTAAACGGTGAGGTTTTTCTCGAGTATAATAGAGCTTGAAAAAAACTAAAAATAAAAAAAAATAAAATAAGTGAGAAACTAATACTTTGAACCAAAAATAGACCAAATTGGACCTGATGATTTGATGGCCGGTTCAAGAGGACCACCATAAGTTTTTAAATATTTAAGACAAATAATTGAAACGAGTTGGTATGATTAAAATATTAAATCCTTTAGTAGTGGCAGAGACACAATTCCAGATAAGGGACTGCCAGATGATTAAAATATTAAAGCCTTTAGTAGCGGCGGAGACCCAATGCCACTTGGCAATAGTAGCAGTATGTTATTGTTTCATATTTTTACTTAAAAATAGCATAAATTTATGCAATACTTTCAAAAAAAGTTCTACAAATTTATCTCAGCTTTTGAGGTAAATACATAGAGTAATAATGTTCCTCTTAAGAAACACACACAAAAGCATGCCAGGTCTTGTAAGGGGCAGCTCATATATCTGGATTGAGATCCTAATCCATTTCTCATTTGGAACCTACAGGCCCACACAGCCCACATTAGTTCTGGCTTGAGTTGTCTCTCCATGTAGATGTGGTTTTCAGTTGAGATCACCGTGTTGGCTGATAGTAATAGATGGGCTTGAATGCCAGTTCTTGCCATAGCATGTATATATGAGAGAAAACTGGATCAACCCGACTAGCCGCCTTGCAAGTCCAACCTTTTTACAAGTCGTCATCACATTTTTCTCCTTGTTTTTCTTTTAACCATCCTTTACGTTGAATTGTATGACCCTCATAAGATGGTTGTGCGACTTTGCAAGTCAGAATCACAATTCAATATATATATATATATATATATATATATATATATATATATATATATATATATATATATATATATATATATATATATACCAGACCCATTGTTTTTTTTGTTTCAAAACTATTTTAAATACAATATAAACATCTTAATATGTTTATAAAGACTATTTTGACATAAAATATGCATTGAGTCAAGTAGTGTTGCCTTGAAAAAAGATTCGATGGCGTCTACTCAGGCCAAAGCACAATGAGGAAACAAAAGATGAAGAAAGGAGAATGAGAAGGAAAAGAACAAGTAGAAAAAAATAATAAGAAGTAAATAAAGGTAAAAGTTGAGAGATTTGCTTTCAAGATATCTATTTTCACTTGAGCATCTAGATGTCGCAGCCTAGTTGAAAAGGTGATCTTGGGGCTTGGAGTTAGGAGAAGAGCCAGAAAATTCAAACTAAGGGACATTATGCATAAAATTTGACACTTCTAAAGGGCACTAACATATAAATGAGAAGAATTACTCATAAATATCAATATAAAAATGACAAAATTTTTGAGCTCAGTATGGGCAATTGCCCACAGCCAGCCCTCACCTGCCTCTGCCCCTCCTTGGTGTCTAGGTGCCTGTAGTTGTAGTTGATTCCTAAGCATGATGCTTTCCAACATACCATATTAACATATCCAATTTATTGGACGTTCACATATTTGAATTCAAATAAAGAAAAATCTATATCATATATTGGAATCCAACTTTTAAATACACAATCAAACTCCGAATTGCATTATGTTATGCTAAGAAATTGCTTCTAAAGCGTACATACAATGGATGTAGGAAAATTTAATTGGTCACTTCGATCCATATTATCCAATCAAATAATTGGTTGAAACTAATTAAATCCTAATTTGAATCTAATCGGATGTTATTTCTTAAATCCGATCTGATCAATTAACCAAATGCTAATTTCTTTCCATAAAGTGTTCTCGCCGGATAATCCGAACTATTGACATCTCTGCTAAGAGCCATTAGTAAAAATGCTTCCGGATGGACTTTTGAGACCCATGGCAACCAAGAAACACTATAATCCAGAAGGCAAAGAAAGAACGGACTGATCAAAGCATATCATTACATTGAACATGAAGATGTTCTCTCGATATAGCTGCTAATGATCAAGGTTGCAGCATAATCAAATGAAGTAAGGAATGGTAATGCATGCAGATACTACGAAATAATAAGAGACATAAATGTTATCAAGAAAGAATTTCTAATAATGTGCCAACTCCTTTCATTTAGGAGAATCTTTTGGAAACCAGTGAATAATCTGTTACAAATATAAGGGCATCAAACACTGCTTACTTTAAGGTCTATGTCGCCTTCCATAGTAGGAAAAAAAATGTTCAATCATTTTATTTTGCATGTTCTTTTTTGAGATCTATGTCACTAGCAGAGTAGACACTAAGGTGTAGTTTAACATTAAGAATAGCATGTGACCATTAAATGAATTTACCTCAAAATTGGAGTAGATTCGTAATACATCTGTTCAAGGGCTTCATGAATCTCCCTTAATTTTGAGACAATTCATAAAACATTTGCTCATTGTTCCTAATACCAAACAACTCCTATGAGTTCGAGAACACCACCACCAAAGTGGCAGGAAATCAACTTTTTGCAGTAAACTTCAGGCATATATACTAATATTTTTGGAGATCATGAGCAGTAGCGGTCCTAACTGTGGAGGCCAGCGTAGGCTGATGCCCCCCTCAACACCTGCACGCAGAAATTGCCTTATTTATACATTGATGTCTCCCTTATTTTTATTTATTTTATATACAAGTGCCTCCTAATTAAAGTTTAAAACTTAAACAATTAGGAGTTTTAAACATAATTTTCTGGTTCCGCCAAGGGCATCTTTTAAAAACAGATTGGAATGGGGTTTATAGAAGGGGTGGATTAATCAAAAGCCCATCATGCATCAAGATCCTTCTTACCAAACATTTTCAAAGTCATGGAGAGTCACTTCAAGGACAGAGACAGACCAGATGAGCAAGTGGACTGATTGTTGAACTGTCCCTAGCTGTTTGAAATTAAGTTGAAAAGATCCAATCCATGTCCAAAAGGTGTAACAAGACATCATTTTCTTTGTAGAATCACAAGGAGCCAGCCCATCAACCACTCAAGTGGGGATATCCTCACTAAACATTTCTTCATCTTCTTGTAAATGTTCAATAAACAATAGATTAACTAGCATGGCTATGACAAGCCAAAAAAAAACCATGTTGGTGCTTCAATCATGTCAGGGTAGAGAAAGAAAATTTTGGCTAAGGGACACTTATTATATAATTTAAAATTTTTAAGAGGCATCTGTATGTAAATAAGAAAAACTGACGTGATGTTTCAATATGAAAATAAATAAATAATTTTTTGAGTTCTGTCTAATCACGGCCAGCCGATCAATACACTACCTCATACAATGTATCGGGCATGCATTATACAATCTTTTACGTTCGTGTATATAAAACCATTAATTTTAAAATGGATTAATTTTAAAATGTTCTTGGTATTCTAGATATGAAATATAGAGGAACTGCAATCCTCCAGCCATCTTGAGCTCTGTCCAATCACGACTAGCCGATAAATACACTAAGTCATGCAATGTATCGGGCATGTATTAGTTGTGCTTAACACCTGGAGACTAGTAATCTCGTGCCCAAAGCAATTGGCCTTGTACCAACTGCTAGCCCAACCAGCTACACTAACGACTTCTTATTTTACCACTTTCTTTATAGGCTCAAATTTTCTTAAGAAAATATTCATTTCATGACGTAATATAGCAACATTAATGTTGGCCATAATTCAATATGATGAGAAATGTCCTTTACCATTATTTTCTTTTAGTTTTTCCACCACTTAGCTTATCGTTTGTCTGAAGTGACAACGAGGTCTTTAGAAGTGCAAAAAAATTTTAGCATCTTCCTACTGTGATACATTTCAATAATCTGTCTAGTAAGAGAAACAATAGATGAGTAGTTCACTTGACATCACTAGTTCAATGAAGAGACTGGTGCTCATCTTTGTCACTATCAAAAAGCTACTTTAGTTTACAATCAAAATATTCAATTTCTGTAACTTGGAATCAGAGTTTACAGTCTCAAAAGTTTTACCAATATTTTACAAATGAGCACCTAGCGTTTGGAGCAATAGGGAATACACTTCAGTTTTAAGTTCTTTCATGTACCCATTTGTTCAAGCTAATGTTCACTCATCGATTTGATCCACCGGATGACACTAGAAGGTCACATGCCATACATTTATTTTTTATCTTATATATATATATATATATATATATATATATATATATATATATATATATATATATATATATATATATATATATGCTGCATCAGTCCTCATCTCAATGACTCATTTTTTGTCATGGGTTCAATTCCAACTTCATCTCAACGAATCAGCTCTCTCTCTCTCTCTCTCTCACACACACACACACACACACATATCAGAAGCATTAATTTTTTTCTTCAAGTTCTCTTTGGTGGTTGAAATTTGTATCTGTGCTTTTCTGATGATGACTTGCATTTGGCTTCTAGTAGATTTCTTTTTTTAACCATATCAAGTCCTAAAAAAAATCAGTAGCAACAGCTCCTTCCTTAATCTAAGTATTGCATTTGGGAGGCCAACTTAAACTTTTTTTATTTTTTCTGAGACCCAAAAATAAGTCAACAGACTCGGAACAAATCCATGACCTCCTTTCAAATCCACAAATCCAATAGTTAACAAAAAAATTAATCAACTAGAGAGAGAGAGAGAGAGGCAAATAAGGTTATTTTTGCGACTCACCTTTGATTAACCTTGGTCAGTCTAACAGTGCAGTTTACAGCTGCTGTTGATTGAGAAGTTGTACACAACAAGCAGTTAAATGAAGAGACTGGTGCTTGTCTTTGTCACTATCAAAAAGCTAGATGCCTTTAGGGAATCAAATCAGAGGCTTCCAAATGTATATTCAGTAGACCTGAAAGGGTTGTTGACATAATGGATGGGTTTTGGCATTAGTGTGTTTGTGACCGAATTTATCCTCTCTCTCTCTCTCTCTCTCTATATATATATATATATATATATATATATATATATATATATACATACCTTTGATTAACCTTGGTCAGTCTAACGGTGTAATTTATAGCTGTTGCTGATGGAGAAGTTGTAAACAACACTTGTGCTTGTCTTTGTCACTATAGAAAAGTTGGGCGCCTTTTGGAAATCAAATCAGAGGCTTCCAAATGTATATTCAGTAAAGGGTTTGACAAAATGAATTGGTTTTGTCCCTATAAAGTTTGTGACCGAGTTTTTCTCTCACTCTCTCTCTCTCTCTCACACACACGCACATTAGCCTCAAACTATTGGGTGTGCAAATGATTTGGAACTGGAAACGGAAAAACCCACTGAAGTCCAGGTCTGATCTTGGTCCAATAGAGCAAAAAATAGCTAAAGTTAATTACCAGATCTATCCAATTTGTGATCCCATTAACATGTCTTGTGCACAGCTGCCTGAAAAGTGCATTGCACACACTCAGACATTTGCTTTGGAATTGGGATTAGGCCAAAATCAAAAGCTGAACATAGGGACAGAGAGTTTGAACATGAGTTGGATGGCATTCAGCTTAGAGAGAGAGAGAGATGCATGACTTGCTCCTTTTTTCCTTTCTGTAGTTGCTTAGTCTCATGGTGTACTTTCTTAAGTAGGCCCAGGAAAGTTGACCAAGAGGGGCAGGGGATGCACTTCAGATGAGCCAGACATGCTCTGGAACCAGGTGGAACTACGCATATTTACAACTCATATCAGTTTTCCATGATCCCACTGATATATTCTCCTTGAAGAGCTACATACATTGATATGCTTCAAGACATTTAGTTTGCAAGATCTTCCTCCAATGCCATACTACAAGTTTTTTGTTGTTTGTATGACTATTCATATAAATCAATCTCATTTGTATTTTTTCGTTGTTTGTATGACTATCATATAAAGCAATCTCATTTGTATTATTTTGGATTGTTTCAGGAGACCTAAGGCTTTAAATTAGATTAGCAAAACCGAAAAGCCCTTTCAACTTTCAATGGCTTGTCACGAGCAAAGCCCATAAAAAGCACTCGCAACAAAGAATGCTTTGCACAAAGCACAGAGTCTCAAAATTCACCGTATGGAAAAGCACAAAGCACGCACTTACAACTTTGAATGCACCCTAGGGCTATACAAAAAACAGGCACTTGCAAAGCAAATCAACAAAGCACTAACGTGTCATGTGGGTGGTAAAGTGACCTGTTCCCCCGATAAAGAAATGCAAATATTTAAGATTTCACGAGAGAAGAAGAGAAACTGATCTTTCCCTATTTCTTTAATTTTAAAATAAACGAGGATATGATGGAGTAAAATTTACTAAAAGATTGCACATTTGAAGGGGGAGGGCAGAGGAGAATATGAGAAGCCAATAGTCAAAACAGAGTAAGGTACCTACGTTCAAATCATTTTAGTCATTTCAATTCAACAACTAACCTTGAGTTTAAGATAACTGGTTAAAACTGAAAGAAATATCTTCATCAATGAGCAAAAAAAATCCGGTGTGATTTTCGATAATAACGATACTTAGATGTATTTTCATTATTACCGATACACTATATATGCTTTAAAAATAAATGCTTATTACTTGCTTCATGTAAATGAAAGGTAATAGTTTGGGGACAAGTTTTATGTTTCAAAAGGGATCGAACTTCATGCATGAGGTGATACACCACACGCTTCAAGCTTTCCAAGAACCTTTTATTGATTTCTCACATGGCGCTTGATGAACTCTGATTCAGTCTGGATCTGAGTACCCAAAATTTAACATCGAAACCCCTCTTGATGCACTTAACTGTGACACTGGGTTATAGTGCATTGTGTTCTTTAAGTAAAGTTAGCCCCTTGGCAAGTGTATGCCAGCATCACATTTTCTACTCATAAGCTTCTTTTTGGATGGAAAACAAGAATCAAACAACAAAATGAACGGTAAACAAAAGTAATGCATATCGATCTATCAGCAGCAGCATCCCATAATAGGTAATAATTCAAATTCAGGTTAGCAGAATGCATGGAATCAGGTTCGGATCACATTCAGCAACAGCAAAAATTTGCCTTCAGGATCCAATTGGAGAGAGGCAAAGGGGAGGACAGAGACGAAAGGTCGACACTGTGAACATAGATAAGCGAATTTCAAGAACGGGATATACAAGATTTGAGTGCTTTCGTTGAATGGCTTACATAATAATGTTGATTAAATAACATTCATGAGGCATCAGCCTCTATTTGGACAAACATTGGCAAAGTGAGAAGGGTCGCCACACACAAAACACCTCCGTTCCGTAGGTTCACCAGTAGCCATTACAAAGCTTCCTCCAGCATTTCGTTCTCGCTGCCGTCCTCGTCCTCTGCCGGCTCGGTTATCTCTTTGGCTACGGTTTGATGAGTTGGAATTTCGTGATGCTCCACCAACACGACCATTCTGGAGATTGTCTTCCCACCTTGATAAATACCAAAAAAAAAAAAAAAAAGGAAAAAAGACGATGGCTTAAAAAAAGAGGAAAAAGAGTATATTGTTCACAACAAAAAACAGGATTTCACAGCACAAAAACAGAAAGATAGAAAATATCTAATTAAGACAAGATTGCAGGTCAAATTCATAGTCAAAGGGTTCACAAAATTTAAAGTCATAGACAAAAGAAGTAAAGATTAAAAAAAAAACTAATACCAGTATGAATGGAAAACTAGAACACCACATTATATTGGAACAAAGAGAAGCATGGTTCTTTTAGTGACAGATATTTTAGAAAAGGAAGAGATACGGGACCAGTCAACGTACACAAAGAAATTGCAGTCTCTAGATTGGCAAGTATAAAATTTCCTCCCTCTGTTACTTGATGTATTAGCAGTCCGCCCCACACAAGGCATTTGACATGCATCGCATAGGATTTCTGATCTCCCTATATTAAGAAGCAAATACATATGTAAAATAAAAAGATGGCCCAAGAAGGAAAACAAGATTCCAGCAAAGTAAATTTGAACATGACAAGTGGGAACTTTCAAGTTCACTTATAGGAGCTATGACGTAAAAACCCATACTCTTTCTAGTTAGGATTACTTACCAAGATTTGAACCTGAAGCTGTTGGAGGGCCTCCAACCAGGGCAGGACAATCACTGGCAGAATGTCCCACTTGTCTGCAGTGCGTACATGGTACTTGCCGTGAGTTCCTTGCTGGAGGATTTCTAGTGGGTGGCACCACCCGTCGTCGCTCCTGAGCTGCATGTGGATAGACAAAGGATATCTATTCTTTTAATTCTCAACAGGTTCATTCATTCAGTGCATATAAGGTAGAAATGAAAACATAACCACTCCAAATTACACGATACTCTGTCCAACTTGTCAAAGCCCTTTCTTATCATGCTATTACAACATGGAGCCCTATATTATCATCACGTCAGAAATCATGACATCCATGGATGCATCCAATAATTCAAGGAACATCTTTTTGTGGCTAGTCTAAGCAAGTTTGGACTTTCTCCTACCATTTGTTCAGCTTCTAATTTTGACAAAGCTTACGTAGGAACTGTGAACCAAACAAAGCAAGCCCTATTTCTCTTCTAAACATTATCACAAGCAGTCATGCATAATGGACTACAAGCACTCCCTGTCAACCCTTAACGCTAGGTCTTACAAGCATCTGAATTTTTTTAAGGTGCATGAAAACTTCAGTTGGCAAGCACCACTCACACTGACATCCAGTTCTTGGATGTGAACATATTGAAGCCACTATTAGATAAAATCAATACCTTGCCATGAACTTCACATATTCCCTTTCATGATCACGATTTCTCATTTTAGTTCATTTGACTGTTGTCATACCAAGCATACCCACATCAAAGCTCTTATACAGGTTAAATAAACCAATCCAAACAGATGGAATAAATATGTCAACTGCTAAAAGCATCAGATACCATTCCCCTGGCCTAGTGGTAGTATGAAATATTGCTAAATAATGAGGCCCAGTGTCCAAAGGTTGGTAGTAGACAGGAGAGAAACCTTAGCTATCATGCCGGAAAAGCTTTGGAACCCCTAAGTCTCAAGCATAAAATTTATATAAAATCACATCGAATTCAATAACATAATGAATACAAGAAATAGTATGTGCATTAGAAAGTGCCAAGTAGGAAACCCAATCTACACAAAATAGAGTAAGGTTTCTGACTTTGCAAAAAATATTTTTCACTAAAATTTATATTTTATGAAGATATTAGTGTGGTAATCATATAACATATTAATGTGTTAGTCATAGAACAGTTCAACATACTGTACTGAAACATCAAAACCATTAGTACTAACTCAAAATCAATGTTAATATTGGCAGCAACCCCTCAATGCAATGCTGCAGGGTCCAAATAGTCCCCCTTTTGGATATCTGTCAATATGGGGAATTTATCAGTCAAATAAGGCAACAGGGCCCTCTATTGGTCGATATGCAGATAACATAATATTAAAAAATGATTCTTTAATATAAAATTAATTTAAAGCTTATATGGATCAAAACACATTGGCCAGTATTTTCTGATATGCCATATAGCTTAGAACATGGTATGGGTCTCTGATTGCTTAAAATTTAAAATCATAATGAACTTACATAAGAACCAATTAAACGCTCAGCAGTTCATACAATATGAGGACAAAATAAAGAAAATGCTTAGCCTAACAAATGCCAACCATGATATTCTTCTCTAAATATTTTTATGCAAAGAATGTGTCCATTAACGCAAATTACAGAGAAAATGTCAACAACCAGTATCAGATGTAGCACCCCTTTTAGTAAGACCAGCATCCATTTATTTTAGTAGCATCAAAAGTTGATTCAGACTACTTTTGTAGAGAGCATGACAAATAGTGGACACATATAAACTTGAATCAGACAAAAAACATTGGCAGATTACCTCAAAGTACATGCAGATGGGAGGACTTATCTTTGTACATTTTTTTAGAAGTCACAAGTCGCAACATCAGTTTCAAGACGACCACTATTGACTACCCAAAAGACACCTAAGAAGCTGGAGCTAAACGCAACCCAAGCTTCCTCCTCATAGTATGGTTGACGGCAACTGCATCATCCTCAATGGTGACAGTTTGCCTTTCAGGTATGTCCATGGATACAAGAACTGCATGCCCAGACCAGTACTCATAGTTTGAAGTGAGATATTCTCAATTTCATCAACTTCCCATATCAACTATATATCACAATTCACAAGACAAATGATTCACTCTAATTTAGACAGGCAGCATAAGAGAAGCATGAGAAGTTTTAAATTACAGGACATCTCTCACCTACAAATGTGCACATTTTCTCTACATCTCCAAATAAAACAGTTTTGACAAGGAGCTGGACGTGGTTACATCTGTCGGATTGCCTATCATGTCTGGCAAAACTAGAGAGGATTTGTGCCAGGAATTTAAAACCAAAGAGCATTGATTTGTTCAATGCACAAACAACCAATACTATGCAAACCCTTCAAAAAGGTTGCTGCAGCAGCTAGGGTGTGGAACAAACAAATTGCCTTTCTTTCTTGTATCACTGATAAAATCATAGCTTGTTAACTGTTAATTGTTATTACTCACGAATACTTTTATTGCTAGTTGTACTGTTTGTGGATATATATATATATATATATATTGTTAAGATGTGTTTATATTCAGTTTTAGGTTTAAGAGGGTACTTTTGTAATAACTTTTCCTTTAGATGTTTCTCTTGTAACTTCTCTCTCTCCTCTAGTCTATATAAAGAGGAGTTAGGGCAGATTTCGAGGATAATCAAAGATTATTCTTTCTAATTTTATCATGGTATCAGAGCAGCAGCCGTCTCCTCCTCCTTGGCGCGCCGATTGAGCGGCGCCGCCCGCCGCCTGACCGCGCCCATCGCTGCGCTTCCTCCACCCGCTCGTGTCCACCCATCTCCGCCCGTTGCTGTCTTCTCCACCCGACGCCTCCGCCCGTTGCTGTCTTCTCCGCCCGACGCCTCCGCCCGTTGCTGTCTTCTCCGCCCGACGCCTCCGTCCGCTGTTGCAGTCATCTTCGCCGCTGCCCGCCGTGGCTGTCACCTCCGCCCGCCGCCGCCGTCTGTCACTGTTGCTTCTCCGCTGCCGCTGCACGCTGCATCGCCCCTGCTGTCTCCACCATTCTCCTCTGCTCCGCCGCTGCCCTGCACGCTGATTTTCTTCTCAGCGTCTTCGCTGCATCGCCTCCTCTACTCCGCCGCTGCTCTGCACGCTGATTTTCCTCTCAGCGTCTTCGCTGTCGCCTTTGGTAATCTGTCTTCGTTCAGTTCTGTTGTTGCCTCTTCCAGCCGATCAGACTTATGGATTGCTGCCCGTGTTAACTGCTTCATGATCAGCATGTTGTCTTTCGATATGTGATTGTCTTCTTTTTTTTTGCCTGCACTTCCTATTCCGTGGCTCGGTTTCCTCCATTGTGTTGAGCGATGTCTGAAATTAGCAGCGGCGCTAATACCTCTTCCTTTGTGTCGTCGGGAGAGATGAAGAGTTCCCCATTTTCCAGCTTTATCACCAAAATGGATGGGGGTAATTACGAGATGTGGGCCATGCAAGTAAAAAGAACCTTGATCGCTCATGAGAAGGAACATCTTATATTGGAGCCCGAGCCCGTACAGAAGGTAGGAAAATATACTACTTGGTTTAAAGATAATTCGTTGGTTATGGTATGGATTGTTGGTACTCTTACTCAAGACATTGCCAATGAAGTCCTGCATAAGGAAAGTGCAAAGGATATGTGGGATTCCCTTGCAGCCACCTATTCACAAGCAAGGAATGAAACCAGAATTATGCAGCTTCATCATGATATTCATCAGATGCGCCAAGATGGTCGCCCTCTACATACTTATTATTCTAGTCTCAAGTCCATGTTTGAGAGACTAAACAGCTACTTTCCTGCATGTAAGTGTGAGCAACAGAAGGCATACAGAGATATGCTTATGGTCGGAGTATTTCTGTCTGGATTAGACTCTGTTTATGAATCAGCAAAGAATCAGATGCTCACTAGTCCCTCGATTCCTCCTATTGATGAAGCTTATAGTAGGCTAAGCAGAATTCCAATCCCTTCATCGACTGTTCTTGATACCACTTCTGCTATGCTTGCTACTCGTGGCAGAGGTGGGTCCCTCTTTGCCAGAGGACGAGGATACCGTGGCCGTGGCAATACCCCTTCGCGCCCAGTATGTCAGTTTTGTCATCGCATTGGTCACACTGTGGATAAGTGTTGGCAGAAACATGGTCGTCCAGCTGTTGCCAATCAGACTGTTTTTACTGATTCTCCAGAGCAGCCTAAGACTCAACATCCTGTTTCCTCCAGTGAGTTACGTGCAGATGATATTATCTCTCAGTTGAGACACTTGATTGGAGATAGACCTCAACAAGCTCCTGATCCGACCACCTCTACTATCACTACTGCTGCCAGTGCATCTTCATCTGGTATGTATTCTGACACTACAGATTGGCTCATTGATTCGGGTGCATCGACACATCTCTGTGGAGACAAGGCACAGTTTACTTCTTATGTCCCTACTCCACCTGGTCGCTCGGTTATTCTAGCAGATGGCAAATATTCTCCCGTTGTTGGACTTGGAGAGGTCCAACTTACTTCATCATTACCATTGCAACATGTTCTTCATGCACCAGAATTCCCACATAGCCTACTATCTATCAGTCAGATTACCAGAGATTTAAACTGTCGTGCGATATTTGACTCCTCTTCTCTTGTGTTTCAGGATATACTGACGGGCAGGGTGATTGGCAGTGGCCGTGAACAGGGAGGTCTTTACAGGCTAGTGCATCCCTTTCCCTTTGCTGGATCTACCTCTGCAGGGTCGTCCTCATCCTCGGCTTATACTTGGCATTTACGTTTTGGACATCTACCGTTTCAGAAACTGCTGCATGTTCTTCCTCAGCTGTCTCCCAAGTCTTCTTTTCAATGCGAGTCTTGTCAGTTGGGCAAACACCATAGGTCATCCTTTCCTCCGCGGCCCAGTCGAAGTAGCCATTCTGTGTTTGAGTTACTTCATTTTGATGTTTGGGGTCCGAGTCGTACACCTGCTCTTCAAGGTCATCGATATTATCTTGTTGCTGTCGATGACTATAGTCGTGTTAGTTGGGTTTTTCTTATGAAGCATAAATCTGAAGTGGGTCATGTAATCAAAAATTTTATCAATGAAATTCTGACTCAGTTTGATACTTGTGTCAAAATTGTGCGCTCTGACAATGCTCTTGAGTTCTGTGCTTCCTCTTTGGAACAATTTTTCAGGGATAAGGGTATCATCCACCAAACTTCTTGTGCCTATACCTCCCAACAAAATGGGGTTGCTGAACGGAAACACCGTCATATTCTTGATGTTGCCAGAACCATTATCATACATAGCCATGTTCCCCATTCTTACTGGGGCGATGCTGTTCTCACAGCATGCTATCTTATTAATCGTATGCCGTCATCTGTGTTGGGAGACCTTATTCCTATCTCTGTCCTCTTTCCTGACAGAGACTTGTTTTCTGTTCCACCTCGTGTTTTTGGATGTGTTGCCTTTGTTCAGTTGCTTGGTCCTGGGCGCGATAAGTTGTCTCCTCGGGCCATCAAAACGATCTTTGTTGGTTATTCCCGCACTCAAAAGGGATATCGATGTTATGATCCTTCTACTCGTCGGTATTATGTGAGTGCTGATGTTACATTTTTTGAATCAACCTCTTTCTTCTCCCCAAATGGAACTCAATTAAGGGCGCCTGCATTAAATGATGAAGTCCAATTTCCTCTACCTCTCATGAGTTGTCCAAACCCAGTTGATCCACGTTTTGGGGCTGTCTACCATCGTCGTACTAAGCCTGCTGCGCCTGTTCAATGTGCACCTGTGCCTTCACCCAGCACGCCCAAGGTAATTCCTGACCCAAACTCAACTGACAATGTTTTACGTAATGATGACATAGGAGTATGTCACGAGCATGTTCCTGCTCCTAATGAACTTGATGTGCCCATTGCTCAAAGGAAAGGCAAACGCAGTTGCACTTTGCATCCTATCTCTGGTCATTTATCCATGGATAGACTCACCCCTATGTACCGACAGTTTGTCAAGGGGCTGTCGGCTATTGCTCTTCCACAGAATCCCATGGATGCTCTCTCTGATCCCAAATGGGCAGCGGCTATGCAAGAAGAGATGGATGCTCTTCAGTCTAGAGGCACCTGGACCCTTGTTACTCCTTCAGTTGATGCAGCCATTGTTGGTTGCAGATGGGTCTTTACTATCAAATACCGAGCAGATGGCAGTATTGACAGATATAAGGCTCGTCTGGTTGCAAAAGGCTATACCCAAACTTATGGGGTTGATTATTATGATACCTTCTCTCCTGTGGCACGACATGCTTCCTTACGGATTCTCCTTGCTGTGGCTGTCAGCAAGAATTGGTCCCTCTCACAGCTTGATGTCAAAAATGCCTTTCTCTATGGTGACTTACATGAAGAAGTGTATATGCAGCAACCACCAGGGTTTGTTGCTGAGGGGGAGTGTCAGAAAGTGTGCAGATTGCGAAAGGCGATTTATGGTCTGAAACAGAGTCCTCGAGCTTGGTTTCAGAAATTGTCAGAAAATATTGAGAATGAGGGCTTCAGACGTTCTTCGGCCGACCATTCCCTCTTTGTCAAGAAGACTTCTACAGGTACGGTGATAGTTCTTGTTTATGTTGATGATATCATTGTTACAGGGGATGATGATCAGGGGATTTCCAACATCAAGGATGTCCTTGGACAACACTTTGTCACCAAGGACCTTGGTGAACTACGTTATTTCCTTGGTATTGAGTTTGCCAGAAATCAAAAGGGCCTTATCATGTGCCAGAGGAAATACGTTACTGATGTTTTGCAAGAGACAGGGATGCTGGGGTGTCGGCCTGCATCCACGCCTATGGATATCAATACCCGCTTGTATGATGATGATACTGAAGATGTTGATGCAAGACAGTATAGAGGGATTGTTGGGAAGCTCCTATACATCACTGTTACTCGACCTGACATTGCCTATGCTGTTAGCAGAGTGAGTCAATTTATGGATAAGCCCAAGAAAGTTCATTGGGATGCTGCTATGATGATTCTTAGGTATCTAAAGAATTCACCAGGAACGGGACTCTTCTTTCAGAATGGTACCTCACTCACTATATCTGTGTATGTTGATGCCGACTATGCAGGATGCCCCTCAGACAGAAAATCCACTACTGGATTTTGTGTGTTTATTGGATCCAACTTGGTTACATGGAAGAGTAAGAAGCAAACTGTGGTTGCCAGATCAAGTGCAGAATCTGAGTATAGAGCTATGGCTCAGGGTACTGCTGAAGTTATGTGGGTTAGATCCCTGATGTTGGATCTTACTGTCGAAGTGCCTCTTCCTATGCAACTGTTATGTGATAACAAAGCTGCACTGTTTATTGCTAATAATCCGGCTTTTCATGAAAGAACCAAGCATGTTGAAGTAGATTGTCACTATACTAGAGACATGATTCAAAAGGGGTTTGTAAGTACCTCACACATTTCAACTACAGGGCAAACGGCTGATATCTTTACTAAGGCTCTTGCAAGGGGACCATTCCAAAGCTGCTGTTCCAAGTTGAGCCTATTTGACATATACGCTCCAACTTGAGGGGGAGTGTTAAGATGTGTTTATATTCAGTTTTAGGTTTAAGAGGGTACTTTTGTAATAACTTTTCCTTTAGATGTTTCTCTTGTAACTTCTCTCTCTCCTCTAGTCTATATAAAGAGGAGTTAGGGCAGATTTCGAGGATAATCAAAGATTATTCTTTCTAATTTTATCATATATATATATATATATATATATATTCCTCACTGCACACACACCCATCTTTTTTAGAAAAATGTCACACCCGCACCTGTGTGACATCAAGGCAGGCTTCCGCTCATTCCTAAACATATATGACACCTGTAGAAAAAGTAGAAACACAGGAAATAAAGATCGAACACGGATGTAACGTGGAAAACCCTCAACGAGAGGGAAAAAACCACGGGTGAGGAGGTCTGGTGCCCACTAACTGCCAGACTCTCTCTCTCTTAGAACTTCATTCACACTAGAAATTAGGGTTACACGTTTTTAAGTAAGGCCCAACAAAGGCTACAAGCTGGATCGGGTTTAGATCCAGACCCGGTCCCAAGACCCATCTTTACATGCTTCAACACTCCCCCTCAAGTTGGGCATACATATCAAACATACCCAACTTGGATACATTTCTCTCAAAAGAAGTTGAAGATAGAGCTTTAGTCAGAACATCAGCGGTTTGGTCTTCAGACTTCATGTAAGGTAAGATTAACTCTTTACCATCAATCCTCTCACGGATAAAGTGGCGATCAATCTCAACATGCTTTGTTCTGTCATGTAGTACATGGTTATTAGCTAGGTTGATTGCAATCTTCATAGGTCCTCCAATCTCTATCCCGATATCAGCTAGCAATATTTTTTGCCATAGTAACTCTGACACTCCCATAGCAATAGCTCTATATTCAGCCTCTATACTAGATCGAGAACACACATCTTGCCTCTTGCTTCTCCAGATAATAAGGTTTCCTCCTAAGTAGACACAGTACCCTGAGGTAGACCTTCTAGTATCAGTACAACTTGCCCAGTCAGCATCGGAATACCCTTCTATCTCAACAGGCTCTTGTTTCACATATAAGAGCCCCTTGCCAGGATTATTTCTCTTCAAACAACACAATATTTTGTCCACAGCCTTCAAGTGTGCATCAGTAGGGGCATGCATGAATTGACTCAGTACATTCACAGCAAAAGTGATATCTAGTCGAGTGAGGGTAAGATAAATCAACTTCCCAACAAGACGTTGATATCTTCCTTTGGCTTCTTCACAGAGCAACTCCTCATCTCTAAGGCTCAACTTGTGCCCAGCATCAATAGGAGTAGAAGCTGGTCTACACCACAGCTTACCGATCTCCTTCAATAGATCTAGTGTGTATTTCCGTTGATTTAACACAAGGCCGGTACTGGACCTAGCAATCTCAATACCAAGAAAGTACCTCAGTTTACCAAGATCCTTGAGGTCAAATTCGACAACCAGTAAACCCTTTAATCTTGCTATCTCCTCTTCATCATCACCTGTAACGATCATATCATCAACATAAACTAACAAAAGAGTAACCTTACCCTCCATCCTCTTTACAAACAGGGTATCAGCTCCATTTCCTTGTTTGCTTTCTCATTACAAGTCTAAGACGTTCAAACCATGCTCGGGGAGACTGTTTAAGCACATACAAAGCCTTTTTCAGTTTACAACATTTTCCAGGTCTCTCAAAACCTGGGGGCAAACACATATACATTTCTTCTTCAAGATCTCCATTGAGAAAGACGTTTTTAACGTCAAGTTGGCACATCTTCCAACCCTTCAACACTGCCAAAGAAATAATAACTCTCATAGTCTTCATCTTCACAATAGGAGAAAACGTCTCTAAGTAGTCGATCACATATTTCTAACTGAACCCCTTGGCCACCAGACGAGCTTTGTACCTCTCAACGTTCCCATCTGGTATGTACTTAATGGTGTAGACTCACTTGGACCCAACCAGATGAGCCGCTTCAGGGATCTCTACCACTTCCCATGTCTGGATTCTACCCAAGGCCTTCATCTCTTCTTGCATAGCATGAGTCCACTTGGGATCATTTTGAGCCTCTATAACATTCTTGTGAATCACAGCCAAAGACAAAGATGATACAAAACATTTGTAATCAGTGCTCAATCTAGAATAAGACACACAGTTACCAATAGGGTGTTCAGTACATGACCTGACACCCTTCCTTAGGGCAATGGGAAGGTCCTCTTTTCCAGTTCCTCTCTGTCTATCTTCCTCAATAGGTTGCTTCTGAGCACGACTTGGGTCATCCAGGGAAGAAGTAGGATTGGGATTCAGAGTAGACTTCTCACCATCAGTCACCTTATTTGTACAATCTCTTCTCCTAGAGTACACTTTCCCAAACAAACGACTGCATTCCTTTTCCGTCCCAGTAGAACACTCTCCATTCCTCTCCTGTTCAAGCACCTCAGTAGACTCTCCATTTTTCTCCTTTTCAAGCACCTCAACAGATGGATTTTCGCCGACAGATGGATTTTCTTCGCGCCTGTAGTCCAAAAAATTTGTAAACTGAATTTCCTGACTTGGAGAATACTCTTCCCTTGACATCTCCCCCTGAAGAGGATTCTCACCAAAATAGGAGACATGTTCCAAGAATGTGACATCCTTGGTAACGTGAACACGACCAGTAGTGGGATCTAGACATTTATACCCCTTTTGAGTAGGAGAATACCCAATAAATATTCCCTTAATTGACTTGGGATCAAGTTTTTTCACATTGGGGCTGTGATCATGAATGAAACAAACACATCCAAAGACACGAGGGGGAAGATGAAAGGGTTGACCACTCCCTCGAAGCATAGAGTGTGGTGACCGCCCGTTTAACACACGACTAGGCATGCGATTAATCAAGTATGCACTAGTAATAACCGCATCTCCTCAATAACGTTTTGGAAGATTCCTTTGAAACAATAGGGCTCTGGTAACATTAAGCAACTGACGATTTTTCCTCTCAGCAACCCCATTTTGAGGAGGTGTATAGCTGCACGACGTCTCATGAACAATCCCTTTTTTCTGAAGAAACTCCTCAACAGTTTGACACATATACTCACGGGCATTATCAGACTGAAAGGTCTTGACAGAGCCACCATACTGGTTTAGCACTAGAAGAATGAAAGTTTCTATAACATGAGGTACTTCGCTACGATCTTTCAACAGGTAAACAAATGTACTCCTTGAGTAATCATCTATGAAAGTTATAAAATACTGAAAACCATTACGAGAATGAATTCTCGAAGGCCCCCACACATCAGAATGAATCAAGGAGAAAACTTTATTAGCACGACTATTAGAAGCTGGGTACGAAGCCCTAACATGTTTAGCAAACTAGCACACATCACAAGATAACATAGAAATGTTCAAACTAGAACATAGATCAGGAAACAATTGCTTCAAAATCCCAAAAGGGAGATGTCCAAGGCGTTCATGCCAATACAAAAATAACTAAATACTCTCTTCCCTCTTCTTCTCGGTCCTGCTAACTGCTATCATAAGAGCTGTAGCCGCGCGGATAGGAAGTCGATATAGGCCCTTAGACACCAAACCAATCCCAATCTTCTTCCCTGTCACCAAGTCCTGCAAAACACAACGATTTGCAGAAAATATAAGTTCACAATTCAACTCTTTTGTGATTTTACTAACAGATAAAAGATTCAAGGGAAGATGAGGAACATGTAAGGCCTCGTGCACTAAAAATTTGTTTAACAAGGAAAGACTCCCTTTTCCGGCCACAGAGGTAAAGGAACCGTCGGCAAGAGAGACACGTTCTTTTCCCGAAGACAGCTTATATTCGTGAAAGAGCTTAGGGTTGCCAGTCATGTGATGAGTAGCACCACTGTCAACAATCATCTGACGCTTCGGCCTGATCAACATCAATCTGACTCAAATATGCGCGAAGCTTACGAATCTGTTCCGCAAAGATAGAAGTTTTTCCTCCACTAAGGTTTGATGCATCAGAAATAGGCTTCTTCCCACCAGAAAACCTCCCTTTACTATTCTTCTTTTCAGGATGCAGGTCCCAACAGAACTCCATGGTGTGGCCTAGTTTCTTGCAGTGAGTACATTTCCAAGGACGTCGGGCAATTCCCATAGAGGCACGGCTAACCAAAGCTGACCGTTCATTATGTGACATGTGTTCCCCCTTTCTTCCACTTATGACTAGACGCCTTTGTTCTTCAACTTCCACACGGGAGTAGACATCTTTAATACTAAATGCTTCTTCAGAATTAGAATTTGACTCCTTACATTTTCGAATTCATCGTTCAGTCCGACTAAGAATAGGAATATCCTATTCTCCCATTCTTTGGCCACATAATGCATCTGGTCTTGGGGACAATTCCAAGTGTCATCTGAACAGTAGTCAAGATCTTCCCATTTGGACTTTAAGGCTGCATAAAAATCTGCGACTGAGAGATCCCCTTGCCGAAGAGCATACACATCCTTCATCAGTTGATACACTCGAATCTTCCTCTTCTTCTGGCCATACATTTGTTCCAAAATAATCCACATATCTCTCGCAGTCTTCTTACCAAGAATGAGAGGTTGAATATCAGAAGATACAGAATTGACAATCCAAGTTTTACTTGGTTGTCTTCAAGGAACCAAGTATGCCAAGCCGCACTAGTCGCAACCGGTTCAACCTTTCTCCCATTCACATAGGCAATACGGCCTCAACCAGCAATCCCCATGGTGATGGCAGCAGACCATTGAAGGTAATTTTCCTTGGTGAGCCGAATGGTAGTAACTTGAACGGGGAAATTTTCAAATCTCGAGATCCCAACATCTGTCTGATCGGTATTGACTGTAGAGGAAGAAGAATCAACCATGATCACCAACTAGTACCAACGACAACCCTGGATGACGAAACCACCACCGGCAGCATTAACCAGAAGCGGCAGAGCTAGGCAACGGTGCCGGGCTGCAGCAGAAACCAGTAGCAAGAGCAGCCGGAATTTGTGGCAACAATGGAAGTGGTGGCGGCGGCAGCTGTGGCAGCGGCGGCGGCGGAACAAGGGCAGCAAGCAATGGAACGGTCAGGGCCAAAACTTCACAGCCGGCAAAATTTCACAAACTAGAACCTTGCTCTGATACCATGTAGAAACAGTAGAAACACAAGAAATAAAGATCGAACACGGATGTAACGTGGAAAACCCTCAACGAGAGAGAAAAAATCACAGGTGAGGAGGTCTGGTGCCCACTAGCCGCCAGACTCTCTCTCTTAGAACTTCATTCCCACTAGAAATTAGGGTTACACGTTTTTAAGTAAGGCCCAACAAGGGCTACAAGCTGGATCGGGTCTAGATCCAGACCCGGTCCCAAGACCCATCTTTACATGCTTCAACAACACCCATTCAATGCTGAGGCCAAATCTTTCCAGATTCACAATGCCCTATGGACTAGACTGTTAAAGTGCAAGTCAAGCACTCTGGCCATGTTCTGCCCATGAAAACTGGGACTGAAGCTACTTGTCAATGCTCATCAATCATCACCTATCTACAGCCAGCCAAAGTTTCTATGACAATGATCAACAGTCACCTGTAGTCAAGTATTTCTTTTGTATCTCAAGATTGAAATCATATTTTGGCGACAAAATTATTCATGTAGTACTCAGCAAGTCATTTTAAACTTATGTATATACCTCGGTCAAAATGTCCCTTGGTCCTTTCTGCAGAAATTAGCTGAAATACTGGCCTGGAACTAATAGAAGTAACATACCTGGTGCAGCGGATGGATTGCGTGAGCCAGTACCACAGGTCTCAATCAGTTCAAGTAAGATCTCATCACAGCCACCTATGCAGCCTGAAATGGAAATCATCATTTAACCACAACAATCCCTGTGAGAAGTACAATCATTTAACCAAAACAATTCCCCACGATAAATAGATTAGCATTAGTACAAATGACAGTAACACAATCACGGCGTGGCTGAATTACTTCTGTCCTCCAAATAGCATAGAGATGCATATAGTGCAGAATCATTCAGAAACTACAAAACTGTCAATTCTTTATAACGTTATGTCCTAAACCTTCCTTAAATTAGTACAAAAAACAAAAATTAAAGCCTCTTAATCGGGAATATATAATGTTTGATGTGTCAGCAGACCAAGCCATGAACAGTATCTTATGACTCAGGAAGTAAAAAAAAAAAAAAATCTGGCCAACAACAAATACAAACAGGTAAAACATGCATCTGAAACTGCAATAATGAACACCTTGACAAGCTTTTAGCAACTTTGACTTGCCACAAGCAAAACTAACAAAGACACTTTCCATTCCGTAAAATGAGGTGCAAATTTTAGCCACAGAACCTTCTGTAACATACTCTAAAAAAGTTTAAAGCAGGAAAAGAGAAAACAAAAACACAAAGCTGGCACTGGAATGAAAGAAGTCCAAAGTTATCAAGCCTTTAGAAGCTAAACAATTTTAACCTACAAAGTGGACCAAATATAAATCACAACCATTGGTTCTATTAAATAAATGACAGTCATTGTTTAGGATATTGTAGCTACCTTTCCAATTTCACACATCATAGATAATATCAACAAAAACAACAAAATGCAAAAATTATCACAATCTTTTGAAAATATAATCAATATCAAATTCACACAATAATATTATGATATTTTCACAAAATTTTAGTTTTAAATTATTTCAAACATAATGTTTTTGTCTATTTTGACACTTTTAATAACTACTTTGAATTTTTATCGTTGTTTCTGTAAGAAAATCAGTAAAACGCTCATAATTTCATAATATTTTCCATTATTTTTGTGTATTTATTTAACTTTATTAATTCCCAAGTTTTGCCCGAGAAAATAAAACTTTCTGATTAATACACTGGAAACCTTACCAAAAAAAACCCAAGAACTATATATGTGACTGTCGCTTTGCAGTTTATGGTCACAACAGAATTTTTTGATTAAATATAGAGTCAACTGTTCCTCTCATCTTCCCCAAACAATTCCAACTTAAAAATATCTAATGCCCGAAAATGTTCCTGACAGAAAATTTTGCATCAATGCTGCAAGTATGGTTACAAATCTCTTTTGGGTTTTCTTTGTCAAGGAACTTTTTCTAATTGGAAAAATCTCTACATATCAAAATTAGATGGTGAACATATTTCTCTCTGTGTGTGTATGACTGTATGTGTGTGTGAGAGAAAGAAAAAGAGAGAGAGAGAGAGATGCAATTCGGGTTGATGGAGAGGAAAAGTTGGAGATTTTGGAGAAAAAGACTGATGAGCTATACTTCCACAGCTTCCAAAGTAGTACTGTATCAATAGGAACAGGGAGTATGGGCCGCAAGCACTCTGATAAAAGTACACGTGTTATTTTCTTCAATCTTTAATTTCTCTAACCATAGAATATGGGCTTGGATGGCCGTCATTCAAGGTTTGCCAGCTATATTACAAAAAGAGCAACAAAGGGTGAAAAAAGAAACCTGGCCTCTTTCCATTATTGTGTCTATTCAATGTCTTTGTTATTCTTCTTGCTTTTCTGTCATGATTTTTTCAAAATTTCACAAGATATTAATGGTTCATACATGTAAAAATATTGTTAAGGAATATTGTTTCTTGAGAAATTTGGTGATCTACCAATACCATTAACTTCTATCATGCTTGGGAGGTATTTAATCCTTAAATTCAGCAGACTCGTGGCCAAATTTTCTCTGAACCATCTTCTGGATATAGTTGACAAGGTCTTGCCAAAATTGATAAAAGATCAAATGCAACACGTGATAATGACAAATAATTTTGCTACTTATATGTATGAGCAGGTTCAAATTTTTAGTTTCGATGTTATTATGGAGTTCAAGAACCTCCAATTTGGAGCTGTCATATTTTTCAAAATATCATGTTAAAAACGGAAAACCAAGAGAAAATGAAAAAAACATAAAGAATTTGCAATATTTTGAAAGAATTGCCACAAATGAAAATATCATGTTTCTATCACAAAATTTTCGACAAATATATTTACCAAAAAACATTTTTAATTTATTTTAACCTTGTTTAGTTTCTTTTAGCATTTTAATATTTACATTTATTTTTTATAAATAAAATTAGTAGGAAATTCAAAATTTCACAGGTTTTTCCCCTTCTATATATTTTAAATTTTGAATTCCTAAGATGTTTCCAAGAAAACAAACTTATCAATTTTTCAATTAATGTCCAAGAAACCTCACCAATAAAAACCTCAAGAACTATATTTGTGCCAACGGTATGGACCCATGATTTGAATATCTTGCATATGCAAAAGTTTTGGTCAAAGAGACCACATCATTCTAAGTTGATTTCTTAGGTGCTTGAGTTATGCAATTTTCGCATCTAGTTTCATGCAACTTAGAATAGTAAAATCAAGCACATGATGCACATGAATTTGTGCTGCTGGCATTCTGGTTCACTGGTTCAGACTTGATATGCAATCTGATACACACCTAAATGGTCAACATTGAAGGTAGGAGGTATTTCCATTCTCCGAAATTTGAACTGTATCTTAAAAATTGGCCCTGGAAAAGAAAACAAAACAGTAAATCATCACTGTAATAAAGAAAATTAAATTGGGTTTTCTCTGAGGTGGGAGTTAAAAAAAGAAATACACATATTTGGTACTATACCAGGAGTGCAAGTAGTGCATATGTTTTCACTAACATGTGCTTCAGCAATGGCTCCTGGAAGCCAAACAACGTTCCTGCACTATGAAAATTCAACAAGCAACAATATCATCAAATATGCCACACTAAAGATAGAACAAGGTCCCAACAGGAAAATCAATGTGGTCTAGAGTAGATAAACATTGAAAACTAAGTTTAGCATATAGCAGACAAATGTTCACAAACTAAAGTGTAGTATATAGCAGACATTCTAGACGTATGTAACCAAGGAGAGTAGTTTCTCGTGTTGTTTCAGTTGTAACCAGAGAAAAAGGTAAATGAGTTTGTTCAATTTGGAAGAAGATTCACTAAATGAAAAGATCACTTAGGCAGACGCAAGTCCTACACCTTTCTATGATGAGACTGAAACTACCAGATCAAGAATGCATGCTCTCAAAGAATTACATAAGAAGGTCCAAGCAACTTAAAACATGATCAAGTAATAGGAACCCAGGTCCAAGCCCAAAAAGCATCCTCCGATCCACGGGAAGCATAGAACATAATATAAGCTCGAATAAAGAAAGATGAGGTTCAGTAGTTACAAAGAAGAGTGAGGAACCTCTCGCTGGTTTTTGGAAAGCCTATGGTCAAACATTTAGCCCACAACAAAGCCATGAAATGAAATTGGCATTCTTAGAGAAAGAAATATACATTGAATAAGATCTTCTGAAAGGATATGCAGGACTAAAATTCAAACCATGAGAAAGCCATGCAAATTTCACTTTCACAAATCTATGCAGGACTAACGTTTAATCCATTGGACTCTTGGGAGTGGGAGAGAATAAGAAGAAGATGAGAGAGAAAGAGAGAGAGAGAGATTGTTATAACTCAATCTACTTACAAGTGGGAAGCGCAGGCATCCGACCATGTAATTTCCATCCTGGAAATAACGGAGTTGTTTGTGAAATTTAGATAAAATAGAAACCATTTTGAAGTCAAGTACATGTAATATCATAGAAACATATACAAACAAATAACAATGCAATCCCATGATCATTCTACCAATAGCATCATACTTATTAGTGGACACAATATGCATATCATTTACTACCAAAGCTTAGAACACACACAGATATACATATATATATTTCCACATAGGGTTTGTGGCTTTTTCTATCTGGGTTTGAATGGAGAAATCCTCTGCTTCTCACAGCACATGGCCTAATGCATTGCGTCAGGCGGCTGTAAGTGGATGGAATTCAAGATGAACGGACAACTCGTAACTAAAAAATTTTCCGTCTTTTAGATTTTTTTAATTATTTGAATTTCCTAGGCTTCCCGAGAAAAACAAACTCTCCAATTATTTCCCAAGAAAAACCTAGTTTTTTACAAGCTGTAACAGTTACGTTCAAACTCAAGTTCTTGCGCCATGATAGCTTATTGCAGAATTGGACAGCTCATGCATCTCCATCAGTCTGCCAATAGCTAATTTTAATGCATAATGCACTAATACAGCAGCATATAATCCATATATTAGCAGGTCTTCTAACTACAATCCAATCATTTGTTGCACAGAAACAGGTTACATAGCTAATATTTCAATTTCCTAGTCCTGGCTGTCTTTTCAATACAGCTTGTCCAATTTATCTAAACATTGTTTTCAAAATCATAATGTTGTCTCTATGCATAGAATCAACCTTACAAACAGAAGATAACCAGACTAGACATGTCACCCAGAATAAAACCACATACAGGTTTTCTTCTCAACACCATCTCTGACTCTTGGCATACTGTACAAGAACGCACTGTCTGCCCATGATTATCATCAGTGTCATTCCTGTTGGATCTGTTACAACAGCTTAGAATGTTATATAGTCAAATTTGCACAAACAAACATGGGCCAGTAATCACCTTTCGAAGAAAATCTCCATTGCCCCCATAAGTTTTCCTTTTTGAACCCTTGCCTGGATAGACAAACAACCAGTCAACTACGAATAGAGAAAAGCATCAGAACTAATAAAATGCAATGAACCATGAGTCCAGGCAGTCACTTGATTTTTGTTCATTGTCATGTTTGAGAAAGCTGTATTGATTTTTGTTAAAGAGTTTTTTTGAAATATTAGAAAGTTAGAGAGCAGGTCTTTAAATATTTTCTTATAGTTGTTGGACCTTTTTTGTAAAGTGTTTACAGCCAGCCCTAATCTCTTTTAAAAGAGATTAGGGTTACGTGAATGATGATTCTTTTTGGCTCTTTCTTTCTCATCGTAACATGGTATCAGAGCACTCTCCTGTGCCAACAGCCAAGTGAGTTTTTCCGGCGACTCTCCAGCGACCTCTCCCTCCGGAGATCTCTTCCTTCCTCCCTCTTTTCATCTCCCAACTATATTCTTTCTTACCACCCAATAAGGAGACGGTAAGAGAATAGAGGTTGGGGGGCCTGCGTGGGGAAGGACCTGATCATGCCTATGTGGAAGGCGTGATCAGATCCTTGTTTATCAATCTCGTGGATGATACTGCTGCTGTGATCAGAATTTGTGTTGACCGTGGGGAGCAAAATATCCTATAGATCGTGGATATCAAGTCTGAAAGTTAAAGTTTAATGAGTTGTGGACTGCTGCTGATTCTAAGTATGGAACCTATCATTTGATTATGTTGAGATTCTTGCCGTATGTTGTGGACAGCCAGTCTTATGTGGTGTGGCTGTATTTAAGAATAGCAGCAGTCATTTGTTGATGGTGGAAGTAGTTGATAGGTTCCATACTTAGAATCAGCAGCAGTCCACAACTCATTAAACTTTAACTTGCAGACTTGATATCCACGATCTATAGGATATTTTGCTCCCCACGGTCAACACAAATTCTGATCACAGCAGCAGTATCATCCACGAGATTGATAAACAAGGATCTGATCACGCCTTCCACATAGGCGTGATCAGGTCCTTCCCCACGTGGCTGTATTTAAGAATAGCAGCAGTCATTTGTTGATGGTGGAAGTAGTTGCTGTCTTTGGCAGATATTATTGAAGTTTAGTATTTACTGTCTATTGAAGATTTTCTGCCTGTGTTGCCTTCATCGGCTGCAACTATTATTTGAGTGCATGCCTGTGTTTCTTCCTGTTTTACTGCCTGAATTTCAGTCCATGTTGCTGCTTGTGTCTGATGGAAATATTCAGAGTTTGTATCTGGGTAGCTGCCTGCTTTATTGAATTTCTGATTTTAAATTGCAGCTGTAAGAATTTTTTAGATTCTCCTGCGCTGCAGTGATTTTGATATTCCTCTAATATTAGTAGTCAGCTGGGTCCCCTTGATTTATTATGGCGGAAAACAGTAAATCAGAAAGTTCTACCGAATACAAGATGGCTGGAAATTCATTCTCTTATGGAACCACGATAAAATTGAATGGTTCAAATATGAAATATGGTCTAGGGTGTTCATGATCTTTGTGGCTGGGCATAGAAAAAATATGTTCTTGAGGAGGATGAACCTACTGAGAAAAAGGGAATATATGCTGCGTGGCATGAAGATAATTATATTGTTATGTCTTGGATTATGAATAGTGTGAAGTCTCATATAGCCCCAACTATTGCATATTATACCAAGGCCAAGGATATGTGGTCTTTCTTGAGGAAGACATACTCGCATGCCACTAATGTAATTAAAATCCTATAATTGGAAGAAGAGTTATGCAACATACGACAAGGGGATCAGGATCTATCTCAGTATTTTGCCACTTTGACTGCTGCGTATGAACGGTTAAAGGCTCTTCGTCCACCCTGCCAACATTGTTATGCATCACACTTTGAAACTGGTATGGTAGCGAAGCTTCTGTCTGGCTTATCTCCAGAATACTCTGTGGCAAAGTCTCAAATTCTCACAGGAAGTGATCTTCCAGATCTAGTAGACACATATAATAGGCTGAGTCGTCTTGCAGTCACTCTTTCTCAAAATACGCAAGACACACCAATCTCTGCACTTGTGATATCAAGAGAACGGGTCCCCAGTTCTTTTGGTGGCAGTAGGAGATGTGGTACAGGCCGTGGTGCAGGACACGACAGATTTCAGTGCTCTTATTGTGGCAAAATTGGTCATCTAGAGGATCGTTGTTGGGACAAGCATCCTCACCTCCGTTCTAGTGTTTCCTCTAGACGTGGTGGAGGTAGAATCGCCACAGGCAAAGTCTCAAATTCTCACAGGCAGTGATCATCCAGATCTAGTAGACACGTATAATAGGTTGAGTCGTCTTGCAGTCACTCTTTCTCAAAATACGCAAAGACACACCAGTCTCTGCACTTGTGATATCAAGAGAACGGGTCCCCAGTTCTTTTGGTGGCAGTAGGGGACGTGGTACAGGCTGTGGTGCAGGACGCGACAGATTTTAGTGCTCTTATTATGGCAAAATTGGTCATCTAGAAGATCGTTGTTGGGACTAGCATCCTCACCTCCGTTCTAATGTTTCCTCTGGACGTGGTGGAAGTAGAATCGCCACAGGCAAAGGTCCTTCTTCATCCCAAGCAGCTCATTCAAAGGCAACAATATCTATGGTTGAGTCTTCTATTGATCCTTCTATATCCATGTCATATTCTCTTAACATAAGTAAGGATGAATATGATTGTGTTCTTGCTCAAAGGTCTGCCTCTACATCTGCCAATGCTACTGTTATAGATTCAGCATTCTCTGTTGGTGCTCCTACTGATGATCTAGGTATGACATGGATGATAGATTCTGACGCTTCTAGACATTGTTGTAATCAACCATAGAATTTTTCATCATTTGTCAGATTTTCTACACCACAACATGTCAGGTTGGCTGATGGCAAGTTGTCTCCTGTTTTAGGCGGCGGTGATATCTACCTTCCACATTTAGGCAAGTGTGCTATATGCTCCTCAGTTTCCTGTTAACTTGTTATCTGTTAAGCAGCTAGCTAACGACTTACAGTGTAAAGTCATTTTTGACCCTGACTCTTGTTCTTTTCAATACTTACCAACTGGGAAGATGATTGGTGGTGGCCATGAACTTGAGAGACTTTATTTTCTGTCGATCCCAGTTGATGTTGTTGCATCTTCAGTCCCTTCGAAGCCTTCTCCTTTCCAATGGCATCTCAGACTGGGTCATCCATCAGTACCAAAACTTTGTCGCATGTTTTCAGATATTTCTGCATCAGAGTCTTTCTTATGTGATGCTTGTCAGTTGGGCAAGCATACACGGAGCAGCTTTCCTTCGAGTCAGAGTCAGTCTAGTCAGAGTCCGTTTGATCTCATTCATGTGGATGTATGGGGTCCTAGTCGAGTTCCTTTTCGGTCATGTTTTCGATACTATCTTGTTTTAGTTGTTGATTTTACTAGAGTCAGTTGAATTTTTTTGTTAAGGGAAAAATCTGAAGTCATATGTATTCTTCAAAAATTTGTCAATGAAATAAAAACTCAGTTTGGTCTCATTGCCAAAAATATTCGCACTGATAATGCTCTTGAATTCAAGTCTTTCATTCTACTTCAGTTTTATGCCAATCATGGAATTCACCCTCAATATACTTGTCTGCATACGTCCCAACAAAATGGTGTAGCCGAACGCAAACATCAACAACTCCTAAATGTGGCTCGCACCCTTATGCTACATTCTCACATGCCTGCCTATTTTTGGGGTGATGTTATTCTTACTTACTGCATGTTATCTCATTAATATATTACCCTCTTCCTCCATCCAAGAACGTATTCCCATTCAAATTCTATATCCAGGGCGTCCATTATTTCACTTACCTCTCAAAGTATTTGGATGCACTTGCTTTGCACATATCCTAGGCCCAAACAAAAATAAACTTGCTGCCCAAGCCATCAAATGTGTCTTTATTGGCTACTCAGTCAATCAAAAAGGATATAAATGCTTTGATCCCCTGACTAAGAAAGACATTATCAGTGTGGATGTTACCTTCTTTGAGTCTTGCCCTTATTTTGCCCCGTCAAGTCCATCTCTATCTGAGATGCATGTACCTATACCTCTTCCTATTACACTGATGTCACTTGAGTCATTTCCACCATTTCGACATGACATAGATCATCAACAATTTACAACTAATTTATGCAAAGAAAGCCATTCATCATAAATTGACTAAAAGATTCATGAAAGATCCTATGTAAGAAGCACCAGTACGCTTGTGCACATGCAGATATTTAAGTCGTGTTTGATGGCCCCTCGAACCTTATATCTGAGGGGATCCAGAAACTTCAGATGTAGGTCCGAAGATCATAGATCCAAGGGTGATGAGAACCCTGGTGGTGTTGAGGATTTGTCCCACCATGGTGACTGCCAGTGAGTCTCTCCCTCTTTCTCAACCAGCCGGCCGGACAATATGTCTTTGAAGCCCATGCTTATGACGGAAAAGGATGACTTTGAAGCTCTCTCTCTCTCTTTGTGTGTGTTTGTGTGGCAGGATTTGCTCATGAAGTCGGACCTTCCAGTACATCCAAGGTTGAATGTGAGATCCAGGGCTAACAAACACCTTCTTAGGTACATGTGTATGTGCATATGTGTTTGTGCATGTACGTTGTGTTTGCATGAGTGTGTCTAAGTCACATGGAATGCCACTTAGGTACAAGCACCCATGCTAGGGTGTGAAGACCAGTGGAGATAGCCAAGGTACATTTTGGATCAAATTTGGGCAAGACACAAACCCAATCAATTAATTTTAGTGAAAATGGCAAATGTCCCTTCCCTCTCTCACTCTTACACATTTCATTTCTTGTTTATCTCTGCAAATTTTCAGCCATGACAACCTCATTTAGCTCAGATCTGCAACTCTTAGAAAATCGCACCTATGTCTATGGACATGGAAAATTTTTCCTCATACCCGTGTTCATACTTCAATACTCTGATATTGGTACTCCAATACATCAGGACATGTTTTGGATCAGGTCTGCGTCAGACCTGATCCAAAAGCATTAAATCCTTCATTTCAAAAAAATGTGTGATTTTTTTGTGAGATTTTGTATATATATGTCAGATCTTATTCAACATGTATTAACCCTTTTTGCTTTTTAACAAAATGTGCACATTTTTGTGGGATTTTGTATGTATATTATATGTACATTGTCATATCATCGTACCCACATTTTCCAACTGTCATACCCATACCCGCTTTGCCATATCCATACCCGTACTAGTACCAATATCCATGTGACTTGGAATTTCGCCTTTCTCTAGTTCCTTCTCCCCCTTTACCTGCCAACTTGCATCTTCTCCTTTATCATAATTTACTGTCGTCTTTTACCTTCTAGCCTCTGCCTTTGTGTAGGTCAGTATACTCCACATATCCCTGCCCAGTCCCCTCCTTCCATCTGCATCATGACAGAAGCTGCTGTCTTTCACCAGCCTAGCAAATCTGATACTCTGCACCACTGCCACATTCAATTGGTAGCAGTTGTTCCTCGTCTTCTCTTTGAGATCCGAACCACAAGCCTTCAAAATTTGAAGATTCATATATACCCAGCACACCCCACACCTATGCTTTTTGAAATTGCTTTTTTTGTACCTTCCATACCCACACATTCACTCATATCCAGTGGTTTAGGGGCATGTACGGTACACACATAAATCTGCAATATCAAACTGCCACATAAGCTTTAAATAACATGCAGGAGAACAAAAATAAAGAACGAAACAATAGTGATATGCCATGCATAAAATCACATTCGGTACCACATTTGACAACTCAGTCTGCATAGAAAGGACAACTGAAAAGCTTATAAGTTATAACCATTAATTGCCATAACAAAGAATGATGCACATCAAGACACTATTAGTGTCCTGCATCTGTAATTCAACGGATTTGTTGCTTACGTCCAAGAAGCAAGCTTTCATCTGCTGCAAGCAACTCTCAAGAACTTCTGCTTTTCTCTTTGTGCCCACACTAACAGATTTCATGTCACTCTCCATTGCAGACCTTAAATATGGCTTCCACAACTCATATCTAAGAAAATACATTCAATTAGGATATAAGAACAGCTCAACCTAAAATCTATGAAGGTGAACAGCATGTGGAGAAAAAAATTAAAGAAACTGCAACATATGCTTTTGCCACAATCTGCATGTGAAAAATGCACCAAGAGGGTCCAGATTAAAACCTTACTATAGTCAGCCCATGTAGTACTTTGAATAAGGAAAACCGGTCAAGGTACTCATAAAGCTAACCGTCACTTAAGACTAGATTATAAAGATATGTTGCTTCAATATTACTAACTAGGGAAGCTTGGAAGTGGAGCTAAAGGCTGGGAAACAATCAAAGCAAAAAAAAATTAAGTACACCAAGAACACACCAATTTCTTGGTTATGAAAATATTCATCTACTGGTTTCATCAAGTCTGCATTAACTGAACTTCAAGACAACTGTTCTGCTCCCGTAAAGATCTAGGAAGCTAAAATAATTTTAAAAAACAAAAGCCCTGAAACTTTCAAGCATGCACCTAAATTTTCACAGTAAACCAAACCAAAACCTAATCTTCTAACATTGCCAAAAAGATGCATCTAACTAATGCTTGGTTAGTAAAACACCTAATCTTAACAGCTATAAACTCAGGAACATGCCAACAAACTAAGGGTTAACCATGTTCGAAGAGGACAGCAGGTTCAAGTTTCAAGTTTCAACTTACCTTTTCGCCTAGTCAAGGAAGCATCCCAATATACATATCAAGATAAGATGAATTTGTTCTAAACATGCTTTTAGAAATGTAGAAACACACACCAAGATGGAGAGAAAGAGAAGGAACACACAATATACGTGGAAAACCTCAAAGAGAGGTGAAAAACCACGGAGAAGCTCTAACCTAGGTGCACAACCGCAACCCTAGGAGAGAGAAAATCTTATATCACTTAATCAACAATTACACTATAAGTGAGATTAAATAAGAGGGAAAAACGCCTAGGGTACCGAGCCACTCTCGGTACCCGTGCCCATGGGACCGGGTCTGGATCCAGACCCGGTTCCCTACACATGATATGTTAACACTCCCCCTCAAGCTTGGCATACATGTCAAACATGCCTAGCTTGCTTACATTTTTCTCGAATTGAGATGTACATAAGGCTTTGGTTAGAACATCTGCAATTTGATCTTCAGACTTCATATAAGGTAGGATCAACTCCTTTGAATCTATGCGTTCCCGTATGAAGTGGCGATCAATCTCCACATGTTTAGTTCTGTCATGCAAAACGGGATTATTCGCAAGATTAATTGCAGACTTGTTGTCGCAGTACATCCTCATCTTCTCTTCTGTTTCAACACCAATATCTGCTAGGAGAATCTTTAACCATAACATTTCTGTAACTCCCATAGCCACAGCCCTGTATTCAGCCTCAGCACTGGATCTAGAGCAAACTTCCTGCCTCTTACTTCTCCATACAACCAGGTTACCTCCCAGAAAGATGCAGTACCCTGTGGTAGACCTCCTAGTATCAGTACATCCGGCCCAATCTGCGTCAAAGTATCCTTCAATATTAAGTTGGTCTTGCTGAGTATAGAGTAATCCTTTTCCTGGGTTATTCTTTAGGTACCCCAACACTCTTTCTGCACTCTTCCAGTGACAATCAGTAGGAGCATGCATAAACTGACTCAACACATTCACAGCATAAGTAATATCAGGGCGAGTAAGAGTAAGATAGATGAGCTTACCAACCAGCCTCTGATACCGCCCTTTTCCTTCTTCATCTAGGATGTTGCCAGTTTTGATGTTTATCTTTGTACCAGACTCCATTGGAGTTTGAAAGGGTCTGCATCCAAGTTTGCCTGTCTCCTTTAGAAGATCCAGAGTGTATTTCCTTTGGCTCATAACCAGCTCTGTCTCTGACCGAGCAATCTCTATCCCCAGAAAGTACCTTAGTTTACCCAAATCTTTAAGATCAAATTCAGCAGCTAACCTCTCCTTCATCTTCTTTTTCTCTTCTTCATCGTCACCTGTGACTATCATATCATCAACATACACAAGAAGAAGACTCACCAGGCCATCTCTCTGCTTAATGAATAGGGTGTGATCACCATTTCCCTGTTTGTATCCATTTGTCTTCATCACTATCCTCAGTCTTTCAAACCATGCTCTAGGAGACTGCTTTAATCCATACAAGGCTTTCTTAAGATGACAGCATTTTCCGCTTTGAACATATCCAGGAGGCATACTCATATAGACCTCTTCTTCTAGATTGCCATTCAAGAATGCGTTCTTAACATCAAGTTGATCCATGCTCCACCCCTTTTTCACGGCAAGTGCTAATATGACCCTCACAGTTTTCAGTTTGGCAACAGGTGCAAAGGTTTCAAGATAATCAATACCATATTTCTGGCTAAACCCCTTTGCAACAAGCCGAGCCTTATACCTTTCCACAGTACCATCTGGTTTGTACTTCACGTTGAACACCCACTTTGAACCAACTAAATGAGTCCCTTTGGGAATATCCACAACTTCCCAAGTGTCATTCTTTGCCAAGGCATTCATCTCCTCTGTCATGGCCTGTAGCCATTTAGGATCCTCTCTAGCATCTTCCACACACCTGGGAATAACAGACTTAGACAAGGATGTTATAAAGCATTTGTAATCCTTACTCAATTTCGCATAAGAGACAAATCTCTGAATAGGATGAGAAGTGCAAGACCTGGTGCCCTTACGCAGGGCTATAGGAAGCTCTTCATTGATTAGACTTGGGTCATCCGGGGAGCTCACAGGATTGGGATTGGTTACATCAACATTTTCAATCACATCTGTCTTCTTCCTTCTGTACACCTGGCCAAACAAATGATCACGGGCTGTAGGCTGATTATCATCAAGACCCTCGTCCATGTGACGGTCTCTATCATCTCTGACTGTGTCTGCCACACTTTCACTGGCCTTGTAATCCAAGAAATCCGTAAACTGAATCAACTGATTTGAGGAATACTCTTCACTACTGTGTCCTAGATACTCCCCCTGAAGAGGATTCACATGAAAGTATGCCTCATGTTCATGGAAGGTGACGTCCCGGGAAACATAGACTTTAGAGGTGGTAGGATCAACACATTTGTATCCCTTCTGAGTGGAGGAATACCCCAGGAAGACAGCCTTGACAGACCGAGGATCAAGTTTCTTGAGGGTGGGACTATGGTCATGAACAAAACAGACACACCCGAACACCCGAGGAGTAAGAGGCCAGGGATTCTGAGAAGGCCAAAGCATAGAGTACGGGGAATGGCCCTGCAACACACGGGTAGGCATACGGTTGATAAGGTGGGCACTAGTGAGAAGCGCATCACCCCAGTAGCGCTTGGGAACCTGTCGATGGAACAGAAGAGCCCGGGTAACATCAAGCAAATGGCGATTCTTTCGTTCAGCCACGCCATTTTGGGGAGGTGTGTAACTACATGACGTTTCATGGACAATACCCTTGCTCTTCAAGAAATCATCTAGGGATTGAGAGACATACTCTCGAGCATTATCGGTGCGAAAAGCTTGGACAGACGTCTGAAACTGAGTCTCAACAAAGGCCACAAAATTTTTTACAATAACGGGAACTTCACTACGTTCTTTCAACAGATACACGAACGTACAACGGGAGTAATCATCAATAAGGGTCATAAAGTAATGAAAACCACGACAAGTGGGTACTCCCGAAGGACCCCAAACATCAGAATGAACCAAAGCAAATGGACGAGTGGTTTTATTGAATGAAATAGGGTACGAGGCCCTAACATGTTTAGCTAACTGACACACTTCACAGGTGAAGGAGTCCACGGAAACAGAATGAAACAAACTAGGAAACAACTTCTTAATCAATGGAAACGGAAGATGACCAAGCCGCTCGTGCCATCGCATAATAGTAGATCTGTCTTCCATGCCTGACAACTGTCCACTAGTGGCTGAAATAAGAGCGGACACAACCTGCACAGGCAGTCTGTAGAGTCCATCAATAGCCGAACCAATCCCAATCTTCTGCCCCGTCACCAAGTCCTGCAGAAAACACCGATCAGCAGAAAAGATCAGATTACAGTTGAGCTCTTTAGTAATACTGCTGACAGATAACAAATTCACAGGAATATTGGGAACATGAAGAGCATTATGAGGACAGTATTTATTTAACAAGGACAAACTCCCTTTTCCAGCCACAGAGATAGAAGAACCATCAGCCATAGATACACGTTGCTGCCCCGAAGACAATTTGTATTCTTGGAACATCTTAGGGTCCCCTGTCATATGATGCGTAGCACCACTGTCAACAATCCAATCACCATGTGAGGAAGTACCTTGGTCACTAGTGGCCACGAGAGCTTGGGCTAACTTAGCCCCCTCAGACGTGGAAGTATCCTCCTGAGTAGTAGACAGCCGGCTGATATACGCTTGCAGTTCTTTGATTTGATCGGAGGAAAGCTTAGATTTGGCAACATTTGAAGGACTACTCTGACTAGGCTCAGGCACAGAAGGACTCCGGCGGCTAGAAGGAGGACGACCCTGGACAAGCCGCCTCTCAGGATGAAGATCCCAACAAAAATCAACAGAATGTCCTGATTTGTTGCAATGGCTACACCGCCGAACAGGACGCTGTCCAATCCCAGAAGCACGACTAACAAAGGCTGAAGGAGAACTCCCCTGACTGGTGTCAATATGCATCACCTGTCGACGCTGTTCCTCAGATTCCACACGGGCATACACCTCTTCAATTCCGGGGACCTCGTCACAATTGAGAATTTGGCTCCTAATGGATTCAAATTCATCGCGTAAGCCTCCGAGGAAAAGAAACGTCCGATCCATCCACTCTTTGTCCCAGTACAAGGCATGATCAGACCCACAGTGCCAGTCATCATTCACATGGTAGTCAAGTTCCTCCCCCTTAGTCTTTAGGGCTGCAAAGAAAGCGGCTACAGACAAGTCACCCTGTTTAAGAGAGTATATGCTACGTTTGATTTGGTACGTACGCAATACTCTCTTCTTACGGCCATACATCCATGCAAGCACAGTCCACATGTCGTAGGCAGTCAATTTACGCAAGATCAAAGGCTGAATATCTGCAGAAACAGAACTAATAATCCATACTTTAACCTGACTATCTTCCAACGTCCAAGTAGCCCATCGCGGATCGGTTTTTGAAGGTGCAGGCTTCTCCCCAGTGATGTAGGGCAGGCGACCACGACTGGTTATCCCAATTTCTAGGGCAGCCGACCAAGAGAGATAGTTATCCTTGTTCAGCCGGATGGAGGTGACTTGAACAGGCAAGATCTCGCTCTTGGTATTGCTGCCCGAGTCTAGGGCATCATCGATCTTGAGGGACATCTCCTCGGCCATCACAATCACCAAGGAGAAAGAATACCCAGCACCAGAGACGACAAACAAGAGGCAGCGGCGCTGGACGGCGGCGGTGCGGGAGAGAGCGACGGCGGTGGGCAGCGGTGGCGCGGGACGGCGGCGGCGCTGAAGTGGGCGACGGCGGCGCTGGACAGCGGCAACGCAGCAGAGAACAACCACGCTGGACGATGGCGGCGCAGCTGGCAGCGCTGGACGGCGGCGGCGCAGCAGCGGCAGAGGAAAAAAACGGCGGAAACAGCAGCGGCAAAAAAAACGGCGGAAACACGACTATCACACCAACGATCTCTCACGCGTTGGCTCTGATACCATGTAGAAACACACACCAAGATGGAGAAAAAGAGAAGGAACACACAATATACGTGGAAAACCTCAAAGAGAGGTGAAAAACCACGGAGAAGCTCTAACCTAGGTGCACAACCGCAACCCTAGGAGAGAGAAAATCTTATATCACTTAATCAACAATTACACTATAAGTGAGATTAAATAAGAGGGAAAAACGCCTAGGGTACCGAGCCACTCTCGGTACCCGTGCCCATGGGACCGGGTCTGGATCCAGACCCGGTTCCCTACACATGATATGTTAACAAGAAACATATAAAGTTGTCATGCTGATTTTCGGAACCTACCAAGTCCTTGTAGGTTTCAGCATAAAATAGTGTCCCAGCAGACCAAATGGGATAAAACTAAAAGATTTGAGCATTTAAGGTTCAGCCTCAGGCCATGTCCTCTCCTCCTATTGTATGGGACACAGCTAGTTTTAGTGGTTTTAGTATATATATATATATATATATATATATATATATATAAATATATACTAAAACTGGCTATGTCCCATACAATAGGAGGAGGGTGTGCATTTATGCATGTGTACATACACTAACAAATTTTGGATGATTTTCATTTTATCCCGAACCCAATTCTGAATGGGATCAACTCTTGAGATTCGAACCCAAGTTGGATTCATGATGATCAAGGTTAAATTGACAGAAACAAATTTTGACTAATAGTGCAAAGTTGATTGGTTCGTGCTGTTTACAAAACAAGCAAGTTGATTGGTTGGAATGTGATTAGCACCCTTGTGTTGTTGCTGCTGTCATGAAGTTGCTGAAAGCTGCTGCCTTTGAAGCATATCACGTCGCTGAAATGGTGAATCAAATCAGACTTTGCTGCAAAATCAGATCTAACTCAAGTGCAGCCGTGGAAGATGTTCAGGCCAAAGAACGTCGGATCTGCTAGGGCAGTCTGATCCGTTTAGTCATGTGGTGCCTGGTAGATTCCCACAGGTAAAGGTATGTCGTGTTGGCAAGTTCAATCTTTTTCCTGCATCGTTGAAGTGAGACAAGTTTGAAATTGTATGGAGTAGACAGATTTCTGTTTTCTTTCTGCATCGTTGAAGTAAGACAGGTTTTCTCTGCTGTCAAACATGTGCTTGTTTGCTACCTATTATCGACATCTGAAAGTGTTGCCTGCTATCCACGTCTGAAACAGTCTGCCAATTTGTTTTGTGTTTGTGTTCAACCTGATCCTTAAGTGGATCTCGTGGAGGTTACTGTTGCTGTAATCAGATTTTTATGTTGACCGTGTGGGGCAGAGTCAATCTGCTGCTTGTGGATTTAATTTGACGCGAGGAGCAGAATGACCTACAAATCGTGGATATGAAATCTATAAGTTGATGTCTCATTAGTTGTGGACTGCTGCTAATCGTAAAGTTCCTGCTTGTGTTGCAGTCATCGGCTGAAATTATTTTGTTGAGTTGCTGCCTGAGTTTCTACTTGTTGAAGCATGTCAAATGGGTTTCAGGACCGGGTCTGGATCCATACCCGATCCATCGTGTAGCCCTTGTTGGGCCTTACTTAAGGGTTGTAACCCTAATTTTGAGAAGTTAATGAAATCTTAAGAGAGAGAGAGTCTGGTCGCTAGTGGGCGCCAGTTCCTCCTCGTCCGTGGATATTTTCCTCTTGCTGAGGGTTTTTCGACGTTACATCGTGTTCATCGTATTCCTTTGTTCTTGATCCTTGTGTTTCTACATGGTATCAGAGCCGTGAAGTTCCGGCGTGACTGATTCGCGTTTTTGTTTCTGTTGTGGCTGTGTGAGAGGAGGACTCGTGCCGGTACTGTTCATTGCCCATCGCCCGACGGTTCCAATCACGTGTTGTTACTGTTCACTGCCCGACGTTGGTCATCGCCTGACACCGTGGAGTTCCGACATCTCTTCCAACGACACACTCGACACTATTGAAGTTTTGGCGACGCACTCGACGCCGTCTGGAGCTTTGGCGTCTCTCTGTTTCGGTGACTCTCTGTTTCTGTCCTGCTTGCCGTTGTGACGTTCTGGTGGACTCATGCGAAGGCTGTTGTGTCCGACGATGCAACTTCTGCGCCCGAGAGTTTTTTTCTCTTCGCCCTTCGTAGAGCATCGCCCGAGACTGCTGCTGTCGCCTCTGCCAGCACCTAACGTCGCCACTCCGTGCTCTGTTCCTGCCGCCGCTGCCACTTTCGCCGCCGCTACCGCCACCACCTGACTGCATCGCTTGGAAACGCTGCTGCCACTGTCCTCACCCGACGTTACTCCATCGCCCAACAGGTTTTTCAGTTCAGCCCCTGTTTCTGCTGTGGTGGAGTTCTTATTTTTGGCCCGTTTGTTCCCTCTTTTGCTGTCTGTGTTCTGCCGCTGTTGCTGGTTCTTTTTGCCCTCTTTATAAGACAGGTCTGCAATTATGGCAGCCTCTTCCTCGTCGACCGTCAACACTCATCAGAATGAAGCTGTGGCTTATAGAACCGAGAGTATTCCTGTTCAGGTCACTACCATTCGCCTTACTAAGGAAAATTATCTTAAGTGGGCTGCCGCCATCACCATGGGAATAGCTGGTCGAGGCCGTATTGCATATGTGAATGGGAGTAAGGTTGAACCTGCTGCAAACAGTACAGCTTGGGATACTTGGTTTCTTGAGGACAACCAAGTGAAAACTTGGATTGATAATTCGGTCTCGTCTGATATTCAATCTCTCATTCTTCGTAAGAAGACTGCGAGAGATATGTGGATCATGTTGGAACAAATGTATGGCCAAAAGAAGAGGAAGGTTCGTGTGTATCAACTGATGAAGGATGTATATGCTCTCAGGCAAGGGGATCTCTCGGTCGCAGATTTCTATGCAACTCTAAAATCCAAATGGGAGGATCTTGACTATCATTCTGAGGCCACTTGGCACTGTCATGACGATCAGATGCAGTATGTTGCCAAAGAATGGGACAATAGGATATTCCTGTTCTTAGCAGGGCTAAATGACGAATTTGAAAATATCAGGAGTCAGATTCTTAACTCTGAAGAATCCTTCAGTATTGAAGATGTCTACTCCCGTGTTGAGGTTGAAGAACAGAGAAGACTTGTTACCCCTGGGGGGAAGAGGGATCACATACCTTATAATGAGAGATCTGCACTTGTTAGTCGTGGTCCGAGTAGTGCTCCCAAACCTCTTCGTAGATGCACTACTCATTGCAAGAAGACTGGCCATACTGTGGATTTCTGTTGGGATCTTCATCTAGAAAGACTGGGTAATAGGGCGAGATCTTCTAGTGGGAAGACGCCTGTGTCAGAGGATACCAAGTCTAGTGGAGGCAAGGCCTCCATTTCTGCTAAACAGCTTCGTGAACTACGGGCCTATTTGGGTCGGATCGATGTCAATCCGGTCGAGACATCAGATGAGACGAAGACTAATCATGCTCTTGCCATTGTAGGGGATAAAGGTAACTCCTACTTGGGAGAATGGATTGTTGACGGTGATGCTACTCACCACATGACAGGTAACCCTAAATTGTTTCATGAATATAAGTTGGCTTCTGGAAGAGAACGTGTATCTCTCGCAGATGGTTTCTCTACCTCTGTGGCTGGAGAAGGGAGTCTGTCCTTGTTGGATAAATTTCATGTGCGAAGCGCATTACATGTCCCTCAGCTTAAATCTTTTATCAGTTAGTAAACTTACTAAAGAGCTGAATTGTGAACTCATTTTCTCTGCAAATCGTTGTGTTTTGCAAGACTTGGTGACAGGGAAGAGGATTGGGATTGGTTTGGCGTCTGATGGCTTATATCGTCTTCCCATACGCGTGGCCACGGCTCTTATGACAGAAATCAGCAAGACAGAAAAGAGAAGAGAAGATTGTCTTCAGTCCTTTTTGTATTGGCATGAACGCCTTGGGCATTTACCTTTTGGGATTTTAAAACAGTTGTTTCCCGATTTGTGTTCCACTCTGAATTTGTCTTTGATTTGTTGTGATGCCTCAAATCATAAAGATATTCATTCTTCTTGTGCAAACTCAATATGGTGGAAATGTTAAAACTTTTCGATCGGACAATGCCCGTGAGTATATGTGTCAGTCAGTTGATGATTTCCTTCAAAAAAGGGGGATTGTTCATGAGACGTCCTGTAGTTATACCCCCCCTCAGAACAGGGTGGCTGAGAGGAAGAACCGCCAGCTCCTTAATGTCACCAGAGCCCTTTTGTTTCAGAGAAATCTTCCCAAACACTATTGGGGTGATGCAGTTCTTACTAGTGCGTACCTCATCAACCGCATGCCCAGTCGTGTGCTGAATGGTCAGACTCCCCATTCCTTACTTCCGGGAAGTCGTCAACCTTTTCTTCTCCCCCCTCGTGTGTTTGGCTGTGTGTGTTTTATTCATGATCACAATCCCAATGTTAAGAAACTTGATCCCCAGTCTATCAAGGGTGTGTTTGTTGGGTATTCTCACACTCAGAAAGGGTATAAATGTCTTGATCCTACCATTGGTCGAGTTTATGTTACAAGGGATGTTACCTTCTTGGAATATGCCTCTTACTTCTGTGAGAATCCTCTTCAGGGGGAAAAGTCTGTGGTTAGGGAAGAGTATTCTCAGAGTCAAGAGATTCAATTTACAGATTTTTTGGATTACAAGAAAGAACCTATCACAGTTGTTGATATGCCTGAGAAGGAGAAAGGGTGTAACACCGGGACTGAGAAGGAAGGCCTTCGTTTGTTTGGACAGGTCTACTCTAGACGAGGTGCTCAGACAAAGGAGATGACTTGTGGTGCGAGGTCTAATTCCAGTCCCAATGCCCTTCTTTCCCTAGATGAACCAAGTCCAAACTTGAAGACTCAAGATGAGGTTGAAAAAGAGAATGAAGAGCTTCCTATTGCCCTGAGGAAGGGTGTCAGGTCATGTACTCAACACCCGATTGGTAATTTTGTATCTTATTCTAGACTTTGCAAGGATTACAAGTGTTTTGTATCTTCTCTTTCTTTGGCTGCGATTCTCAGGACCGTTGCTGAAGCTCAGAGTGATTCCAAGTGGGCTGATGCTATGAAGGAAGAAATGGAAGCCTTGAGAAGAAACATGACATGGGAAGTTGTGAAGATTCCTGAGGCAGCTCATTTGATTGGATCCAAGTGGGTGTATACCATCAAGTACAAACCAGATGGGAGTGTTGAAAGATACAAAGCTCGTCTTGTGGCCAAGAGGTTTAGTCAAAAATATGGGAATGATTACCTAGAGACTTTTGCTCCAGTTGCGAAAATGAAGACAGTTAGAGTTGTTATGTCCCTAGCTGATGAAGGAGTGGAGGATGTACCAACTCGATGTTAGGAATGCTTTTCTCAATGGTGATCTCGAAGAAGAAGTGTACATGCACATGCCCCCAGGATATGAAGAACCAGAGAAATGCTGTAAGCTGAAAAGGGCACTATATGGCCTCAAGCAGTCACCAGAGCATGGTTCGAACAACTCAGACGAGTGATGCAACGCTATGGGTATAATAAAGGGAATGGAAACCACACTCTATTTGTGAAGAAAAAGAAGGGCAAGGTCACTCTTTTACTTGTCTATGTGGATGACATGATTGTCACAGGAGATGATGAGGTAGAGATCATCAAGTTAAAAGTGTTACTGGCTGTTGAATTTGATCTTAAGGATCTTGGCAAACTGAGGTATTTTCTTGGTATTGAAATTGCTAGATTTAGAACTGGCCTTGTGCTAAACCAAAAGAAATACACATTAGATATTGTTAGAATATATTGTATTGGGAACCGGGTCCATATCTGGACCCGGTCCTATGTGGCACGGATACCGAGGCGGGCTCGGTACCCTAGGAGGCACTCTTTCTCTCCCTCCTATATATTCTTCACTTACATGTAATTGTTGAGTTAAGTGAATATTATTTTCTCTCTCCTAGGGTTGCGGTTTGCCCCTAGGTCAGAGCTTCCCCGTGGTTTTTCACCTCTTTCTGAGGTTTTCCACGTATATTGTGTGTTCTTTCTCTGCTCTCTCCTTGTGGTTCGTGTTTCTACATGGTATCAGAGCCACCGCGTGTGAGATCGTTGGTGTGCAAGTAGTGTTTTTTCCGCCGTTCTCGTGCCGCCTCCGTTGCCGTTTCCAGCACCGACGCCGCCCATCGTTCCCAGCGCCGTCGTCGTTTTTCCGCCGCCCTGCGCCGTCGCCGTCGCTTCTCCCAGCGCCGCCGTCGCCTGGGTTATCTCCGCTGCTCCCAGCGCTGCTCTGCCGCCGTTGCTGTTCCAAGCGCTGCCCTGCGCCGCCGCCGAGTGTCTTGTTTCCGCCGGTCGCCGGTTGTGATCTTCTTTGGGGATTGCGATGGCTGACGCCGCAATGCCCAAGCTTGATGATGCCCTCGACACGGGCAGCAATACCAAGGGTGAGAACTTGCCTGTTCATGTCACCTCCATTCGACTGAACAAGGATAACTATCTCTCGTGGTCTGCTGCCCTAGAAATCGGGATTACTAGTCGTGGTCGCCTGCACTATATCACTGGGGAGAAGCCTGCACCTTCTAAAACTGATTCGCAATGGCCGACCTGGGCGTTGGAGGATAGTCAGGTTAAAGTATGGATTATTAGTTCGGTTTCCGCAGATATTCAGCCCTTGATCTTGCGTAAATCGACGGCGTATGATATGTGGACTGTTCTTGCACGTATGTATGGTCGTAAGAAGCGTGTTTTACGTGCCTATCAAATCAAACGTAGCATATATGCTCTTAAACAGGGTGACTTATCTGTTGCCTCCTTCTATGCCGCCCTGAAGACCAAATGGAAGGAACTTGACTATCATGTGAATGATGACTGGAAATGTGGTGTAGATCATGCCCTGTATTGAGAAAAAGAATGGATGGACCGCACCTTTATCTTCCTTGGAGGCCTGCGTGATGAGTTTGAAACCATTCGAAGCCAGATTCTTAACTGTGATGAGATTCCTGGCATCGAAGAGGTGTATGCCCGTATTGAGTCTGAGGAGCATCGGCGCCAGATTATGCATATTGACTCCCATCAGGGGAGTTCTCCAGCAGCCTTTGTGAGCCATACTTCAGGGACGGGGCAGCGTCCTACTCGACGATGCAGCCATTGCAACAAAGTGGGTCATTCTGTTGATTTTTGTTGGGATCTTCATCCTGAGAAGCGTCTCGTCCGAGGTCGTCCTCCTCCTCATCGCCGTGCTTCTTCTGTGCCAGAGCCTAGCCCAGGATCATCCAATGTTGCCAAATCCAAGCTCTCCTCAGATCAACTCAGAGAGTTGCAAGCCTACATTAGTCGGTTGACTACCCAGGATGATGCTTCTACTTCTGAGGGGGCTAAGTTAGCCCAGGCTCTGGTTGCTACTAGTGATCAAGGTAATTCTCCTCTCGGTGATTGGATTGTTGACAGTGGGGCTACTCATCATATGACAGGGGACCCTACGATGTTTCAAGAGTACAAGTTGACCTCTGGGCAACAGCGTGTGTCTATGGCTGATGGTTCTTCTATCTCTGTGGCTGGAAAAGGGAGTTTATCACTACTGAACAAATATTGTCTTCATAATGCCCTGCATGTTCCCAATATTCCCGTAAATTTGTTATCTGTCAGCAGCATTACTAAAGAGCTAAACTGTAATCTAATTTTCTCTGCTGATCGTTGTTTCCTGCAGGACTTGGGGACGGGGCAGAAGATTGGGATTGGTTCGGCTATTGATGGGCTCTACAGACTGCCCGTTCGAGTTGCTTCTGCTTTGATTTCAGCCACCAGTGGACAGTTGCCTGGCGTGGAGGCCAGATCCGTCATTATGCGTTGGCACGAGAGACTTGGTCATCTTCCATTCCAGTTGCTTAGAAAGTTGTTTCCTAGGATGTTTAATTCTGTTTCTTTGGACACATTCGCCTGTGAAGTGTGTCAGTTGTCTAAGCATGTTAGGGCCTCGTACCCTATTTCGTTCAATAAAGCCAACCGTCCTTTTGCTTTGGTTCACTCTGATGTTTGGGGTCCTTCGGGAGTACCCACTTGTCGTGGCTTTCACTATTTTATGACTCTTATTGATGACTACTCCCGGTGTACGTTCGTGTATCTGTTGAAAGAACGTAGTGAAGTTCCCGACATTGTCAAAAACTTTGTGGCATTTGTCGAAACTCAATTCCAGGCCACTGTTCAGGCCTTCCGTACTGACAATGCCCGAGAGTATGTCTCCCAATCCCTTGATGACTTCTTGCGAAGCAAGGGTATTATTCATGAAACATCCTGTAGCTACACCCCTCCTCAGAATGGCGTGGCTGAAAGAAAAAACCGTCATTTGTTAAATGTTACCCGGGCAATTATGTTTCAACGTCATGTCCCTACGAGGTACTGGGGGGACGCACTTCTCACTAGTGCTCACCTTATCAACCGTATGCCTACTCGTGTGTTGGATGGTCATTCTCCTTATTCTGTGTTGTGGCCCACTCAGAATCCCTGGCCTTTAACCCCTCGAGTGTTTGGGTGTGTTTGTTTTGTCCATGATCATCGTCCCACTCTCAAGAAACTTGACCCTCGGTCCATCAAAGCAGTCTTCTTGGGATATTCCTCCACCCAGAAGAGATACAGGTGTGTTGACCCTAGCACTTCCAGAGTATATGTCTCCAGGGATGTGACCTTTCATGAACATGAGGCATACTTTCCTGCGAATCCTCTTCAGGGGGAGTGTCTAGGTGACGGAAGGGAAGAGTATTCTTCGCATCAGTTGATTCAGTTCATGGATTTCTTGGATTATACGATGAGTTCTCCAAGTGAGGAAGACGTTGTCAGTGAGGACAGAGACAGTCAGATGGAGGGGGGCCCTGTGGAAGAACAGTCTCGAGATCACCTATTTGGTCAGGTTTACAGCAGGAAGAAGAAGGATGTGATGGAAGATGTTGATGTTACCAATCCCAATCTTCCCAATCTTGTGACCTCCCCGGATGATCCAAGTCCAATGAATGAAGAACTTCCCATAGCTCTGCGCAAGGGCACCAAGTCATGTACTTCTCATCCTATTCAGAGATTTGTTTCATATGCAAAACTCAGTAAAGACTACAAGTGCTTTGTTACCTCTTTATCTATGGTTGTTATTCCCAGGTCAGTGGAAGATGCAAGGAAGGATCCTAAATGGCTACAGGCCAAGACAGAAGAGATGGACGTCCTGGAAAAGAACAATACGTGGGAGGTTGTTGATATCCCCAAGGGAACTCACTTAGTTGGCTCCAAGTGGGTGTTTAATGTGAAGTACAAACCTGATGGCACTGTAGAACGCTATAAAGCTCGTCTTGTTGCTAAAGGGTTTAGCCAGAAATATGAGATTGACTATCTTGAGACGTTTGCTCCCGTGGCGAAACTGAAGACCGTAAGGGTCATCTTAGCTCTTGCAGTGCAAAAGAAGTGGAGCATGGACCAACTTGATGTAAAGAACGCCTTCTTGAATGGTCACCTTGAGGAAGAAGTCTATATGAGCATGCCGCCTGGGTATGCTCGGAACGGGAAGTGTTGCTATCTCAAGAAAGCTTTGTATGGTCTCAAGCAATCCCCTAGAGCTTGGTTTGAAAGGCTAAGGGTTGTAATGAAGACTAATGGGTATAAACAGGGAAATTGTGATCACAACCATCAAGCAGAGAAATGGTCTGGTGAGCCTTTTACTTGTATATGTTGATGATATGATTGTCACAGGTGACGACGAGGGGGAGAAAAGAAAGATGAAAGAAACGTTAGCTGCAGAATTCGATCTCAAAGATCTGGGTAAACTAAGGTATTTCTTGGGGATTGAGATCGCGTGATCTGAGACTGGGCTTGTTATGAGCCAAAGAAAATACACGTTGGATCTTCTAAAAGAGACAGGTAAACTGGGATGCAGGCCCTTTCTTACCCCAATGGAGTCTGGCACAAGGATAAGTATCAAATCTGGGACTATCTTGGATGAGGAAGGAAAAGGGAGGTATCAGCGTCTGGTTGGTAAACTTATTTATCTCACTCTTACTCGCCCAGATATTACGTATGCTGTGGGTGTGTTAAGTCAGTTTATGCATGCCCCTACTGATTGTCATTGGAAAAGTGCTGAAAGAGTATTGGGATACTTAAAGAATGACCCAGGGAAAGGACTACTCTACACTCGACAAGATCAACTAAGCATTGAAGGGTACTCTGACGCGGACTGGGCAGGATGCACAGATACTAGGAAGTCTACCACAGGATACTGCATATTTCTTGGAGGTAACCTTGTGGTATGGAGAAGTAAACGTCAAGAAGTTTGTTCCAGGTCCAGTGCTGAGGCTGAATACAGGGCGGTTGCTATGGGGGTTACAGAGATGTTATGACTCAAAATTCTTTTAGCAGATATTGGGGTTAAAATGGAAGAGAAGATGAGGATGTATTGTGACAACAAGTCTGCGATTAACTTGGCAAACAATCCGGTCATGCACGACAGGACCAAACATGTGGAGATCGATCGTCACTTCATACGGGAACGCATAGATTCAAAGGAGTTGATTCTGCCCTATATGAAGTCTGAAGATCAAGTTGCGGATGTCTTAACTAAGTCTTTATGTACATCTCAATTTGAGAAAAATGTTAGCAAGCTTGGTATGTTTGACATGTATGCCAAGCTTGAGGGGGAGTGTTAGAATATATTATATTGGGAACTGGGTCCATATCTGGACCCGGTCCTATGTGGCACGGATACCGAGGCGGGCTCGGTACCCTAGGAGGCACTCTTTCTCTCTCTCCTAGGGTTGCGGTTTGCCCCTAGGTCAGAGCTTCCCCGTGGTTTTTCATCTCTTTTTGAGGTTTTCCACGTATATTGTGTGTTCTTTCTCTGCTCTCTCCTTGTGGTTCGTGTTTCTACAGATATGTTGGAGGAGACTGGTAAGTTGGGGTGCAGACCTGCTTCTACCCCACTTGATGTTGGACACAAGTTGAGCCTCAGAGATGGAGAGCTGCTCTGTGAAGAAGCTAAGGAAAGAGATCAACGTCTGGTTGGAAAGTTGATTTATCTTACCCTTACAAGACCAGATATCACTTTTGCAGTGAATGTACTGAGTCAATTCATGCATGCACCTACTGATGCACACCTGAAGGCTGTGGACAAAATACTGTGCTATTTGAAGAGAAATCCTGGCAAGGGACTCTTGTATGTAAAACAAGAGACTTTAGAGATCGAGGGTCATTCCGATGCAGACTGGGCAGGTTGTGCTGACACTAGACGGTCTACCACAGGGTATTGTGTCTACTTGAGAGGAAACCTTGTTGTTTGGAAAAGTAAGAGACAGGATGTGTGTTCTCGATCTAGTGCAGAAGCAGAGCATAGAGCCATTGCTATGGGAGTGTCAGAGCTACTATGACTGAAAATATTACTGACTGATATCGGAATAGAGATTGAAGGACCTATGAAGATGTACTGCGACAACAAGTCTGCAATCAGCTTAGCCAACAACCCTGTACTACACGACAGAACGAAGCATGTTGAGATCGACCGTCACTTCATCCGTGAAAGGATTGATGCTAAAGAGTTAATTCTACCTTACAAGAAGTCTGAAGACCAAACTGCTGATGTTCTGACGAAAGCTCTGTCTTCGACTTCATTCGAGAGAAATGTATCCAAGTTGGGCATGTTTGATATGTATGCCCAACTTGAGGGGGAGTGTTGAAGCATGTCAAATGGGTTTCAGGACCGGGTCTGGATCCATACCCGATCCATCGTGTAGCCCTTGTTGGGCCTTACTTAAGGGTTGTAACCCTAATTTTGAGAAGTTAATGAAATCTTAAGAGAGAGAGAGTTTGGTCGCTAGTGGGTGCCAGTTCCTCCTCATCCATGGTTTTTTTCGTCTTGCTAAGGGTTTTTCCACGTTACATCGTGTTCATCGTATTCCTTTGTTCTTGATCCTCGTGTTTCTACACTACCTATGTTGCTGCCTGTTTTAGTGAATTTTTGAGTTGATGATTGGAGCCATAAGTGTGTTCCAGATTCTTTTGTGCTGCCGTGCCTTGGTTGAAGTTGACTACTGCACCTTATACATACATATTGTGAGAAAAATTTTGGTTGGAATTTTACTATGGCTGATGGTAATGTGTCCGAGGGTTTCAATGACTACAAGATGGCTGGAAATTCCTTCTCATATAACAACACGACTGTAATAGACTCTTCCTTCTATGTTGGTGTTGGTGCTCCTACCGATGACCCAGACATGATGTGGATGATAGATTCTGGCGCCTCCAGGCACTGTTGTAATCAACCACATATTTTTTAATCATTAGTCAGATTCTCTACACCACAGCATGTCAGACTGGCTGATGGCAAGCGATCTCCTGTATTGGGCAGCGGTGATATTTATCTCCTACATTTAGGCACTATTACTCACGTGCTCTATGCTCCACAGTTTCCTGTTAATTTGTTATTTGTTAAGCAGTTGGCTATTGATTTAAAGTGTAGAGTCATTTTTTACCCACGTTCATGTTCTTTTCAGGACTTACTAATTGGGAAGATGATTGGTGGCGGCTATGAACGTGAGGGTCTCTATTTCTTGCCTGTCTCAGTAAATGTTGCTGCATCATCATTCTCCTCGAAGCCTTCTCCTTTTCAGTGGCATCTCAAACGGGGTCATCCTTCAATGTCCAAACTTCGTCGCATGCTTTCAGGCATTACTATATCAGAGTCCTTATGTGATGTTTGCCAGTTAGGCAAACATACACGGAGTAGCTTTCCTTCGAGTCAAGAACCATTTAGTCAAAGTCCATTTGATCTCCTTCATGTGGATGTGTGGGGTCCTAGTCAGGTTCCTTTTCACTCGCATTTTCGGTATTATCTTGTTTTGGTTAATGATTTTATTTGAGTCAGTTGGGTATTCTTGTTACGGGAAAGATCTGAAGTCATATGTATTCTTCCTAAATTTTTCAAGGAAATAAAAACTCAGTTTGGTTTCATTATCAAAAATATTCGCACTGATAATGCTCTTGAATTCAAATCTTCCGTTCTACTTAAGTTTTATGTCAATCATGGAATTCGGCCTCAATATACTTGTCTACACACATCCCAACAAAATGGTATTGCCGAACGCAAACATCGGCACCTCCTAAATGTGGCTCGTACCTTCATGCTGCATTCTCACATGCTACTTTTGGAGGGATGTTATTCTTATTGCATGTTATCTCATTAACAGATTACCCTCTTCAGCCATCCAAGAATGTATTCCCATTCAACTTTTATATCCAAATCAACCATTATTTCATATACCTCCCAAAGTATTTGGATGCACTTGTTTTGCACACATCCTAGGCCCAGACAAAAACAAACTTGTTTCCCAAGCCATCAAATGTGTATTTATTAGATACTCTGCCAATCAAAAAGGATATAAGTGTTTTGATCCCCAGACCAAGAAAGAGATTATCAGTGCGGATGTTACATTCTTTGAGTTTCGTCCTTATTTTTCCCCTTCGAGTCCTCCTCCGTCTGAGATGCCTATATTTGTTCCTTTTCCTATTCCACTAGTGTCCCTTGAGTCATTCCCGCCATCTCAACCTATGTCACATGAACGTTTCCTTGATCCTCCATTGGTTTACACTTGTCGTCTTGATCCCTCTCCCAACCGCCCACCAGCGTCTTCTCAAGAGGTAAGCTCCACTCATTAGACTGATTCAAGTTTAAATGCTGAATACTTTGCAGATGATCTCCCTATTGCTATTCGTAAGGGAAAGTGACAATGCACACTACACCCGATTTCTAATTCTGTCTCTACTGACCATTTGAGTACAAGTTTGGTGCAGTTTGATCGAGCTCTGTCTAGTCACATGATCCCTTCTTCTCACCATCAAGACCTATTAGATTCACGGTAGCGGCATGCCATGCAGGAGGAAATGGATGCTATATCTCTCAAGAGACTTGGGAATTGGTGGATCCATCGAGGCATTGTGATGTGGTTGGCTCCAAGTGGGTGTTCACTATCAAGTATCATTCTGCTGGTTCAATTGAACGGTTCAAGGCACGTCTTGTCGCTAAAGGATATACACAGACTTATGGCGTCGACTTCTTTGAGACTTTTTCACCCGTGGCTCGATTGGGCTCTATTCGACTTATTATGTCTCTTGTTGTTCAGCGACGATGGCCTTTATTTCAGCTGGACGTGAAAAATGCTTTTCTATATGGAGATCTTTCTGAAACTGTCTATATGCAACAACAACCAAGTTCTGAGCGACATGGAGAGTATTTCAAGGTATGCAAATTAAAAAATGCTAGTTATGGGCTTAAACAGAGTCCTCGTGCATGGTTTCATAAGCTATCTGAGGTCTTATCTAAATGTGGCTTTCGTCGATCTCAACTTGATCACTCATTGTTTATCAAGCAAGGTACATCTGGTATAGTGATAATAATTGTTTACGTTGATGATATTGTTCTCATTGGGGAAAGTGATCAAGAGATAGCTCAAACAAAGGAGTTTCTTCAGAAACACTTTGTCACAAAAGACCTTGGACAACTCCATTATTTCCTTGGTATTGAGGTGGTCCCTAGTAGTAAAGGAGTTGTAGTATTTCAGAGAAAATATGCTTTGGATCTTATGCAAGAAACAGGCTTATTGGGGGTGTTGATAGATTGTGGGTTTCGGGTCCGGATCCATACCCGACCCGCCTTGTAGCCCGTTTTGGGCTCTACTTAAGTCATGTAACCCTAATCCTTAAGTGTTAATGATAATCTTAAGAGAGAGAGAGTCTGGCTGCTAGTGGGCACCAACTCCTCCTCATTCGTGGTTTTTTCTCCCTCGTGTTGAGGGTTTTCCACGTTACATCGTGATCATTGCTTCTCTTCCTCTTCTTCTTGTTCGTATCTCTACATGGTATCAGAGCCGTGAAGTTCCGGCGTTTCTGGTTGTCTTTTGCCCGTGTTAGAGGAGAATCGCCCGGCACTGTTCATCGTCTCGCCCGTGCCCGACGCTCGTGCCCGAGCGTCGTCTGTCGTCCCGCCGCCGTCTCCGCCCAGCGCCGCCCTGATCAACGCCGATCAGGATTCCGCCGTCTCCGCCTAGCGACAACCGGCCCAGCGACGCCCTGATTAGCGCAGCCGCTTCCGCCCAGCGTCGGCCTGCCCAGCGGCGTTCCCGTTCTGCCGCTTCCGCCCAGCGTCGACCTGCCCAAACGACGACCTGTCCAGCGGCGGTCTTTTTCCGCCCAACGCCGTGTCCTTTTTCCGACGCCGTGCCGCTCTGCCTGGTCTGTTTCCGCCCAGCGCCGCGCCGACTGCCTGGTCTGTTCCCGCCCAGCGCCGCGCCGCTTTGCCTGGTTCCGTTTCCTGCTCTCTGTCCGTTTTTTTGGTGTTGTATCGTGTGATTGCTTCTTGCTGCCCTTGCTGCCTACTGGTCTGTGATTATGGCAGCCTCTTCCTCGTCAACCGTCAACACCAATCCCACTGAAATAGGGGCTTTTAGAACGGAGAATGTTCCCATGCAGGTCATCACTCTTCGCCTCACCAAGGATAATTATTTCTCGTGGTCGCCTGCTATGACCATGGGGATTGCTGGCCGTGGTCGCATGGCCTATATTGATGGGAGCAACCCCGAACCAGCAAGAACAAGTGATGTGTGGCATACTTGGTTTCTTGAGGATAATCAAGTGAAAACTTGGATTGTCAATTCCGTTTCCGCCGATATTCAGCCCCTTATCCTTCGGAAGAAGACTGCTAGAGACATGTGGGTGGTCCTCGAGCAAATGTATGGCCAAAAGAAGACCGCAATTCGTACTTACCAAGTAATGAAGACAGTCTATGGCATTCGACAAGGGACCTCGTCTGTTGCAGAGTACTATGGGGCTTTGAAAGCCAAGTGGGAAGAGCTTGACTATCATTCTGATATTCCTTGGCATTGTCCCCATGATCAGGCGCTCTATGTTGCTCATGAATGGGAAAACAGGGTGTTCCTATTTTTAGCAGGTTTAAATGATGAGTTTGAAGGTGTTCGAAGTCAGATTTTGAATTCAGGGGAGGTGTCCAGTATTGAAGATGTGTACTCCTGTGTTGAAGCGGAAGAACAGCGAAGGCTTGTTACAAAAGAAGGGAAGAGGGAACTTGTGCCCTATAACGAGAGATCTGCTCTCGTGAGTCGTGGTCCTGGCGGCCCATCTAGGTCTCTTCGCCGGTGCACTCACTGCAAGAAGACAGGTCACACTGTGGATTATTGCTGGGATCTTCATCCAGAAAAGAAGGGGAACAGAGGGAGATCTTTGACTGGGAGAACGCCCGTGTCTGAGGTGCAAGCCTCTAGTGGAGAAAAAGTCTCCATTTCTGCTGACCAGCTTCGTGAACTAAGGGCTTATTTGGGCAGGCTCGATGTCAACAAGACTGAGACCTCAGAGGGAACTACAGCTAATCATGCTCTTGCAGCTATTGGCAATCAAGGTAACTCTTCTGTGGGGGAATGGATTGTCGATAGTGGTGCTACTCATCACATGACAGGTAATCCAAAATTGTTTCATGAGTATAAGTTGTCCTCGGGAAGGGAACGTGTTTCTCTTGCAGATGGTTCCTCTACCTGTGTGGCAGGCGAAGGCACTCTGTCCTTGTTGGACAAATTTCATGTGCAGGGCGCTTTACATGTTCCCCAGTTTCCTTTAAATCTCTTATCAGTCAGTAGACTTACTAAAGAATTGAATTGTGAACTTATATTCTCTGCCGATCGTTGTGTTTTGCAGGACTTGGTGACAGGGAAGAGGATTGGGATTGGTTTAGCTTCTGATGGATTATATCATCTTCCCATACGTGTGGCTACTGCTCTGTTGACAGCGATCCGCAAGACAGATAAGAGAAGAGAAGATTGTCTTCAGTCTTTTATGTACTGGCATGAACGTTTTGGGCATTTACCTTTTGGGATTTTGAAACATTTGTTTCCAGACTTGTGTTCCTCCTTTGATGTGTCTTCCATTTCTTGTGATGTTTGTCAGTTTGCCAAACATGTGAGGGCTTCGTACCCTCTTTCTTCTAGTTGTGCTAATGAAGCTTTTTCTCTGATTCACTCTGATGTATGGAGACCTTCGGGCATTCATACCCGTCAAGGTTTCCAGTATTTTATCACTTTCATTGATGATTTCTCTCGTGCTACATTTATATACTTGTTAAAAGACCGCAGCGAGGTTCCTCGAATCATCGAGACATTTATTCTTCTTGTGCATACCCAGTATGGTGCGAATGTTAAAACTTTCAGGTCCGATAATGCCCGTGAGTACATGTGTCGGCCTGTTGAGGAGTTTCTTAGACAACGGGGGATTGTTCACGAGACATCCTGTAGTTACACCCCCCTCAAAATGGGGTAGCTGAAAGGAAAAATCGTCAACTTCTTAATGTCACCAGGGCTCTTTTGTTTCAGAGAAATCTTCCTAAACACTATTGGGGTGATGCAGTTCTTACTAGTGCCTATCTTATTAACCGAATGCCCAGTCGTGTTTTGAATGGTAGGACTCCCCACTCGTTGCTTCCTGGCAGTCGTCCACCATTTCCTCTTCCTCCTCGTGTTTTTGGTTGTGTATGTTTTATCCATGATCACAGTCCAAATGTCAAGAAACTTGATCCTAGGTCTATCAAAGGTGTCTTTGTTGGATACTCCCCTACGCAAAAAGGATACAAATGTATTGATCCTATTACTGGTCGAGCTTATGTTACGAGGGATGTTACCTTCTTGGAACATGCCTCTTACTTTGGTGCGAATCCTCTTCAGGGGGAGCAGTCAGTGGGCAGGGAAGAGTATTCTCAGAGACAGGAACTTCAGTTTATAGATTTTTTGGACTACAAGAAAACAGAATCACTTAATACTGTTGATGTGCCTGAGAAGGAGGAAAGGGGTGACAATAGCATTGAGAAGGAAGGCCCTCAGTTGTTTGGACAGTTCTACTCTAGACGAGGTACTCGGACAGAGGTGATGACTTGTGATGCTAGATCTACTTCCAATCCCAATGCCACTCCTTCCCTGGATGAACCAAGTCCTACCGAGGAGACCGTAGAGACCCATGATGAGGTTGAAAAGAAGAATGACGATCTTCCCATTGCCCTGAGAAAGGGTGTCAGGTCATGTACTCAACACCCCATTGGTAATTTTGTTTCTTATTCCAGACTTGGGAAAGATTACAAGTGTTTTGTTTCTACTCTTTCTTTGGCTGTGATTCCCAGGACTGTCGCTGAAGCTCAAAGTGACTCCAAGTGGGCCGATGCAATGAAAGAAGAAATAGATGCCCTAAGAAGAAACTTGACATGGGAAGTGGTGAAGATTCCTGAAGCCGCTCACCTAGTTGGATCCAAATGGGTGTATACCATCAAGTACAAACCAGATGGGAGTGTTGAAAGATATAAAGCTCGACTTGTGGCCAAGGGGTTTAGCCAGAAATATGGAATTGATTACTTGGAAACCTTTGCTCCTGTTGCGAAAATGAAGACTGTGAGGGTGGTTATATCCCTAGCTGTGATGAAGGAGTGGAAGATGTATCAACTGGATGTTAAGAATGCATTCCTCAATGGTGACCTCGAAGAAGAAGTATATATGCATATGCCTCCAGGATATGAAGAACCAGAAATGTGTTGTAAGCTGAAAAAGGCATTGTATGGCCTTAAGCAATCGCCCAGAGCGTGGTTTGAACGACTGAGAAGAGTGATGATACGTCATGGATACAAACAAGGAAATGGAGATCACACTCTGTTTGTGAAGAAGAAGGAGAGCAAGGTTACTCTCCTGCTCGTCTACGTAGATGACATGATTGTTACTGGAGATGATGAGGAGGAGATTATCAAGCTAAAAGGGTTACTGGCTACAGAATTCGACCTCAAAGATCTTGGAAAACTAAGGTATTTTCTTGGTATGGAGGTTGCTAGGTCTAGTACTGGTCTTGTACTAAACCAAAGGAAATATACATTAGACCTGCTGGAAGAAACTGGTAAATTGGGATGTAGACCTACTCCTACCCCTTTTGACACTGGGCACAAGTTGAGTCTCAGAGATGGAGAGCCTCTCTGTGAAGAAGACAAGGGAAGATATCAACGTTTGGTTGGGAAGCTAATTTATCTTACCCTCACGAGACCTGATATCACCTTTGCGGTGAATGTTTTGAGCCAATTCATGCATGCGCCAACCGATGCACATCTGAAGGCTGTGGACAGAGTGCTATGCTACCTGAAGAAAAATCCTGGTAAGGGACTCCTGTATGTGAAACAAGAGACTGTGGAAATCGAGGGCTATTCTGATGCGGATTGGGCAGGTTGTGGTGATACCAGACGATCCACTACAGGGTACTGTGTCTACTTGGGAGGAAACCTTGTTGTATGGAGGAGCAAGAGACAGGATGTTTGCTCTAGATCCAGTGCAGAGGCAGAATATAGGGCAGTTGCTATGGGAGTGTCAGAGTTATTATGGTTGAAGATATTGTTGACTGACATTGGAATAGAGATTGAAGGACCTATGAAGATGTATTGTGATAACAAGTCTGCAATCAACTTAGCCAACAATCCTGTACTTCACGACAGAACAAAACATGTTGAAATTGATCGTCACTTCATTCGGGAAAGGATTGATGCGAAAGAGTTGATCTTACCTTACATGAAGTCTGAAGACCAAACTGCTGATGTTCTGACGAAAGCTCTTCCTTCAGCTTCATTTGAGAGGAATGTATCCAAGTTGGGCATGTTTGATATGTACGCCCAACTTGAGGGGGAGTGTTGATAGATTGTGGGTTTCGGGTCCGGATCCATACCCGACCCGCCTTGTAGCCCGTTTTGGGCTCTACTTAAGTCATGTAACCCTAATCCTTAAGTGTTAATGATAATCTTAAGAGAGAGAGAGTCTGGCTGCTAGTGGGCACCAACTCCTCCTCATTCGTGGTTTTTTCTCCCTCGTGTTGAGGGTTTTCCACGTTACATCGTGATCATTGCTTCTCTTCCTCTTCTTCTTGTTCGTATCTCTACAGGGGGCTAAACCTGCCACTCTTCCCATGAACCCTCGCATTCATATACATGATGATGAATCAGAACATTTTGACTCTAAATCTTACAGATCTCTAATAGGAAAACTGCTATATTTGACTATCACTCGCCTTGACATTAGCTTCGCTGTGAATAAACTAAGTCAGTTCATGGAGAAACCCAGGAAAGTTCATTGAGACGCTGCTCTAATGGTTGTCAGATACCTGAAATCAGCCCCAGAAAAGGGGTTATGATTCAAAAAGGGAGAAGGTGTTAACATTGAAGCATATAGTGATGTTGATTATGCAGGATTTGTAGATGACAGAAAGTCTACTACAGGTTTTTGTGTCTTTGTGGGAGGTAATTTTATTTCTTGGAGGAGCAAGAAGCAGAATGTGGTGGCTCGATCTAGTGCTAGAATGTGGTGGCTCGATCTAGTGCTGAGTCAGAATATAGGGCTATGGCTCAAACTGCGGCTGAAATGTCATGGGTCAGATCATTACTTCTAGAGTTGGGTGTTTCAATGAATCTCCCAATGAAGATGTATTGTGATAACAAGGCGGCTACCTATATTGCTAACAATCCTGTCTTTCATGAGAGGACAAAACATATTGAAGTGGATTGCCACTATTTCGAGAAGGAATTATTAAAACTATTCATGTCTCCTCTGAAGATCAGGCAACTGATATGTTCACCAAGGCTCTTCCCATAGGCAATTTCCTGAGAGGTTGTAACAAGCAGAGCATGATTGATATCTATGCTCCAGCTTGAGGGGGAGAGTTAAAGAGTGTTTCTACAATACTAGAAAGTTGAAGAGTAGTTCTTTAAATATTTTCTTATATTTAGTGAACTGAATCTGTAATTGTTATATTGCCAACCCTAATCTCTTTTAATATGAGATTAGGGTCACGTGAATCATGAAGAAAGTGTTTCCTCTCTCTCTCTCTCTCTCTCTCTCTCTCGTCCCCTTCCTCCAATATTCAACAGGAGCTAAAAAGTTGATAACAGTGATTTGCACATAGTCAATGGCTCCAATACAAATGCACACACAAACATAGGAAACTTGCACAGAAGCTGCAACATGTACAACACAAATGAATACTAATGCCAACAAAGGTTTGCCACTGGGTAAGCAATCAAAGATTGCCTGATCTACTTTGATTCTTCTCTGTCTTCTAGCAGTTGCTCAAATTGCAATATATACACAAGCAAAAGTTTCTTACAGCAGAAAAAGGCATACCCCATTTCATCATATCCCATCACCAATGCCTCCCCCTGTAATAGAAAGAAACTACACTTCAAAAGAATATTTTCTCCAACTGCAGCCCAATAAAAAGTAAACTCATAATACCTCTAGTGTTCAGGTGAGTGAGACTGAATACCGTTACCAGTGTTAAAATATGTACATATGATGGCGTGTGTGGGTAGAGAGAAAGAGAGAGAGAAAGAGAGCTGGCTCATTAGTATATAGTATGTATTTTATCATCTCAGGAATTTTCTTTACGTATGTTTTCTATTCTTTTTTGTATTTCCTTTTTCTATTCTTTTTCGTATTTCCTTTTCCTTTTCAGGTTTTAGCTCAGTTCTGGTCAAGAATGACCCTTGACCAGGACTAAACTAGCCTTTGGCCAGCCACAACAGTCAGCTCAGTTTCCTTTGATGCATATATTGAGGGCATTACTCACTTTTTAACTTAATGCTTCATGTAAGTGTTTTTTAACAATAAACACTGATATTTAAGTGAAATTTCACTTGTGTCAGTTCTGTATTCACACATAAATATTGCTTTTTGGAGGATATTTGTGCATGGTATCAGTGTCAGATTCTTCAAGGAGACCATCAAGTTGGTAAAGGCTACTTAGGCTCTTTGAGGAGTGTTCTGGCTTTAACTCTCATTGTTTGTAAAGAAGGCTTTGCTGTGTCAGTTTTCAAGGCAAAGGGCTCTGACTTAAGTTAAAGAAACAATTCTGGAACCTGAGACTAAGCATACCAAAATAAATGGAGACATCTGTTAAGATGTATACAGATCAGGTCTGAATTCAGGTCTGATTTGGATGTGGTTCCAGACGTGTTTTGTGTTATGTATCATTGTAATTGTCACAAGTTATTAAGGATGTAATTGTCCTTTGCAAAAATAAGTCCTTTTTAAAAATAATGAAAGAATACTAAGTCACGACCCTTAAATTAGGAATAAGGCCCTTTTCTTCCATTGTTTTGTTCATTCTCTATTCAACGCAGATTCCAGCATGATATTTCAGATTTCAAACAAGGTAGAAGACCCAGGTTGAGATCCCAGGGCTGCACTCTCTACAGATCTAGTGTCTTTATCCAAGTCTTCTACCTCTCGATTTCTTCTCTCTCTTGATTTCTTCATATTCTAATTTCCTGTATTTCTGAATTTGACTTCTCCAAGTCCTGTTTTCTCTTCTTATTTTTATTCCTTCCTTAAATCTGAACTGCCTTTATTTGACATGGTTTAGGGAAAGACGTGTTACGTATAGTGCACTTATGTTTGGATCTGGACTGGATCCAAACTATATAGTATAATTATGCATGTACCAAGGGGATAGCGTGTACGTAAGGGCACTGTTGTTATTTATTCTTATCCTTGTACTTTTTTGTCATTGTAACACATCTTCTTATGTTTGATAAGATAAAAGCATGCCTAGAACAAGTGTGGCTGCCATCATACTGTTCTTCATGCTGAACAAATCAGCATGTGAAGATCGTTCAGTCCAGACATGGCCAAAGAACTGTCAAGTGCAGTCAACGCAGCCATGTCTGTTTTTACCAAAAAATTGAACTTGGTCAAATCTGACCAAGTCTATCGTTTTCCAGAAAAGGAAAAACTTTCTTAAAACCATCTTAGCACGCATTGTTAGCTAATAAAAATCAATGTTCATCTCACGATTTACACCTTAGTACAAATATTATTTGTCATTTGTCTTGTCTGCTGTTTCAATGTCATTGTTTGTCAATGTTGTAGTTGTGAAATGTGAACAACTGGAGTTCTCAGCCTTTCTTAGTTAATAATACCGAAATAAAATTAGAATCATTTGATCTTTTGGTGAGCATGTTCCTGTTACTTTATCACATACACGTATGCACACGCACACACAGCATCATGTCCCTGTTTTGAAACTTTTTGAAATTACTCAGCACCCAACCCATGTCATATAACTTGTTTACTATTAGAAAGGTAGGCCCAAGAAACTTCCAAAAAAAAAAACTCCTAAGATGGTTTTTCAATCAAAAGTGATTTGACAGGAAATTGTGCTAAAATAAGAAATTTAAAAAAAAGGTAATTTCTAAAATGGGTTTAAAGTGGATCTAGGTTCTAAAAAAGTTGTACTAAAAATAGAAACTGAAACAACCTTCACTGTTGCATTTTCTTATGCTAAAGGGAATGCATAATAACCTCTTTTTTTTTTTGTTACTATAACTGAAGATCTCACGTTGAAAGACAAAGTGAGGCAACACAAAAGGAGCAAATATAAAGTCATAAAAATGAGGCTCAGGTTGTGACCTGCCAACTATACCCACATTATGCCAATGATGGACTGAAAGTCAGTGAGGCACCTACATAACCTGGAACTAGTGTGCATTGGATTTGAAATTTTAAACAAACGATACGACTCAAGAATTTGATATCTGCAGTAGTCCAGTGTCAGAAACATAAAAGAATATCATTCTTCTGGTAACTGATCGAGTTTCAAACTTTCAATTTCATTGTTAAACCAACTCTATGATAGCGACCCAAGTCACTTACCAAACCTCTTAAGTGGGCTTAAGAGGTCTAAGTATGTTGCAGTGTGGGTGTGAAAATATATGTACAATCCTCATCTCTTTACAATGCAAGTGATTATCAAAAATTTATGTAAGAAATTTATTTAAGCAGCATTATGCATACATGTCGTCAACACATTACCTAAATGATTATAAATTAAAAGTTTCTTTTCTCTCTCCATGTGTTAGATGATAAGATGTTGGATCTAATCTGATCCAGATCCAACACGTCTAACCATGTCTGAATGCATTTATCTAGGCAGGGTTATGATTGTAATTTTTGTAATTGTTTCATTGTAGACTCTAGGTTATTGTGTTGCTTCACTCTAGGCTCTAGATTATTGTGATTGTTTCATTCTAGATTCTTGTAAAATGTGTAGAGGAATCACTGTATAAATGAGTTGTGTGAGAATGTAAAATCTCACCTCCCTTCCTCATTTCTCTTTTCCTATTCTCTCTCTTATCTTTTCCTTGCTGAATCTGAACATGAGTTATACTTCGACACCCAAAATCTTACATGGTATCAGAGCAAGGTCTGGCTGGTTCTACCAAGGAGAATGTTTGAACAAACTTGAAATCTCCTGGTTGGTTTTCTCTTATACCCCTTCTAACATTCTGCTTCTAATCCTTCATCTATCTTGACAACACTTTTATATTTCTGTTAGTGTATATCTACGTCGATAGATATATAATTTATCATGGATATTCTCTCCCAATCCAATCTGTCCTCCAACTTCTTACCACACTTTATTTTTGAAAAACTAAACCATCTAACTACCTTACCTGGAAAAGGCAGATCACTCCTTTTATAAGGAGTCAGGATCTGTACGGGCATCTATGTCACACGGATACGGCAGTCTGGGCCACGTACCGGCGTCGACACATCGACACGCAGATCCCGATACTTGGACACGGCCGGATACCTTTTGGATCAGGTCTGGGTCAGACCCGATCCGAACCACTTTCATAACCTGTTTTAAAAGTTTTTAACCCTCGACGATCATTTTACGCTCGACCCTCAACTCCTTGTGGTGACAGCAGAGTAGTAGACAATGGCGGATTACGGCGACGGCAACAAGCTCCGGCGATCGACGGCGACAGACAGGTAAGTGTTTTTTTTTTCTTTTAGAAGTTAGGGTTTCAACTTTTGCCGATTTGGGGATTTGGGGATTTTGCCGATTTGTTCCATCTATTTCATTCCTTTTCTTTCTTATTTTGTTCTTCTGTTTCAGAGTTCCTCCTTTTCTCTTTGTATTTTCTTTGCCGTAACGAACTGCCGTTTCAGAGTTCATGCCCTCGTTGCCATCGTTTTTTCTCCTCAACTTATTATTTTGTTTATTGGATATGTCCTATATTTGAAGAGTGTCACAATCTGAAGTCTCTTTGTGCATTTGACTGGTTCTGGCTTTCTTGATTGCACAATCTGAAGTCTCTTCTTTTGTTGCTGAATCTCGTTTTTACATTAAACTGCATTTCTTTTTGTCTTTCTAATTTCCTGCCTTATGATTAACTGAATATGTATTTCTTCTCCTGAACTGGAAGTCTAGAATTCTTTGATCTGCCTTATGAGATTGGTGATGAAAAAACAATGTTTTGTTTGAGACTTTCTTTTGTATGATTTCTGAGATTGGAAGAGTGAATTATTAATTGCATGTTTTTTTTTATTATCATTTTTAATTTTTTTGAATATAATATTCGTCGTGTCCGCGTATCCTAAAATTTTGAAAATTGCCGTACCCATACCCATAGGGTACCCGTACCCGTATCCGTGTGACATAGACGGGCATCTTGATGGCTCCATCCCAAATTCTAACATTCTGCTCCTAATCCTTCATCTATCTTGACAACACTCTTATATTTTTGTTAGTATATATCTACGTCGATAGATATATAATTTATCATGGATATCTCTCTCAATCCAGTATGTCCTCCAACTTCTTACCACACCTTATTTCAAAAAAACTAAACCACTCCAACTTCCTTACCTGGAAAAGGCAGATCACTCCTTTCATAAGAAATCAGGATCTGTACGGTCATCTTGATGGCTCCATCCCAATCCCACCACAGTTCATTCAACAAGAGGTTAAGAATGAGAGAGGAGAGACAATTTCTACTCAGGAAATTCGTAACCCCCAATTTATAACATGGATGAAACGAGATCAAAGTCTTGTTGTGTATATCACATCAACGCTCTCTCAAGAAGTGTTAATTTCTCTTTCTGATGACTGTACAGTAGGACAATTATGGATCAGTCTTGCTGAAACCTATTCTCAAATTTTAGAGGCATGTATTCTATATTTGAAGAAGGAATTTCAGAATCTCAGCAAACGGTCAATGTCAATTATGGAATATTTGTGACGTTTTAAAGGATAGCTGATCGGTTGGGAGTTGCTGGATATGTTGTTTTCGACAAAGAAAATGTCCAACAGACTATTAGCGGCCTTGGACCAGATTTTTATGCCTTCACTACTGCCCTTGAAGTTTTGCCTATCTTGCCCACCTTCAATGAACTTCAGGACAAGCTGCTTCAACATGCAATGAACATGAACCCATGTTCAGATTCAGCAAAGGAAAGATAAGATGGTAAAGTTGACAAAGTTTGTATCATCTACAAGTTTAGAAATTGAAATAATATTCTTTTTGATATTTGGAGCAAGGGCAACATTTGACAAAGATAGTGGAAATGGTGATGTTGGAAGAGAAATTTGTGCATTTCCAATATGCGTGATAGGATGAAAACTTTCGTCACCTGTAACTATATTACTTTTACCAGAATAGGAAAAAAGGTCATGTAACTTACCAGCATTTCCAGTTACACGAGTAGCAGCACCTGAATCCAAATACCATTCGCCTTGATCATTTTGTTTCACTGTCATCTTGGAGAAGACAGTCATAAGTATTTGTTGTCCATTGGCTGGTGGGAGTTTGATCTAAACTTGTAGATGATACAAACTTTGTCAACATCACCATCTTATCTTTCCTTTGCTGAATCTGAATGTGGGTTCATGTTCATTGCATGTTGAAGCAGCTTGCCCTAAAGTTCATTGAAGGTGGGCAAGATAGGCAAAACTTTAAGGGCAGTAGTGAAGGCATAAAAATCTGATCCAAGGCCGCTAATAGTCTGCTGTACTTTTTCTTTGTCAGAAACAACATATCCAGCCACTCCCAACCGATCAGCTATCCTGTAAAACGTTCCAAATATTCCACAATTGACATTGATCCTTTGCTGAGATTCTGAAATTCCTTCTTCAAATATAGAATACATGCCTCTGAAATTTGAGAATAGGTTTCAGCAAGACTGATCCATAACTGTCCTACTGTACAGTCATCAGAAAGAGAAATCAACACTTCTTGAGAGAGCGTTGATGTGATATACACAACAAGACTTTGATCTCGTTTCATCCATGTTATAAATTGGGGGTTACGAATTTCCTGAGTGGAAATTGTCTCTCCTCTCTCATTCTTAACCTCTTGTTGAATGAACTGTGGTGGGATTGGGATGGAGCCATCAAGATGCCCGTACAGATCCTGACACCTTATGAAAAAGGAGTGATCTGCCTTTTCCAGGTAAGGTAGTTGGAGTGCTTTAGTTTTTCAGAAATAAGGTGTGGTAAGAAGTTGGAGGACATACTGGATTGGGAGAGAATATCCATGATAAATTATATATCTACCGAGGTAGATATATACTAACAGAAATATAAGAGTGTTGTCTAGATAGATGAAGGATTAGGAGCAGAATGTTAGAATTTGGGATGGAGTCATCAAGATGCCCGTACAGATCCTGACTCCTTATAAAAGGAGTGATCTGCCTTTTCCAAGTAAGGTAGTTAGAGTGGTTTAGTTTTTCAAAAATAAGTGTGGTAAAAAGTTGGAGGACAGACTGGATTGGGAGAGAATATCCATGATAAATTATATATCTATCGACGTAGATATACACTAACAGAAATATAAAAGTGTTGTCAAGATAGATGAAGGATTAGAAGCAGAATGTTAGAAGGGGTATAAGAGAAAACCAACCAAGAGATTTCAAGTTTGTTCAAACATTCTCCTTGGTAGAACCAGCCAGACCTTGCTCTGATACCATGTAAGGTTTTGGGTGTCGAAGTATAACTCATGTTCAGATTCAGCAAGGAAAAGATAAGAGAGAGAATAGGAAAAGAGAAATGAGGAAGGGAGGTGAGATTTTACATTCTCACACAACTCATTTATACAGTGATTCCTCTACACATTTTACAAGAATCTAGAATGAAACAATCACAATAATCTAGAGCCTAGAGTGAAGCAACACAATAACCTAGAGTCTATAATCAAACAATTACTAAAATTACAATCATAACCCTGCCTAGATAAATGTGTTCAGACATGGTCAGAATTGTTGGATCTGAATCAGTAAACGTGTTGGATCTACATCAGATTAGATCCAACATCTTATCACAATCAACTGACACTAGGCACAATAACAAAGAAACACCACTAGACAAGTACCCGTATATTGAGTCAAGGTACTAGATAGTACCTGTATCTTCTGACTCATAAATGTAACAAAGATTCTGAAATATACTTTAAGGTATGCATTTATAATGATGGCTTCCAAGAAAGCTGTCAAATTTAAAAATAATTTGCTGAAAAATCAAAATGTAGGAAAATTGCATGGTAAAGAAAAAGATGCCAGCAAGCATCCAATGCTAAGATCCACTTCAAACCAATATGTCGTTATAGAGCATGAACAGTCTAATAGAAAGCTCAAACTGATGCTATTGTTACCATTGTGAAATGACAAATGGATGCTATCATTACCATTGCAAAAAGGAAAAGAACTTGATGACTGACCAACATAAGAATTAAGGGCACTCTATGAAGCTATAAAACCTCAGCCTCTCCTTACACATATTCTCATTCATACAATCATAGGAAGACATAGAGTAACTATTTTCAAATGTTCATGCTTCTGGTGGAACAATAAAGTTTGCAAATTACCAAATTTGTGGGTGAGAAGCGAGTATTTGAATCTTTGACAGCATAAAACCTATCAAGAAGCTTTTTGATATGATCATGCATTGTAGCATCTGTCCCAATACCTGCCTAATCAATAGAAAAATATGTAAGACAAAAGGCATAAGCACAAACATAAATTTGGATAAAATCTATGCAGTTAAACTACGCTGAGCATGCCTAGGTGTCTGATCCAATAAAAGAGACTAGACTCGGCCTATATGGTAAAACATGACAAGGTGCCCAATGAATTTTCGAATCAGTGTTTTTTCTCTGTTTTCACTTTCTAGTTATCATGAAGCAAGCCATAATCTCAAGCTGGCCTCATTTATTTGCATAACACGAACAAGATAATGAAATGAAGTTTCAGAGGATTTTTTCTCCAGATCTGTACATTGCTAACATCAGGAAATGGAACAATCGCGAATTTCGGGTAACTAGCCAAGCTGCTGAAGTAGCTAAAGTAGTGATAAATCCTGTAAATAAAATGGGCATCTTCTCTTTATTTCCCAAGTCTCTAGTGAGTTACAGACAGAGTTAAAAAAGATCAAAATAGCAATCATATCAAAGTGGTAAATCGAATTGTTATTCAAACATATATAATTGATCCGTTTTGACTAAACAGAAAAAGACCTAAACTAAATTGAGTTTTTTGCCCTGTCCAAGTATAAATCAATGCTTCCATAGATTCGATCGTGTTTTACAATTATAGCTTCCATACCTGTTCATTTGGGATCGTGCGCTTCTTGGACCCGAGACTCTTGAGGAATCCTTATCAAATTGAGACTAGTAACTAATCCCAGTTATTAATGACTGGACGAAACAAATAAATAACCCCTCACCTGACACTTCCGTGCTTGGTGGAGAAGAAGCGAACAAAGGTGACACGTAAAAGAAAATAACAAAAAGAGGGGGAAGAAAAGAACACCGCCCTATTGTTCCGATGGAGAGAAGAACCTATGATTAGCTTTTCGGGAAATTTCCAAACGAACAATTTCAACGTGATTACTAATCCTTAACTTTTCGAGGAATCCTTCATCAGTGCTTGTGAATGACTAACTTTCTCAATCTTTTCGACCTTGGCTCCACCTGTGTCCGCGTTCCCGAAGGCACCCCTCTCTTTCAAGAGGGTTCGCGGCATGTCAAGCGCCCCGACATTACCCACTTGTCCAACTGTTGCTGAGCTGGGGATATTCCCGATACTCACAAAGAAAGAAGTAAGTGACTTAGACAAAAAGAGAAGTGACTTGGACAAAAAGAAATGCTGCAGCTGTATCTAGTGTGTCACGCTAGGAATTGATAAACAACTTTCTATCTCCGTTGAAACTCATGTAATTAACTTAACCTCTTCAGGTTATTTGATTTGGCCAATCCAAGAAGGGATAGATCTCCATCCAAATAAAACAATGTTAAGAATTATCAATGGGAATCTAATATCAACTTGAATGTTTCTCATTGTAGTGATAATTCATCTGCAATATCAGCAAGCATCCAGCTAAATACAACTGCATTAACTGTGATTCACTAAATTGGTAGTGGTCAAACCACAGATATTATTGTTTCTTCATCTCATGCATAAAGACGAAGTGAATTCTCAAGTTTCATCACATGGACAAATATGTTAATTTTCAAGTTTAAAACAACAGGTTTGAAGGTTCATGGAGTAGTCTGTGCTAGCAGCAGTAAGTGGTGGAACCACAGCTGATTCTGGTAATTCTAAACTTTGTATCTAATAACATTATCAAACCCATTATTGGAGCCACGAAGAAAGGAAAAAACTACACCATAGCGTAAATAAAGTTGCATCTTCCTTGTTATCACAAGGCATAAGTTCAGATATCTAGGTGGAAAAATCCATTTGAAACACAACGCCATAAACATTTGAAATCAAGAACATTAGAAGTGTGTGGCCAGAAGACGGGCCTTTTTTCTTCCAATCACCTATTTTTTTTCCTATTCTCCAACCATCGACAAGTAGGAAAAGGGCCAGCTGGGGACACTAGACATGAGAGGCCCCAGATGCTGGAAGGATGAAAAATCACGTGTAGTATGCTTCTTGCCTTTGTCAATTGTTTGTCAATTTCAGCCCATTTCATCCATCCACCAGATGAAGAAAAGGCTTAGTGAGGCTACTTTGTCAAGCAAACCCAACCAGCCTGCTTTTCAGATGGTACATATCCAAAAAAAAGGCTATTTTTCCACCTTTTTTAAACACAAAAACATGCCCTATATTTTTTGGCATCCAAATAGTGAACAAATGAGGCGTTTGGCAAACTTTATATGCCAAAAACCTAGTTTCTCTAAACCAGCTTTTTGCCCTTCTCAAGCCCAAAAGTTTTTGCTTATGCATTTTATTGTTTACTTAGCCCCTGATGTCCTCATGACTTGATCCACATGCATATGATCATGTAAACAAGTACAGGAAAGAGAAAAAAAATTCAATTCAGACCAATGATTTAAATGAAATATTCACATTCCAATCAAGTTCTTCTCACCTTATCCATACAGCCTAGCAGATCAGACTCACTCAAAAGAGGTGGAGGTCTTGTAACGCTAGAATCAAGGGTCAACGTGGTTGGCAGGAACTGCAATATTAGAAAGCAGAGTTATGGTTGTTGCAATTATCCAGCATGGAAATCTTGTTCTAACAAACACATCCAGATGACTTAACAGCTAAGATTCTGTGATGACTATGCACTTTGGTGGCAAATGCATCTCTTGTTTGACCAGCAATTGTGTAAGAGCTTCTAGAAATCACAATTTTTGATATACAAAAGCAGTTTCACATTTTCCAACATTTTTAAAAAGGAATTTTCACACAAAGGACAGCACTTTTGAAAAAAAGAACGGGACAATAAAAAAGGAAAAAAGAAAAAAGTGTGACATTTGAACAAAAAAAAAACTAAATGAGAAAATCAAGCTTCTTTCCGCTTTTTTGACATTTTTAAAAGCACAATTTTTTTTTATGTGTCCTAAACCTTTTGAAGTTTCTTTTAACATTTTCATAATTATTCTGAACATTTATCCATTTCTTTGTAAGAAAAATAGTAGAAAACTCCAATTTTCAGATTTTTTTTAATAATTTTGTTATTGAGTTTCTCCCCAAGAAAACAAACTTCCCATTTCATACCAAGCAAAACCTCGTCAATAAAAACCCAAGAACGTCATTTGAATATAAAAAAGTAACAATGAACCAAACAAGTACAAACCTGCTGACCAAGTTGATACATTGGAATTGTTGAACCACCCCAAGACTCAAATCTGTAGACATCAAGGTAATTTTTCTGTAGCAAAAAGGTGAAGTTACCTTGCAAGCTAAAAAGGAAGCATGCTTTCATCATTAGCCTGCATAAAAATAATCATAACAGCTTTGTTTGCAAACATAGCAACAAGAAGAATTTCACAAAAAAATCAGAGAACCTGCTTTCACTACCAAAAAAGAACTACATTCAGAAAAGAACTTCAATGGGACATAGTTACAAGCTATCTGGGTTTAACCGTTAAATTCTGACCTTTTCATACTAATGATAAATTTTGATTGTGATGACTTGTGCCAGAACCGACTTACATACCTGATCTTGTGGATATCTATTTCATGCATGCCACATATTTATGGATATTAAACTAGGATATGCTGCAGATAAGCAACATAAAAATGCCAATTTTTTAAAATCTAAATATGAAGATACAACATGCAAATGCTATGGTGCGCCTGAGCACCTACAGCTATGACTATGTTGTGAATGACACAGCTACTGGTGTCACCAATACCATTACAACTAGACCATATATGTGCATTCTGCATGATTTGTTTGATAGAAAAGATCTCTTAGATCATGTCCTTTTGTTATAAAAATATACATTTCAACCCATAGAAATTTGCACATGAATGGATTTGTTCCATACTCCAACACCACAATGTGGTCCTGCAAAAGAGCTCACTTTTGTGAAAGTTGGACGTTCCCAGCATGCAAATAGGGCCTAGCTATTAGATTGACAATGTGATTCTTGCCTGGAAGAGAAAAGATGGTAGGAGGAATTAGACCACAAGTTAAAACTAGCTAATTTCTGAAGTTGTTTCATACTTTCAACATTCTAATAGAAAAAATTTCCTAAGCCCATGTCATTAGAAAGAAAAATCAATCTCATGCGCAATATTTCTGAAAGATGATGAACAGAAACATAAAAATGCTTACCGCAAGTATCATCAGTCCACTTGCTGTAAACGACTCACCAGCAATGTCAATTTCAACTGTTGTTCCAGCACCGACAGCAGGTTGTGAAACACATGCAAGAAAGTGGCGAACAACAAGCTCATATAATCTCTGCAGTGTTTTAAATTTAGTTTTATTTGTTAGTTTACTACCAACCAAAAGAAAAAACAGTGGAAAGAGAAGAAATCACATGCATTATGATCTTGACTCCAACTGGCTTCTCCAGCTGAAAATTTTGTTGGATGAATGGGTGGGTGTGCCTTGTCATCATGACCGCCATTACTAGGGTTTCTCCAAAGACCAGACTCTGGATCCAAAAGACGTTGCGCATATAAACCCCAAGAAGGATGACCTTGCTGTTCCTGCACAATTGCCTGCCTCCAATAGGAAAAAACTTGTGAGCTATAAGCATGGACTCCATAAACTCTATATATACATATATGTAGTGACACACACACATACACATGCATACATCCATTCATATTATATATATTGTAGAAACATGCAACACACGAAAGAAGAAGAGGGGAACACACGATATACGTGGAAAAACCTCAGAAAGAGGAAAAAACCACGGGAAGCTCTAACCTAGGTGCACACCGCAACCCTAGGAGAGAGAAAAATATTTTCACTTAATCACACAATTACACTTAAGTGAAGATTATATAGGAGGGAGAGAAGAATGCCGCCTAGGGTACCGAGCCGGCCTCGGTACCCGTGCCCCATGGGACCGGGTCCAGAAATGGACCCGGTTCCCCATTACATCTATTTTAACACTCCCCCTCAAGCTTGGCATACATGTCAAACATGCCAAGCTTGCTAACATTTTTCTCAAATTGAGATGTACATAAAGACTTAGTTAAAACATCAGCAACTTGATCTTCAGACTTCATGTAGGGCAGGATCAACTCCTTAGAATCTATGCGTTCCCGTATGAAATGGCGATCGATCTCCACATGTTTGGTTCTGTCGTGCAATACTGGATTGTTTGCCAAGTTAATAGCCGACTTGTTGTCACAATACATCCTCATCTTCTCTTCCATTTTCACCCCAATATCTGCTAACAGAATTTTGAGCCATAACATTTCTGTAACCCCCATGGCAACCGCCCTGTATTCAGCCTCAGCACTGGACCTGGAACAAACTTCTTGTCTTTTACTTCTCCATACCACCAGGTTACCTCCAAGAAAGATGCAGTATCCTGTGGTAGACCTTCTAGTATCTGTGCAACCTGCCCAGTCGGCGTCAGAGTATCCTTCAATACTGAGTTGACTTTGTCGAGTATAGAGCAGTCCTTTCCCTGGGTCATTCTTTAGGTATCCCAATACTCTTTCAGCACTTTTCCAATGACAATCAGTAGGGGCATGCATAAACTGACTTAACACACCCACAGCATACGTAATATCCGGGCGAGTAAGGGTGAGATAAATGAGTTTACCAACCAGCCGCTGATACCTCCCTTTTCCTTCCTCATCCAAGATCGTCCCAGTTTTGATACTTATCCTTGTGCCAGACTCCATTGGAGTAAGAAAGGGCCTGCATCCCAGTTTACCTGTCTCTTTTAGAAGGTCCAAAGTGTATTTCCTTTGGCTCATAACAAGACCAGTCTCAGATCTAGCAATCTCAATTCCCAAAAAATACCTCAGTTTACCCAGATCTTTGAGGTCAAATTCAGCAGCTAACGTTTCTTTCATCTTCCTTTTTTCTTCTTCGTCATCACCTGTGACAATCATATCATCAACATATATTAGTAGGAGGCTCACCAGACCATTTCTCTGCTTGATGAAGAGGGTGTGATCACCATTTCCCTGTTTATATCCATTAGTCTTCATCACAACCCTTAGTCTTTCAAACCACGCTCTAGGGGACTGCTTGAGGCCATACAATGCTTTCTTGAGATAACAACACTTTCCTTTCTGCGCATATCCAGGCGGCATGCTCATATAGACTTCTTCCTCAAGGTGCCCATTCAAAAAGGCGTTCTTGACATCAAGTTGGTCCATGCTCCACTTCTTTTGTACTGCCAGAGCTAAGATGACCCTTACTGTCTTCAGTTTAGCAACAGGAGCGAACGTCTCAAGATAGTCAATCCCATATTTCTGGCTAAACCCCTTTGCAACAAGACGAGCTTTATAGCGTTCTACAGTGCCATCAGGTTTGTACTTCACAGTAAACACCCACTTGGAACCAACTAAGTGAGTTCCATTAGGAATATCAACAACCTCCCACGTATTGTTCTTTGCCAGGGCGTCCATCTCCTCTGTCATGGCCTGTAGCCATTTGGGATCCTCCCTGGCATCCTCCACTGACCTGGGAATAACAGTCATAGATAAAGAGGTAATAAAGCACTTGTAGTCTTTACTGAGTTTAGCATACGAGACAAATCTCTGAATAGGGTGAGAAGTACATGACCTGGTGCCTTTGCGTAGGGCTATGGGAAGATCTTCATTCATTGGACTTGGATCATCCGGGGAGCTCACAAGATCGGGATTGGTAACATCAACAACCTCCATCACATCATTCTTCTTCCTGGTGTATACCTGACCAAACAAATGATCACGGGACTGTTCTTCCACAGGGCCCCCTTCCATCTGACTGTCTCTGTCCTCACTGACTGTGTCATCCACACTCACACTCGGAGAACTAGCCGTGTAATCCAAGAAATCTGTGAACTGAATCAACTGATGCGAAGAATACTCGTCCACTCTCTCACCTAAACACTCCCCCTGAAGAGGATTCGCAGGAAAGTATGCCTCGTGTTCATGAAAGGTAACATCCCTGGAGACATAGACTCTGGAAGTGCTAGGGTCAACACACTTGTATCCCTTCTGAGTGGAGGAATACCCCAAAAAGACCGCTTTGATGGACCGAGGATCAAGTTTCTTGAGAGTGGGACTATGATCATGGACAAAGCAAATACACCCAAACACCCGAGGGGTCAAAGGCCAGGGACTCTGATCAGGCCACAAAGCAGAATAAGGGGAATGTCCATTCAACACACGAGTAGGCATACGGTTAATGAGATGAGCACTAGTGAGAAGTGCATCACCCCAATACCGCTTAGGGACATGACGTTGAAACATAAGGGCCCGGGTGACATTTAACAAATGACGGTTCTTCCTTTCAGCCACGCCATTCTGAGGAGGTGTGTAGCTACAGGATGTTTCATGTATAATACCTTTGCTTCGCAAGAAGTCATCAAGGGATAAGGAGACATACTCTCGAGCATTGTCAGTACGAAGGGTCTGAACAGGGGTTTGGAATTGAGTTTCAACAAATGCAACGAAGTTTTTGACAATGCCGGAAACCTCACTGCGTTCTTTCAACAAGTACACGAACGTACAACGAGAGTAGTCATCGATAAGAGTCATGAAATAACGAAAACCACGACCGGTGGGCACTCCCGAAGGACCCCAAACATCAGAGTGAACCAAAGCAAAAGGACGGCTGGTTTTATTGAACGAAATAGGGTACGAGGCCCTAACATGCTTAGACAACTGACACACTTCACAGGCGAAGGTGTCCAAAGAAACAGACCGAAACATCTTAGGAAACAAGTGTTTAATCAACTGAAAAGGAAGATGACCAAGTCTCTCGTGCCAGCGCATAATAGCGGATCTGTCCTCCACGTCAGATAACTGTCCACTGGTGGCTGAAATCAAAGCAGAGGCAACCTGTACTGGCATTCTGTAGAGACCATCAATAGCCGAACCAATCCCAATCTTCTGCCCCGTCCCCAAGTCCTGCAGTACACAACGATCAGCAGAAAATATTAGATTACAGTTTAGCTCTTTGGTAATACTGCTGACAGATAACAAATTCACGGGAATATTAGGAACATGCAGGGCATTATGAAGACAATATTTGTTCAGTAATGAGAAACTCCCTTTTCCAGCCACAGAAATAGAGGAACCATCAGCCATAGAAACACGCTGCTGCCCAGAAGTCAACTTGTATTCTTGAAACATCTTAGGGTCCCCGGTCATATGATGAGTAGCCCCACTGTCAACAATCCAATCACCAGGAGAGGAATTACCTTGATCACTTGTAGCAACAAGAGCCTGAGCTAATTTAACTCCATCAGACGTAGATGTGTCCTCTGACGTAGTAGAAAGGCGACTGATGTAAGCTTGTAGTTCCTTGATTTGATCAGGGGAAAGCCTCGATTTTTCACCACTTGAAGAACCACTCTGAGTTGAGTCCTGCACAAGAGGACCTCGCCGACTAGACGGAGGGCGACCACGAACAAGTCTCTTCTCAGGGTGAAGATCCCAACAAAAGTCAACAGAATGTCCTGATTTGTGACAATGTGTACATCGCCTAACAGGGCGTGGTCCAGACACAGAAGAACGGCTAACAAAGGCCGAGGGACCAGTCCCGTGACTAGGGTCAATTTGCATCACTTGACGCCTTTGTTCCTCTGATTCCACTCTGGCATAAACATCTTCTATTCCAGGAATCTCATCACAGTTGAGAATTTGACTCCGAATGGATTCAAACTCATCACGCAAGCCTCCAAGGAAGAGGAACGTTCGGTCCATCCATTCCTTTTCCCAGTACCGAGCATGATCAGAACCACAGTCCCAGTTATCATTCACATGATAATCAAGTTCCTCCCACTTAGTTTTCAGGGCTGCATAGAAGGAGGCAACAGACAGGTCACCCTGTTTCAGAGAATAGATACTGCGTTTAATCTGATACGTACGCAGAACCCGTTTCTTGCGACCATACATCCTTGCAAGCACAGTCCACATATCAAACGAAGTAGGCTTTCGCAGAATAAGAGGCTGAATATCAGCAGACACAGAGCTGATGATCCATACCTTAACCTGACTGTCTTCCAACACCCACGTTGCCCATTGAGGATCAGTTTTGCTGGGCGCCGGTTGGTCGCCTGTGATATAGGAAAGACGACCACGGCTCGTTATCCCAATCTCGAGAGCAGCAGACCAAGAAAGATAATTGTCTTTGGTCAGACGAATGGGCGTGACCTGAACCGGCAAGATCTCGCTCTTGGGAGCGCTGCCCGCGTCAAAGGCCATATCACTTTTAGGTGCAAGCTCTTCCGCCATCACAAGCAGTCAAGTCAGAGACAACCCCAGGCAGCAACAAGACAGCACGGCGGCGGCTGAAACACCAGCACCACACGGAACCTTAGGTGTCGGCGACGGTGCTGGATCGCCCGACGGCGGCGACGCAGAGGCGTGACGGCGCTGGACACCCACGGCAGCGGAAAGATGGGATGGCGCTGGATCGACCGACGACGGAAAAGGAGACACCCACGGCAGCGGAAGTCACAAGCGGCAACAGGCGACGGCGCTGGATCGTCTGAAGGCGGCGGCGCAGAAGATCCCAATGGTGGCGGCGCAGGAAACCCTAACGGCGCAGGCGGCTGCGGTGCAAGGACGACTACGAAAATACGAGACGAAGCCGAACGATCTCACAGCTCTGATACCATGTAGAAACATGCAACACACGAAAGAAGAAGAGGGGAACACACGATATACGTGGAAAAACCTCAGAAAGAGGAAAAAACCACGGGAAGCTCTAACCTAAGTGCACACCGCAACCCTAGGAGAGAGAAAATTATTTTCACTTAATCACACAATTACACTTAAGTGAAGATTATATAGGAGGGAGAGAAGAATGCCGCCTAGGGTACCGAGCCGGCCTCGGTACCCGTGCCCCATGGGACCGGGTCCAGAAATGGACCCGGTTCCCCATTACATCTATTTTAACATATATATATATATATATATATATATATATATATGATAATAATAATAACTAGATACTGTCATGTACAAACATGATAACCCTAACTACAATCTCCGATTCTCCCCCTATAATCATTCCACTCTTTTCAAACTACAATCCCTGTCTCTCCCTCTCTGATCATTCCTCTCTTTTCTCTCTCTGCATGCTCTCTTTGCACACACATTAGTAGCATGAGAGTATGTCTTCCTCAAGAAAGACCACATATCTTTGGCCTTGGTATAGTATGCAATTGTTGGAGCTATATGAAATTTCACGTTCTTCATAATCCACAACATAACAATGTAATTGTCTTCATCCCACATAGTATATTTTTCTCTTTTCTCAGTAGGTGCATCCTCCTCAAGAACATATTTCTTCCTATGACCAGCCACAGACATTATGAACACCCTAGACTATATTTCATAATTTGAACCATTAAGCTTGATCGTGGTTCTGTAAGAGAAGGAGTTTCCAACAATCTTGTATTCAGTAGAACCTTCGGATTTACTATTTTCAGCCACACTACATAAAGAAAACACAACTGGCGCATAAGTTAAGAGTCTCGGGTGTAGTTGCTAACCACAAATTTGAAACGTAATACCACTGACCAAGAATATCAGAGGAATAACAAAGGCACGACAATACAGTAGAATCTGTAAATCACTTATGACTCCAACTTCAAATCTGTAACTCTATAAATCAGGCAACAATTCTGAATAGTCCTGCTTCAGCCGATGACTGAAACTCCTTCTACCATCAACTGATGGCTGCTGCTAGCCTGCTACTCCTAAATACAGCTGTTCCACATAAAACTAACTGTCCACAACGCACGACATAGAGACAAACAATATCAACTAACAGATCTCATACTTACGATTTGCAGCAGTCCACAACTCACGAAGCCTTAACATACAGATTTCACATCCACGATTTGTAGATCATTCTGCTCCATACGATTCATGTAAAACTCTGGTCACAACTGAAGTAGCATCCATGACATCCACTTAAGGATCTGATCATGCCTTCCACATAGGCGTGATCAGGTCCTCCTCCACGCAGCACACCCAAACTCTATTCTCTTACCGCCTCCTTATTGGTGGATAAGAGGAAATAGAGATGGGCGACGAGAAGAGGGAAGAGCGAAGAGGTCGCTGGAGGAAGAGGTTGCCGGAGAAGGGAGTCGCCAGAGAACTTACTTGGTTGTCGATGCCAAAGATGGCTCTGAGACCATGTTACGATCAGAGAGAGAGAGAGAGGCCAAAATGTTATCATTAACGTGGCCCTAATCTTAAAGTTAAAGAGATTAGGGCTGGCAGTACAAGACTTACAACATTAGTCCAAGCAACATAAGAAAATATTAAAAGACCTACACTCCAACTTTCTAATATTGTAGAAACACTCTAATCGACTGTCTAGAGTATTTAACATCGATCATAAGTCAGAGTTGCATCAAATTGGAACTCAGTAAGAGAATGTTCCAGTGAGGATTGGAATAACTTGTTGGAATAAAGCACTTCTAAAACCAAACACATGAAGTAGACTATCTAGTTAAAACTGAAAAGTATTGTCACAAAAAACGGCGTTATATTAAAAAAAACGCGTATTTAACGCCAAAAAAGTTCCAGCCGAAAAAAAAGGGAAAAAGACGCGTTTTTTTTGAAAAAAACGGTAAATTTTAAAAAACGCGTATAAAACGCGTATAAAATGATTTTTTGAGCTTTCTTTTAACGTGCGACTGTAAATGGCATAGCTTGTAATATTGTTTAAGACGTTGGCTTTTTTTTAAACTTGTTCGACCTTTTAGTGGCAAAAAAGTATTTTCACACAGGAAAAGAGGGCTTAGGGTTAAAAACTTGAAATCGAAAGAGGCGTAAGCGTAACAGGCGTTCGAAGGAAGTTTCGAACTTCTTCTTCGAGTGAGGTGAGAACTTCTTCCTTCGTCCGTTCCTCGACCTCACCTCTCAATCGGCTGAAGAGGGGCGTTTTTCGGCTGAAGAGGGGCGTTTTCATCCAGCTGAAGAGGAGGGCATTCATTCGACTTCCTTCGTCTCCATCTCTTTTTCATTCGAGCGGTGACAGGTTCTCTTTCCAAGTTTCCATTTCGTTTTTTAATTTTTTTACAACGTATAGACTATAGACTATTAAGTATTAACTATAGTATACATGTGTTGTTCGATTTTTCTTTTTTCTTGTTGTCGTATGCATCAATGCATGCCTTCGTCTCCATCTAGCCTTCTTAACTATACTATAATGTTATGAGAGCATTTTGGAATCCTAACAAACCTGGACGTACAAAAAAATTGTAGATAATCAGTATGTGCAACTTCTGTTTCTTATTGTTAGCTCAGATAGTGGTTGGATTGCAGGGTTTTATTAATCTTGTGTGTATGATTCCTAGTGTGATGGGCACGTAGATACTGTTTTCATTGACTGTTTGTGCAACACAGTAATTGCTCTTATTCATTTATCCCGTAGCTACATATAAATGCTTTTAGACTGATATGTAGTATCTTACGATTTTGATGAATTAAGGCCGTAAATAGTTGATAGGCCATCATGGCTTTAGTGGGTATTCTTGCAAAGGAATCTATTGCTATGGAGTATGGTGGACCGTGACAAGGCTTCAATGGGAGCTTTGTTAGTTATGTATTTGTCATTTCATTATCTAATTTTAATGTGTTGCTTATCTAGTCATTTTTCAATGTTTCTTTTAATTTCTCATTTACTTTCTTTTTATATAATTATCAGGATTATTTATTTATTTTTTAAAAATTTGCCATCCTTTTCCCGTTTTATTCCCGAGATTTTCGGCTTCGCCGTATTATACCCGTTTTTTTCATCGCCGTATTATACACGTCCACGTCTTTTGTGACAATGCTTAAAAGCACTAAAAAGGCCTAGGCGGCAGCCATAAAAACTTACGCACAATCTAAGCAGCGCCTACTTAGGGCCTAAGGGTCCTGTTCAACAAAAGGAAAGGAGGAAAATAAAAAGAGGAAAAAGCACCAAAGTGGGGCTCTTGAGAAAATCCTACCTCAATCACTATATTGGGCAATAGAACTGTTACAATTGAGGTAAACGAGAGAGATGTTGAGGAAAGGAGAAAATGAGAGAGAGAGACAAAGAAAGAGAGCCAAAAAGAAAATCCTTATTAACGTAACCCTAATCTCCTTTTAAAGAGATTAGGGCTGGCTGTACAAACTTTATAAAAACAGTCCAACTACTATAAGAAAATATTTAAAGACCTCTCTAATTTTTTAATATTACAAAAACACTCTTTAACACTTCCCCTCAAGCTGAAGCATATATATCAATCATGCTCAGCTTGTTACAACATCTCAGGAAATCGCCTCTAGGAAGAGCTTTGGTGAGGATATCAGTTGTCTGATCTTCTAAGGAGACATGAATGGTGTTAACAATTCCTTCTTGAACTAGGTACTGAACATAGTGGCAATCCACTTCAATGTGTTTCGTCCTCTCATGGAAAACAGGATTGGTAGCAATATAGGTCGATGCCTTGTTGTCACAATACGTCTTCATTGAGAGATTCACTGAAACACCCAACTCTAGAAGCAATGATCTGACCCATGACATTTCAACCACAGTTTGAGCCATAGTCCTATATTTCGACTCAGCACTATCCTATATTTCGACTCAGCACTAGATTGAGCTACCACATTCTGCTTCTTGCTCCTCCAAGTAATAAGATTACTTCCCACAAAGACACAAAAACCTGTAGTAGACTTCCTGTCATCTACAGATCCTGCACAATCAGCATCACTATATGCTTCCATGTCAACACCTTCTCCCTTTTTGAACCATAACCCCTTTCCGGGGCTGGTTTCAAGTATCTGACAATCATTAGAATAGCGTCCCAATGAACTTTCCGGGGTTTTTCCATGAACTGACTTAGCTTATTCACAACGAAGCTAATGTCGGGGTGAGTGACAGTCAAATATAACAGTTTCCCTATCAGAGATCTGTAAGTTCTAGAGCCAAAAGGCTTTGATTCATCATCATGTATATGAATGTGGGGATTCATAGGAAGTGTGACACGTTTAGCCCCCAATAAACTTGCCCCCAATAAACTTGTGTCCTGTAGAAGATCAAGAGCATATTTTCTTTGAGACATACAACTCCTTTACTACTACGAGCCACCTCAATACCAAGAAAATAATGGAGTTGTCCAAGGTCTTTTGTAACAAAGTGTTGTTGTAAAAAACTCCTTTGTCTGAGCCATTTCTTGATTGTTTTCTCCAGTGATAACAATATCATCCACGTATATAATCAATATCATTATACCAGATATGCCTCGCTTGATAAACAACAAGTAATCAAGCTGGGATCATCGAAATCCATATTTAGATAAAACCTCAGTTAGCTTATGGAACCATGCACGAGGACTCTGTTTAAGTCCATAAATAGCCTTTTTTAATTTGCATACCTTGGAACACTCCCCCTGTCGCTCAAAAACAGGTGGTTGGAGCACTAGAAAGCTTACCTGCATCACCAGTCACATGGGCTGCAGCACCAGAATCCACATACCATTGTCCTTCTTCATTTTGCTTAATATTGACTTTAGACAAGGCCGTCATTAAAATCTGTTGCACATAAGTAGGAATGTTTGATGTTGCAATCGTGTTCAATACAGCTGACCCTGCTGCCTTATTGTCACGCCTGACTTGTTTTCCCTTGTTTTGAGGGTTATGCCAACATTCTGACTTCACATGACCTCTCTTATTGCAATAAAAGCAAGTAGGTCTGAGCATTTGTATTTGGCGTTGGAAGAATACCTCTCGCCATGCCTGCCTGTGAGTTCCAAACCCTAGGACGGCTTCCTTGCAAAGCATGGGTCCTGGTGACTAACACATTGTGACTGCCAGAAGGAAATAATTCTTGTCGTTGTATACGACTTGCTTCATGTTGAATCAATTTTGCTTTCAGGTCTTCAAAAGAGGGAAGAACAAGTAAGACCTCTAAAGCAGTGTAGAAAACATCAAAATCTGACCCCAAACCACTCAAAGCCTGTTGTACCTTGTCCTTGTCACTGACTGGGTGCCCGATGATTGCAAGTTGGTCACTGACATTTTTTATTTCATGTATGTATTCCAAAATTGAACGTGTTCCTCGATTGATATCTTCAAGTTGCCTCTTGAGTTGTAGAAATCTTGCTTCCAATACTTGAGAATACGTGGTAGTGAGTACATTCCACAACTCCAATGCTGAAAGATCATCAATTCAACGCCCGCCAGAACTTCTTCTGACAATGTGGAGGTGATATATGCTACGAGGGATTGATCATGTGCCATCCACATTTCATATTCAGGATTAATTTCAGCAACGGTTTCTTGAATTTGCCCTGCAGCATTCTTCACCTCTCGCATGATCCATTCGGGTGGCGCAGGTGTGGTGCCATTGAGATGACCATAGAGACGATGACTCTTGATGAAGGGGACTATTTGACGTTTCCAAGTCAAATAGTTGATGTGATTCAGCTTTTGAGAGATGAGTTGAGAGAGGAAACTGGACGACAATATGGAAGAATTGCGGTTGTGATGGTCCATGGTTGATTTTGAGGCTAAACGTATAAGGATGAAGGCTTACAGTAGATACTAGGGTAGATGATAGCAACCAGAAAAACGGAATTTTAGATTAGGGTAGACGTCAAGAATAAGAGCAGAGATCAAGGATTTTAGGGTTAGGTCAAAGATTTTAGGGTTAGGGCAGAAAACAGAAATTAGGGCTGAAATTAGGGCAGAGATTTTAGGGTAGGGCAAAGATCAAGGGATTTTAGGGTTAGGGCAGAAAAACAGAAATTAGGGCAGAGATTTTAGGGTTAGGGCAGCAAACAGAAATTAGGGCAGAGAATGAGACTTGTTACCGGACAATCTCAGTGGCCACAACCTGGCTCTGATACCATGTAAGATTTTGAGATATTGCGCCAAACCACTGGATTGAATCCTTTGCAGATGCGAGAAGAGAGGAAGAGGCGGTGACTGCACGTGCAATGGAGAGAGAGAAGAAAAGAGGGCAGCAACCGTGGCCCTTCCTCCTTGTCATTAATATAACCTAATGTATGCTACAAGTAAATACAGAAAACAACAAGTATTTACAAGTATGCCACCACCCATTATGTTTAGGTATATGGGCAAGCTGGATCGGGTCTGTAGACCCGATCCAATTTGTACAATCTTAACATGATCGTCACTTCATTCGTGAAAGGATTGATGCTAAAGAGTTAATTTTACCTTACATGAAGTCTGAAGACCAAACCGCTGATGTTCTAACGAAAGCTCTATCTTCGACTTCGTTCGAGACAAATGTATCAAAGTTGGGCATGTTTGATATGTATGTCCAACTTGAGGGGGAGTGTTGAAGCATGTTAGATGGGTCTCGGGACCGGGTCTGGATCCATACCCGATCCATCGTGTAGCCCTTGTTGGGCCTTACTTAAGGATTGTAACCCTAATTTTGAGTAAGTTAATGAAATCTTAAGAGAGAGAGAGTCTGGTCGCTAGTGGGCGCCAGTTCCTCCTCGTCTGTGGTTTTTTTTCCTCTTGCAGAGGGTTTTTCCATGTTACATCGTGTCCATCATATTCCTTTGTTCTTGATCCACGTGTTTCTATAGTTTTAAAGATTCCTACACTCCTCTCTCTCTCTCTCTCTTCTTGTTTCTAAAGATTCTATGAAACGGGGAGGGAGAGATTTTGTCCATTTTCATCAAAAATCACTGAGGATTCATTGATTTGGGAGAGCCTACTAGCCAGTGAAGAAGCTTTCTCGTAGTGAGAATAGTGGGAAGCTTGGAGAACGAGAGTTTTTTGCACCAAGAAGGTAAAAAAAAAATACTCATTTTCATCATTGAATCGATCAATTTTCTTATTTTTTAATGTGTTGTTGATATGCATGAATGTTCCTTATGTATGATGATTTATTTTATATTGAATACATTTTTCTTGATTTTTTCCGATTTTTTGTTTATTTTTCCCGATCTTTTCTTATTTTCCTTTATTTTTCCTATTTTTTTAACATTTTTTAAATTAAAAATATAATTTTACGATACGCTATACTACGTTTGTGATGGCATAAAGGTTGACCTAACCGATACGCGTTACGCTACGCCTTTTACAACATTGGTTTCTTCACTATTTCATTTTCTCTTGTTTTAGGTATTTAACATAACCTTCTAAATGAAATACAATACATATTAGTTTTTCATTTCTTGTATTTTTACCTAACATTTTGATTTTTTATGTTTTTCAAAAACTCCAAGATTTTCCCAAAAAAAAAAAAAACTCTGCTGATAAATACCCGATAAAACCCCAAGAACGATATTTGTGGCTATGGTATTAGGCTACCAACTTTGAAAATTCATATTTGAACGTAGCAAAAGTAACAAAGTTGAAAGAAATCTCATAATATGTCCAAATATTTTCAATACTTTGAGGCTACCTGCAATTATTGTGCTATACCATTGTCATAACATATTAATAACGTCATGAGTTCAAGCCAATGATGCCTCAAACTATCTCTGAATTTCATTTTTCTCTAGGTTCATATCATAGGGATACTAGATCATCTAATACGATAAGTTTCTGACTCTAAACTTTATTGAAGGTACAGAGAGTAAAATTGTCAAGGCTAACTTTAACCAATAGTCTGCCCCAAGCAAATGCATACTGAATCTAATAACTGAATTCAATCATTGAAGGTATTGGCATGGTTTGTTCTTTGTTGTAGTTAACAAAGTTAGCTATTCCGTAAAGATTGTAGTGGAGTAAAAATAATCAAGTCAGAAACATCTAACACTGCTAAAAGGGAATACAAAGAATATTCCTGGGCAATCAGCATATGTACAAAAAAACCATATCAAGAGTGAACTGTTACCAACATGCAAATTTGTGTTAACAGAGAAGCTATCAGTCTCAGTTCGAGGATAGCTGATGAATCCAGCCTGATAGAGGTCCTCTGCTACCTGGGGAAAAAAGTAAAGAAGTTTGATTATGCTTTTCAATCCTGTTATGAATATACAAAATTAAGATTTATATAGCATAAATAAGAAGACAGTTAATCAAATTAAATTCCCTGATGGTACAAAAGCAAGTCCCTGGAATAAACCATCGTTTTGTAACATAGGAATATGTGCATGTGTATATGTATGTGTTACTTTTTAAGTTCAGGAAATCATGTAAAGTATGAGGACTTCATCATTTCTATGGAGGGTTTCTTTGATAAGGAAGAATTACTGTTGCTGCTGTCCTGAGCTATACTCTTGGTGGCATTTGATGTCATACAAACAACAAAAAATTAGTAAGTTTTTAGGTCTTTAGATGAGGGGAAAGTCATTGTATCTTGCATCATAGGTTGTCTACTTGTCTTCTACCAAATACATCCCATGACGTTATAGATTGACAGTTACCATTTTTAGAAATATATTGGCAAATGGCAATGAATTACATTGGAGATACCAAGTAACTATTTTTCAGAGAGATGTCAGCTTATAAAAAGTACTAAAATAAAATTTTATTGATGAATCTTGAAAATATAATATTATTCCAAAATTTTGAGAAGACATATATGTTACAGTTATGTATAAGAACCAGCTTGGGCTAGCACAGAGGAAGAAGGGAGAATACTCTTCATACTCTTAAGTCTTATGGACCATGTGTTACATGATATTCAAATATCACTAGCAATTTGAGCTTTTGTTTTGTACACATCTATATAATTTTGTTGTTTATTTGCTTGCACATTAGTTTATGATTTAGAGTTCATGGGGCATTATCCACATTCAATCCAATCAAACTTGTCTAGTCTAAACATGAGCCATCCATTGATATGTCAAACAGTGTGATCAAAAGTCATAGTTAGTATTTGAATATGTTGGCAGCACAACTAAGTATGTCTGTAGTTAACCAGTTCAACTTCCTGCTCCCAGAACATTGATTAACTAAACTGTTCCTCTTATTACCTATTCCCTTTCTTTCCATGTATGAAACCAACAGGAATCAAGCGCAAAGACACAGAAGCTGTATCTAGCATGAAATACAAGTCAAAAAATAAGAACCCAAAGATGCACCTGTATGGCAACAAACATATGGCAGAAAGATACTTTTATTATAGAGACAACACGAACAGCTAGCTTACCTTCATTGTATGCTCTGAGCTCATCCGGAAATACTGAGATGCACGTCTTTGTAGCTCAACCGTACTCAAAGGGTAAGGTGGATATTTTCGTTTCTCCTGATGATTAACCTTTTTAACCTTTATATAAAATGAAAAACAAACAGTAACTTGGCTGCTATTTTCTCTTGTGAATGTTGGTAGGAAAATGCAAATAACAAATAAACTGAGCCTCTTGGAAACTGAAGTCATAAACTTAATCCTTAAAATGAGTATCAAGGAAAAAAATCCTAACTACCCCCCCCCCTCCCCGGCGAAACCACCACCAAACAAAAACAGGGAAAAAAGGGGTGGCTGAACAAACCAGGCAGCAGACCAGCCCAATGGTTAATTTGGAGAGGTGCATGCACCTGGGCCCAACCGAGGCCACCATGATCTTAAAAATGGGTTTCAAGATTCAGGGAATCAGTCAAATTGAATGGGCAGTCATTTTTTGAATCAGATAAAGTTAAAAGTATATTAGAATATATAAACGTATATATATATATATATGTATATATATATATATATATATATATATATATATATATATATATATATATATATACGTTTATAAAGAAATGACAGGATACACCACATCTCCACGGATCAGATTAGGTTTATGACTAGTTGGGCCAGTCAGTGGCATGCTGATTGGTCCCTGACATCAAAAAAGTTGTCTCAGATACTTTTCCCTTTTTTTACTATAGATTTAAAAGTATGTGTAAGACTGCATGATATATATCATTTACAAGTGCACATACAATGTGTATGTGTACACTGGCTTACTGAAAATAGTTTTCAGTTAACATGTAGGCTTGGACCAACTAGTCTTTTTAGGCCTTGACTAACCTGTGCCCAACTTGACTTAGGTCCTGATTGAATAGAAATCGGTCAATTCAGGCTGATTCTCACTGATTTGGACAATACTGCTTATTCAGATTTTTTCCAAAAGATGGTTTCAAAATGTGTGCCTGAAGATGACAAGTAGAGGTGAAATCCAGATATTTGTTCATCACAAGTTTTGATTTCCTGCAACTGTAATGGTAACTTGTAATTAAATTAATTATTTTATTATTAGCTTTTATTTACACAATTACTACTCTCTCTCAGACTCTCAGTTGAAGAGGTTTTTCCCTTCAGTTCTCCAATCTCCGCCCCAACCCTTACATTGTAAGCTCTCTTGGCATCAAGCAAATTGGGCTTTGAGCTGATTGCTACTTCCTGAACCTGAAATACCCAAGCCCAAGATGAGCCTGAGTTTCAGTTGGGCCTGTCAGCCGCTTCTGAGTGACATCTCAGGGCAGCCTGATGTAGACTGATGTCTATCCCTACACGTTTGCTCCCAACGATAGCTAAAAAAAAAAAATCAAAGATTAATAAAGTTTAAGGGAATCACAATGCAACAAGTCTAATTGCACATTTGCAACATAAGGTAACCAGAATGTAAAACCATAAATATCACCTCACCGTAGCAGTTGGTTCTTCAACACACATCTCATAAATTATCAGAGCACTAGAATAGTCAAACAAGTGACCACGTCTGCAGAGCAAAATGAAGTTACGTGCTTTAGGATCAGACAACTTAAACACATGAATTGAACGATAGACAATTAAAATAGGCAAATTACATCCAAGTGAAAGAGGCACTTCCATCCTCAGAGTCATGAGAACAGTTAATTGCCCAAAACTCCTCTGGCTCATGCGACTGTATTTCCCAAAATCTTTCAACCACAAATCCAAGCGTTGGAAACTGTGCAGAACAAAGTATAAATCATGACACTGGTAAACAGTTACAACAAGGGGAATAATTTGTATGAAATTCCTACCTGGCATGGACCATAACTCAAAATAATGTTTCTATTTTCTCCAGCAAAATCAAGATTGAAAGCATTCCCCAAAAGCAAGGTCTGAAACCTAGTGAATGATGCTCCAATTCGCAAATCAATTTCCTGTTTTAAATTATCCAAAACAGAACCTCAGCACTGGCAGCAGCAAAGGGAATAAGTCTGAACATTAATAGGATGAGGAAAAAATAGTTTAAACAAAAGAAACACAGATAGAACACATTTAATGTGCATGTGCAGATTCCCTCTGCATGTTTATACTAAAGACATTAAGATGCACCTTTCCACCAATGGTCTAAAATTTAAATTACGTAAGAATAGATGAAGCAAAACCAGTAGTAATGACAAAAGGAAACTCCCAAAAGCTTTGTCATTTTGGATATCAGAATGTAACCTGCCGAACATCTACAGCATCTGCAAACAGTGGATTTGGTCTGTCAAGATTCTGTGCAGCTTCGTGTATTTCCCTGGAAAGCACCAAGGCATGTAGAGAAATTATCATTACAGAAAAAACAGATAAACATGGAATTCACTAAACTGCACAGCATATAGATGAGCAAAGAATTGCCTACCATACCTATTAATTAAAGCAGAGAAGTGTGCTCTCAATATGTTTAAGTGTGGATTCACGGCTGTGCAGACCTCAATGACTTCATATGCGATATTCTCCCCCTCTCTATCACAATCCAGCCAGAGTACAAGCCACTGACATTTCCTAGCTTCCTCTTCCAAGGTTCTCTTGATGTCTAACTTGTCCTGTTTATTTCCCACCAAAAATAGAATAAGAACACAAAATCGGACAAGGGAATTAACTGCACAAGAATGCAATGCAATCGGAACATATAAACCACAATAAGCGCCTACGAAGGACAGTAAAACTCGTTTGAAAGAGGCCTGCTTGCGGTCGGGAAAAAATGAGCAGGAAGCTGATTTTGTTGAGCCGGTTTAGATGCCACCGTCTCCGTTTAAGAAAAGAGTGGTCGGATATTGCACTGTGCTTTATAATACTACCACCTGCCACTTTTCTGGCCAAACTGGTGCACCAGACCGCACTGAGTATCCGTCGCACAGGCTTTTCCATGGTAAACACTTTTTTACCTCCAAATTTGAGCAGGTATCTAATTTTTCATTCATGGGAGGAACAAACAACGCAGCCACAAACCCACTTAGACGTAACTGGGAATTGGGTAGATTGAATGCACAGGACTCGTCCAGTAGAGAAGGCAACCGAAAGTGCTGCATTAGCAATACAATGAGAAAGTCACCCAGGTTTCTACACCCAAGCGATTCACTTGAACGCGGTAATCCAAACCCAATTACCAACCGACATAAATCTTATAGAAATAGCTCATCCACCATATGGAATTCCAAAAACCATGGAATCGTCCACATTCAACTTAAATCAACTAAAAAACGCGCATCTATCTACCTATGAATCGCTAAAAATGAGTGCCGTAGAAGGAGAGAGAGAGAGAGAGACCTCGGGGACGAACTTTTGTACGGGAGCGGAGAAGAGGTCGGAGGGATCGCAGGAGTGCCACTTGCGGTAGCGCTGGTCGAAGTCAAGCTCCATCAGATGGCCCGTGACGGAGGTCATGAGCATCAGGCATGGCTGTCCTCTTATGTTGTACTCGAACTCGAACACCCTGTTGTAGCGCGACCTCCCTTCCCGAGACGGCGGGTTGCCGCTTCCGGATAGGATCGACGCCACCGACCTCGCAACGGACGGCTTCTCCGCCACGTTCAGCACCGACAACCGCCGCCCCCCAGCTGCGCCCAAGCCCGGGCCTCCTCCGCCGGCGCCCCTCCTCATCTCCCTGCCCGCGGGTGCAGAGACCGGTGGCCCTCTGCGCTTCCTCCTCGGCCTCCATTTTTTATATTTTCGAATTTATTTAGTTTTTCCAAGAGAATCGGTTGATCGTCTTCCTCGCGGGAAAAGCTGGGCACTGCCGACGAAATTCTCAATTCTAAGGCACACATTTTTCGAGATTTCTTATAACCTCCTCGGGTGAATGAACTGTCGATTTTGAGGTTGTCTTTTCGTCAATTTCTTGCAACAGCCTTACAGCAATGTAAATCGCGAAAAGGGTATATCAACATACATGTTGGGAGTAGTTGATTGGATTTGGATTGGATACATTCATATTTACTTTTTTGGATATTGATGTATTTGAATTCAATTACGAATGAAGAAAAGTCATATTTGAATATTCACAAAACATGTGAATTGTACGTTATATATTATGGCTTTATAAGGAGAGGGCATGAAAGGCACTCTCCAAGCAGCATATTTGGTAACAATAAAGTTGTTATTGTTTCGTAAACCTCTTTCAAAGATTAAAACATATCATTGTCAAACGAGCTTTCTATGTCATCTTTGGGGTCAATCGGTTTGATAACAGTAGTGTTGTTGCTGTCCATTGAATTTATCAAAAATGTTAGAATCTACCATTGTCAAATGAGCCCTTCATGTACATTTGGGTCCATCATGTCATTAACGAGTTGTGTGTGGTAATTATAAAGTAGCATCGGCAAACGTCCCCCGATTAACTTGGGGTGCATATAAATTAGCCTTTTACACTGAATCAGAATAGGTTATATATTATGGCTTTAAGAAGGAAAGGCATGAAAGTTGTCCTCTCTACAACACATAATGTACTCCTGAAGCCATAATAGGGAAGTCGTCTCGTCGCCGCTCGTCTGATGCCTCAAATGACCAAGGCGCTGTTCAATGTTAACATGAACCACTTCCTTTCATAAGAGAAAAGGTGAAATATGAATTCTTTTGTATAAATCAATCAAAAGTATATTTGTTAAAATCAAAATATCCTTGACATGATATGAGACTGTCTTTTCAAATTAAAAAGATTCTAATAGATGAAAATTACTTTTGTTAAATAAAAGAGCAATTTAGAAACCACTTATATTTTTTATGTATTCATAAATAATGATAAGATTATTAAGATGTGAAGACGCTTCTAATGTTATGTCATTAACATGGGAACGTGTTTTACTAGAAGGCCGTTTATGTAATTTTCTAAATGCCAGTTTCGTGCTTAATGGCGGGGAGAGGCTCGGAGCCTTCCATTTTAAGTTTATAAGTAAACTTATGTAGTCTTGTGTATGCAATTCGTTATGCGTCAATTCATATTAATCAATTCACTAGTGGACATAAAGTTCGTCAAAGCATTGAACAGTAAGCTGTCAGGTCATTCTTGCGCGCCAGTGCTTCGTTAGAATCAACAGTCTTAGCTTCATTTTTTCATCAAATTTCGTGCGAGCATCATGTTTTTCTTTTTCCTTCAATTTTTTGAGCTGTTTAGTGTAATTTACCTTATGCAGGGAGATTGATCAAAACTTATCTTATTAGTCCTGCCCTTTAATTCTCGCCTGAGTTCAATCTATCTATAGACTTTAATTTTCATTTTCACAAGGTTTGTAAATTTATTTTATAAGTTATGTGGTATGTGTACAAGGGCCGGTCTCTCTCTCTCTCTCACACACACACACAAAAGATTTGGTCTCTAATTGAGTAGATGTACTAGCTTATCATCATATTATACAAAATTGTAGAATTATTATATTGTAAATAAACCATCCAATGCCAATATATATATATATATATATATATGTATAAAGTGACAAGCTGAAATGAGTCGAGATTGAGCTTGGACTTGGTGTTTATGAGTAGATTTGGGGCTCATCTCATAAAGCTCAAGTCAAACTTGAGCTGAGGAATATAGGACTCGAGCTCGACTCGCTCATTGTACATTCCTACCCCCATCAAGTCAAATGCAACCTAGACCTTCAAGGCAAAGAGAGGTTGCATTGATATAGGGGGTAGAAATGTACAACGAGCGAGTCCAGCGCATGTGGGTGGGGATAGTTTTTTTTCCAAAATACAAGCTATTACATAATTTCTAAAATTTTCAGTGCAGCCAAGTGAAAATTTTTGTGAATTTTATATGGCAAATTTTAATATTTTCAAAACGTAGGGGGCGGATGTTTCAGTGGCATGGCCCCTTGACTCCCACAGTGCTCATGTGGTCACTTAGGTGGAACATTTACATGTAAAAAATTTGACTGCTCCATGTGTCGATTGTTAAGTATTTGACTTGTCTTCATTTGATTCATGCTAGATTTTTAGGGGGACCAGACCTCTATTGGTTCGAGAGACTAGATCATTCCTGGTGGTGCCTTTATTTGGAGTAATCAATCCAAAGATTAAACATTACCCTTCTATTGTCTAAGTATCTAAATGTTTTATTGATCTTAATAAAACAAACTTGTCCTAAATTTTGAAAGTAATGTTCAATAAAAATCTAATTTGGCCTTTAGAACTTATGATTTTATAACGAGATGTTATTGGATTATCTCCATCATCATCAACGACCATATAACGATTGACCCCTAGGTTATACGATGCATGCATATCAAAGATTTGATAATTAGGATATGGTCTCTAAGGACTAAATATTAAGAAATAGGTCTATATCCTAAGTTTTAATTTGTTGATGTTCTGATTTCAAAATGAATTTTGGAAAACTTAGTTTAAATTGAAAGTTAAATTTTTTATTAATCTTTTTTTTTAAGTTGCCAAGGGCTGAAATATGTTTATTATTGAAATTTAGGGTTTGAGATTACATGATTTTTAAGTTTAATGGATCTTGGAGATGAATTAAAATTCTTAGGTTTGGTCAGCTTTCCTTAATGAGACTTAAGTGACTTGAGATTTTAGGGTTTAAGTCTTTAATGGTTCATTGTAGGTTAGCAAACACTGGACTTAGGCTTTATTGATGAGTTTAAATGTCTACGCTTTAGGATGTAAACATTTTCAATATTATGGTTTGAGGTGATGAGTTTGGTAAGGTATCTAGGTTTTATGACTTGGTGACTTTTTATTTAGGTTTGAGGTTAGGGGCTTCAGACTCATGAGGTTTTATGTTGGCTCATGTAGTTGAAGTTAACTTAAATTTTTAATTTGGGACTTGATATTGGTTTTCACGGGCTTTGATGTGTTAAGATTTTTTAGTAAGAGTTTAGGTCTAAGTTGATGTTTTTAATTTGATTGGTTAAGCTTTGATTTTCCTAAGTTATATGATGTCCTAATCATTTAGATCTCTGTAGTTTTAGAAAATTTTGTTTTTAAAATACTTGTATTCTTTATTTTTTCAAAAAAATGATGCAATACCCAAATTAATGCTTAGGTTGTAATACTAACTCAATCGTACTTAAATTCTAAGCAGTTGTGAAGTGTGGGCTTTCATGGGCAAACTGTGCTTAATTTTAAAACCAATGCATGCCTAATTTAAGGGTTCCTTATCAAGTATTTGCAGGTTGTTGCGGTAACGAAGGCCCAGCCTGGGGTCAGGTGCTGTAGGCGGAATCAAACCCAATAGGATTCCAAACCTAATTCGTTCGGTCTGTACCATAGCAAAAAAAAAGCCTTTTGATTCGCCAGTGGTAAGGGTTTCGAGTGGAAGAAGCGAATGTGGGAAATACCAAAACAGGTCAGGACTCATTCTTCTAGAAAGGTTAGGACTCTTTTGAAAGGTCAGGACTCATTGCAATTATATGTCATTAGTACTCACTTGACAACCAATTGTATGTCATTAGTACTTACTTGACAGGTTGGCGAGCTAGCTGCATTTCTTTTGAGTTGACCCGCGCGCGGGGACAGATCTTTCTAGACCCCCACCCCGATAGAAACATCTTCAGAATCAAGAACCTCTCTCCATTCCGCAACCCCGATGTATCCGTTTCCTCCTCCATGGCCTTCTGTCCGTCTCTGATTCGGAGGAAAAGGTCGTTCAAAGGCTGATCAGAGAGAATAGGTGGTTTAGCGGTTTCTTGTCTCAAATGTTTGGTATGGTGAGTACTGATGACATACAAATGAGTCTTGACCTTTCAAAAGAGTCCTGACCTTTCAAAAGAGTCCTCACCTTTTTGGTATGGTGAGTACTGATGACATACAAATGAGTCTCTTTGCGAGTGCTTTGCTCGTTGTATCGCGGAGTAGACTCGCGAAATCGGATGGAGTCTCGACTCGCAAACTCGCTCGCACTAATGGGGCTCTTTACGAAAAGTGTCGTCTACACTATACGCTCGATGAAGGAACCACCAATTCAAGGTGTTCCGTCAAATATATCAGGGGCTCATCCGCAAGTATGAGGGGCCATTCCCCATCATAAAGAAAGTAGGACGCCTACAAACTTCTGCTTCCTCCCAAGCAAAAGATCCACCCTGTCTTCCAAGCCACATGCCATCAAGACATGGAAGACCCTCAATGAGGCGTTCCCAAGAGGCCACCGACAACGATGACGACTTCCTTCCACAAGGAAGTGGAATATGTGATGACAGAACGCAAAGTTCATCGACGTGCTGTCCCAGCTTACACGGAAGACTTGGTCAAGTGGACGTGACTACCCGAGAGTGAAGCAAGTTGGGAACGAAGCGACGACTTGTGGCAGTTCGTGGCCAACGAGAAAACGATGAAGGGGTGACGAGGATGTCCACGCAATGACAATTCCTCAAGAATTCTCATTAGTCCTGACCTTTCCTCAAGAATTCTCATTAGTCCTGACCTGTTTTGGTATGGAAAATGACATTTGTTTGTACAGTGAGTACTAATGACATTTGTTTGTCAAGTGAGTATTAAGAAATTAGCTTCTCTATAATCCAAGATTATTACCACAAATTAGGAGGCTTAATCACTTTCTAAACATGATTAAGAGTGAAGTCTGTTCGTATGTAATGAAGAATCAAAATTTATTACTTCTGAAACAATGAATTGATCTTATGTTAAATAAAGTGCTAAAGTCTAAACTATATGCAATTGATCAAGAATTTAAGCATTTTTTTAAAAAGAAGGAATAAGGATGGAGGGAGGTACCTAACTCCTTGATACCTAATTGACAAGGAATAATCTAAGTGAAGTTCCTTAAAATTTTGAAAAGATGGTTATTTATTTTCTAAACCAAAGGTTGTAATACTCCAAAAGTTTAGTCATGTATTAAAAATTGTGAAAGATATTGAGGGGATTTATAAAATAAATCGTTAGCTAATTAATTGTCTTGGTTCCTTGCTTTTTTGGTGCTGAAACCAAAATTGTTAGGAGTAAGTTGGGATCCGTCAAACTAGAGGCCCGAACCTGATGTGGATTGAGTTGTTACAGTGGTATCAAAGCCATGTTCAACACTTGGACCTAGGGGACGCATGTGCCTTAAAAAAGAGGGGGGGAGGGGCGTATAGATTACAACACCATAAAAGTTTAGTCTTGTATTAATGATTGTGAGAGATTTTGAGAGACTTATAAAAATGGTTGCAAAGTGATTAATGCTCCGGTTCTTAGATTTTTGAGGGCTGGAATCAAAACTGCTAAAGGGTGTGTTGAGATTCGTCAAAGTAGGGGCTCAAGTCCATGTGTGGGTTGGGTCATTACAATCCTAGCACCATGGTTAAATATTTTAATCACATTAAATCACCAATTAAACATAGTATATGCAAATCTTGGGAAATATAAAAATATGTAAAAATTAAAAATTAACAATGATCTTATTCTAAACAAAATGAAAGAAAACATGTTTGCTTAAGAGACAATAATTAAGTTCCTAATCTAAGTGTAGTACCACAATGAGGGATTGATCATCTTTAAATATTTAATCAAGCATGGTGTGTGCATTTGTTTAATTAAAACAACTAAGCTTATTAGGGAGGGGCACACCTAACCCTTTAAGACATAATAACAATAAATTAATTCTAACATAATCTAAGCAAGCTCAAAAAATAAATAAAGATTATAATGAAGACGAAATAGAATAAAGTAAAGAAGAAAAGAGAGGAATGTAAATGAGAGAATAAAGGAGATGAGAGAGACTTGGTGGATGCAAATGGGGAAAATGCACTCCCATTTATGGATGTGGAGAAGGGCGAAAAGGTGATAACGAATGAGGGGATCTTCTAGGCTGGTTTGTGGTTTTGTTTGATGGTTTCATGGGGACATTAAAATGTTGGGGGCTTTAATGGTTTTGTTTTGTGGGTTTGAACTTTATCGGTATTTCAAATGGTTTTTTCAATGGTTTTAGATTTTATGGGTAGAGGGTGGTTTTGGTTTTGAAAAAGGTGCGTATTATTTTAAGGGAAGTAGACTTTGAAACAAAAATGTGGGGATATTGGGTTATGGATTCAAAATTCGATTTTGGATATACAATTTTTGGTTTTGGATCTGAATGTGATTATTTGGTTCCAAATGGAGATTTTGATACAAAAAGATAGTTTATATTTAAAAGTTATAGCGTGGATCCAATGGATCCAAAAAATGATAGTTTGGATACAAATGGATCCAATGGTGATAGTTTGGATTTACATGGGTTCGAAAGTTAGATTTGGACCTGAAATAAATAGTATGGATCTGAAATTTATCCAAAAAGTGAGATTTGGATCCGGAAACTATATTTGGATCTAGAATTGATAGTTTAGATACAAATTTTATTTGGAAGAAGAGATTTGGATTCGGATTGGATCCAAAAACTAGTTTGGATTCAAATTTGTTAGATGGATCTGAAATGGATCCAGAAGTGAAATTTGGATCTGAATGGGATCCAGAAACAATATTTGGATATGAAATTGATTGGTTGGATCCAAAATGAATCCAAACAGATTTGGATCCACACGAATTCAAAAAATATATTTGGTCCTGATTTTGAATCTAAAATGAATCTAAAGGTTGGATTTGGATCCAAAATTGACCTTGTTACTCGAATTTGGATCTAGTTTGGATCTGGAAGATGAATAATAGTATTATAGATCCTGAGGCTATGAATATTGGGTCGAGGTTCGAACTAGACCTGTAAGTTGAGTGAATAGTATAATGACAATATATAGATGAAAGTGACAAATATTTGTTTTTTGTGGGGAGGCAAAAATTTATAGTGAGCTTGTGAAAATTTAGTGTGTTCACAAACATGAGAGTCGGTTACCGGCCTAGACACTCAAAACAGCTCTAATTTATTTACTCTAAGTTACCCATGCTTTTTTTCGAGCAATGCTCTCCACTTTTTTAGATTACTTAACATAATAATGAAAGCATTAGTCTTTTCAAATTTTCTCACTGAGTGGTAGCTCAAAACCAAGCTATTCAAATTCCTTTGATACCGTTTGGTTGCAATAACAATTGTTCTTAGAACACTTGTCCTTAAAACAAGTGTTTTAAGAATAAAGAGTTCCTGTTCATATGGACAAGTTATAATTCTGTCTAGAAACAAGCAAATGTACATCACAGTAGTTATATAATAGAAAAGAAAACTTTCATATTCTTCATTAAAGTTCATGACTTGAAAATGAAGATGATCGCATGCCATCACGCAGCCCCCAGCAACAATAAAATAATGTCCATCCATTGCATTTTCACCTTGATCATCGCACTTCAACAAAAAAATATGTGAATATTAGTGATAATACAATATACACTAACAAAGAAAAATAAAAATAGACTAGACATTTGCAATAACTAAACATTGGAAAAGTAGTTATTTCACTACAATATATTAATAAAAATGACATTAACAAATTATAAACAAAATCACACAAATATATCAATTTCTCTTCAATTAATATATGACATGCATCGTTTAACAATCATCTAAACATTTCACACAATACTATTATGAACACTCAAAATTTTTACAAGTCCAAATGACCATCTTGGTCATTTTACCTTTCACTGTAAGATTTCTAAATCGATTAAACAAAAGAGGTAGCAAGAAAGCATAACAGTCCAACTGCAACAGTGATAAAAATCCTACTTGGATGTGAGACAAGAAATTCACTCCTTTGGAGTAGAAAAAGGGGGAGATTCTGGAGTATCTCCCAGTAGAAGGACTCTGCCACTTGCCATGTGTGTCAGATCCCTTGAAAATGAAAAGGAAAAGGAAAACTTAATACTGTAAATTTCACCGGGCTTTAGGGTATGACGCTGAAGATTGCGTACCTCTCGAACATATTATTCAAGATTGTTGACAAAGTTCTATTGGTCAAGGACGCCACTCCTAAAGTCTTCAAGGTTACATTCAAAGACCATGCAGTAGTGGCTGACATTTCTTTCTATCCGCAGGACCATATTCAGCCCTACACACAAGAGGATATGGCAATAATGGCCATTGAGGACAAACCTATGTAGAAGCCACTTAATTTTAATCAAGCTTCTTAGCAAGAAAACATCGGCTATAAGAATCCAAGCCGACAGGCTCAAGCCCATCAAGAAGCTCATATACAAGGTCAAAGAGACACTCGTAGCTACTAAATCTCATTTCAAGATGTCTCAACAATGAATCAAGCAAGAGGAAAACAAGATAGAAACCACTTAGCCCTTACACATTGAAACCACTTAGCCCTAGACGATGTTCTTTGATGGTTCCAATAACGTGGCTGGGACAGGTATTGAGATTTCTTCTACTCACGCCTGAAAAGGTGACGATCACTTATTCTCTCAAGCTGGAATTCACATGCATTCATGACATGGTTGAGTATGCTTTAATGTTAGAAAAGTTCATGCTTATGGTGATTCTTTATTTATCATAAACCAAGTCAATGAAGAATAGAAGGTGAAAGATCTAAATTTGCACCTCACTAAGATGTTTAGAGCCTTAGTGCAGTGGTTTGAGGAATTATAGCTGTTCCATATCAAGAGGGAGTTTAATTTGTAGATGATTTGGCTAGTTTGGGATCCATTTTTATTTTCAAAAAAAAAAAAAAGAAACATGTAGAGCTTTTAAGGTTGGAAGATAGACTCAACCAGCATGCCACCCTCAAGAACAAGTAAATCAAATCGATTCACATGAAACTCCCTGGTTTCAAAACATCAAGAACTACTTGGAGACAAGTGAATTTCCTCCTAATATGCCTAAGAGAGAATAGAGAGCAATGCAACAAATGTTAGGCTGATAGTTTATATTAGCAGTAGATGAAGTTCCTCTTAGAATATTCATGATACCATGACAGGCAGGAAGCTCAAGAAATGATTTTAAAAGTTCATAAAGAAATATGTGGGGGACTTGCCAGATATCAAAACTTTAGTCAAGCAGCTGATTCGAGTAGGCTACTATTTGCCAACTATGCAACAATACTATCCCAAGTTTGTCAAGAAGTGTTTGAAATGCCAGATTCATGCTGATGTTGTACATGCTTTGGCAGTATATTTACATTTTGTAGTATTGCCATGGCCTTTATCAATGTAGGCATTTGATGTAGTAGGCCTCATTAATCCTCATGCATCTAATGGACACAAATAATTCCTTACCACAACGAAATATTTTACCAAGCGAGTGGAGGCCATTGCCTTGAGAACCATGGAAGATAGGCATGTTGTCTCTTTCATTCATAACAATATATCGTGTAGTTTCAAGGTGATACATGACATCATATCCACAATGGAATACATTTTAAGAATGAAAGGATAGATGTTTTCTGCTCAAAGTTTATGATCATTTTCAGCGCCTACTATCGACAAGGAAATTGCCAACCAGAGACAATGAACAAGATCCTCATCCGGATCATGGAAAGGACCGTTGAAACTGACTGAGTTTGACATGGAATACTACATGAAGCATTATAGGTCTATAGGACTGCAATCAAAACTCTCATCAATGCCACCCCAACAGAACTAGTATATGGCACAAATGTGGTCCTTCCTTTGCATTTGTAGAAGTCAACCTAGAAGTTTGCATCCATTATTGAACTACCCATAGACCAATAGAAAAAACAATGGATGTTATAGTTAGACCCAATCGATAAAAAAAGATTACAAGCAATAGAATACACAAAAGGAAATCGACAAAGGGTAGCTTGACATTATGCCAAATTAGTCATCAAGCAGAGTTTCAAAATCAATGAGCTAGTGTTAAGGTCAACCATCCCCTAAAAGGATCATCTTGGTGGAAAGTGAGCTCGAATCGGGATGGACCATATGTCATCAAGGGTTTTGCTGGGCAATTTGTATTGACTGATTGACACGAATGAAGTTGAATAGTCTGATCCTGCAAACGCTCTTCATTTGAAAAAGTTTTTATGTATAATCCAGTTGTATCAAAATTTCTCTATTACTACAATTTCTTTTGATGGCCTAACTAGCTCTGTTTTCTATCTAACCCATGCATTCTCTCTAAAGCCCTTCATATTGAAGCATCTTTTTTAACAAAACATCAATTGCTGCAAGAAAATGACCACAAAATATTTTCAACAAATCTAAGAGTCTCCACATCCAAGTACATGACAATTTTCTAGGTTTTTTGTGAGTTTTCAAGAACCTTAAAGTTTTCAAACATTTACTATAAAGTTTTCAAATGTCACATTATGACACACACAAGTTCTTCGAATTTTACTCAAGCTTTTCGAATCTCACATACTGCACTTAGGTGCACACATGCTTTCTAATTTCACATTTCTCAAGTATTTCTAATTTTGCACCTTGATGTGCACAGTCTTTCCAATTTCACATTTCACAAGTTTTTCCTTGGTGCACACTGATTTCTCAAATTTTGCAAGTAAGTTTTCCATATCCACATTTCAATACCCACAAATTCTTGAGTCATACATAAGTTTTTCAAAATTTTCATATAAATACACAAGAGTTTTCAATTTTGCACCTAGGTGCATGCAAGTTTTCAAATTCACACATTTGATCACACAAGTTTTCCGTTCACACATAAGTGCATGCAAGTTTCAATTAAGTGCTTTTGCACACTAAAATTTTCACAAGTTTTCAAAATTTTGTGCTTTTGCACTTCAGTGCACCCAAATTTGAAAATGATTTTGTGCTTCAACACACCATTTTTGGGCATCAATGCATACAAGTAGACGTGCTTTGGTATAAGATTTTGCATTTTGGCATGCCCGAGCAAACGTACCAATTCACATAAGTTTTCAAACATCCATGTTATGATATAAGATTTCACGCTTCGGCACTGCAAGTAAATGTGTGTCAGCATAAGATTTCACACTTTGGTGCCCCCAAATAAACGTACCGGTGCATAAGTCTAGTGTTTTAGTGTAAGATTTTATGCTTTTGTGCACACAAGCAAATGCTCTTTGGTATAAGATTTTGTGCTTTGCTATTCCTAAGCAAATGTGCATTGACATAAGATTTTGCACTTTGATGCATGCAAGTGCATGCACATGTTTCATAAGTTTTCAAGTCTCTAAATTCTAGTACAAGATTTCATGCTTTTCGGTGCACACAAGTATGCACACCTCAACACATTTTCGCACTTCGGTGCATATTTTCGTACAAGCACCGAAGTGCACTTAATGATTACAATTTCTCACTTGTATCATGCAAACACTTAATGATTACAATTTCTCCAAAAAAAAACAAGAAAATTTTAGCCAATGATTTGATAATCGCCAAAAGAAGAAAATTTTGACAAGACCAAGTTATAAGCCATGAAGAAAGTTTGAAAAAATAGAGAAAATCAAAAGTCTTGGAAAGGTTACTTGCTTTAGACTCCTAGTAAAACAAGAGCATATCAGGAATCAATTAAAGAACAAGAGACTGAATTGACTTGAGAAAAATAGGTAAATGTAAAAATTGACTGTTGAGATATGAGCTCGGGGCGAATGTAGTTATTCCACTAGATCAATACTCAAAAAAGTCAGGTAGATGTAAAGTTGATTTGATAATATTCTACAAAATTGTATGATCTATGAAGATTTGTCTAGTCATGTGTTTTAAAGTTTTTGAGTTTAAGCAAGTAAGTTTGAGAGGTGTTATACACCAGCGCCAACCGGTTTGAGAGCTACCAACCCGAAACTTGTTAAAAGAGTTCAGTTGAAAGCCCAATAGACATGACACTGCACATAACAAAGTTACGTGATCATCAAAGCCATAAAACCTCATAGTAGCTTGTGAGGTGGTGAGGTATTTCTTCTACAGGCGAAGGTTGACCTAAAATATCAAGAAAGCATGAACAAAGACAAAATGGTCAAATTCAAAAACAAAACAAGCAAAATGCCTACGTAGAAAGCCAAGGTCACTCGAGTCAAGAATTCTCTGATAAATAAAAATGCACTCTTCTTGTGATTACAAAGGGAGTCAATACAATGACAAATCCTACACTAAGAAATCTTATGAGATAAAAAGCAACTCTTCATGGCTTATCATATGAAATGAAAGAATAATTGTCTCAAACAAATCTCATAACATTGGCTAAAAGAATTTGTCCTTGTAGTAAATAAAATCATACAAGTCCTTACAAGATAGAAGAGATATGAGCAAAATAATATTATCAAATTTTACAAGCATATTACAAGTCCACAAATATTTCACAAGCACTCACATTCATACGAGGTTTCGACACTTTGGTGCAATATAAGCATACACATTCCATTGCATGAATTTTACAAGCATTTCACAAGCACTCACATTTATGTGAAATTTTTGTGCTTTGGCACAAACAAAATGTGAGATTTTTGCCCATCAATGTAGATAAACTTGTAAGTACACCAACACATAGATTTTATGAGATTTTTCAAGCATTTTCACAAGCATCACACCAATATTCAAACTGTAGCATTTTCTTTATATATCTCAATTGAAAACACAATTTCAAAAATTTCATCATTTTTAGGATGAGTGTTCGATCTCCTGACGCTAAGCATGATTCCCTGCTCAGTAGCAAAGAGGGGCATATGTGAACAGCCAAATTTTTACAAGTTTAAATTGACCATTTTACCCTTTACCATGAGATTTCAAAATTGATTTTCAATAATCAAATTTCAAGAACAAATGGTCATTTCGAGCCAAACAAACACTTTTTACATCAATATTGAATGCCTAGACCTAAACTGCCTAGGTCATCCAAGTCAAAAATTACCATTTTTAATCCCCACATTCTGGCATCTTGACCTGAAAAGTAAGAAATTTTCACTAAAATTTCAAGAAAATTGCCTAAAATTTGAACAATCACTATTTCTCAACTTTACATGACCCTAAGAGTTGCCATGGTGTCATCTCATATAGACAACAAGGAGAAAATGAAAATAGTTTGTACTTATTGGAAGAAAGAACATCATACCTAGAACAAATGCAGGAAGCTAAACAAGTAACAAAACAATGGGGGAAGAAACAAGGCTGCCTAAGTTTTCCATGATGACCAGTCAGATGAGGATAAAGAAGGGGACAAGATATTTCATATGCTGGCGGCCTTCAACCTGAATATGAACAGTTCTAAAGCAAGGTACTTATGACTATCGGTCTCCTTAATTTGAATACTATGAGCTCTATTATCATGTGTGAAGAATGTCACTAGCAAGTCATGAATCCATTAAATAAAATTGATGAAGATTATGAATTTCAACTTGTTATGACTTCCAAACAAAAAGATATAGTGGTGTCATCTCATGTAGACAACCACAAAAAAAAAGAATATATTTTGTACTTATTGCAAGAAGGAAAATTATACATGGGACAAATGCTAGAAGCTAAGCAAGAAACAAAGCAACAGGGCAAGACATGATGACCAGTTGGATGAGAATAAAGAAGGTGACAAGATATTTTAGATGCTGGCTGACCTTCGACCTAAATATGAATAGCTCCAAAGCCACATACTTATGACTGCTCATCTCCCTAAATTGAGTACTATTTGCTCTAATATCATGCATGAAGCATATCATCAGCAAATCATGAATCCATCAAACAAAATTGATGAAGCTTATGAATCTCAAGTTACTATGATTTCCAAACAAAATGATATACTGGTGTCATCTCATGTAGACAATAGGGAAAAAAGAAAATATTTTGTACCTATTGCAAGAAGGAAAATCATATCCAAAACAAATGCTAGAAGCTAAACAAAAAACAAAACAATGGGGAAGAAACAAGGGTACCCAAGTTTTCCGTAATGATCAGTTGGATGAGAATAGAGAAGGTGACAAGATATTTTAGATGCTGGTCAACCTTCGACTTGAACATGAACAACTCCAAAGCTATGTATTTATGACTGCTGATCTCCCTAAATTGAGTACTATTTGCTCTATTAGGACTGGCGCATCATCGGTCAGATCTTCTGGACCATGCATGAAGAATGTCACTAGCAAGTCATGAATCCATCAAATAAAATTTATGATTTTCAAACAAAAACATATAGTGGCGTCATCCCATGTAGATAACAAGGAGACAAAGAAAATATTTTGTATTTTTTGCAAGAAGGAAAATCATACCCGAAACAAATGATAGAAGCTAAACAAGAAACAAGACAACTGGGGAAGAAACAAGGTTGCCCAAATTTTTTATGAGGACCAGTCGGATGAGGATAGAGAAGATGACAAGATATTTCAGATGCTTGGCCAGCCTTTAACCTGAATATGAACAGCTTCAAAGCCAGGTATTTATGACTACTGACCTTCCTAAATTGAGTACTATTTGCTCTATTATCATGTGTGAAGAATGTCGCTATCAAGTCACAAATTCATCAAATAAAATTAATGAAGATTATGAATCTCAAGCTGTTATGATTTCCAACAGAAAGTTATAGCGGTGTCATCTCTTGTAGACAACTAGAAGAACAAGAAAATATTTTGTACTTATTGCAAGAAGGAAAATCATACCCAGGACAATTTTTGCAAGCTAAACAAGAAATAAAACAACAGAGGAAGAAATAAGGCTGCCCAAGCTTTCAATGATGACTAGTCAGAGACACTTGTGACCATGGAAAAATTGACACAACTTCTTGCAAGACAAACTCAGCCACTCTAGCCACCGAAGACTCTGGTGATGGGACAGGTGCACGTAGTTATTTATCTAGCTTGGATGAAAATTCGTGGATTATAGATTCTGGTGCTTCAAATAATATGACTGGCTTTAGGAAGATCTTACATAACATCAAGGATATTTTTTATATCAAACTTATTATTATTGCTAATGGGGGCAAAATAAATGTCATTGGCAAAAGGAAATTCTATTCTTTGAAAACATGAATTCTATTGATGCCTTATATATGCTAGATTTAGTCTCTAACCTTATGTCAGTCATTAAATTTACCAAGGCTTATAATTGCGACGTGATCTTCTCTCCTTCAAAGTTTGTATTCCAGGATCCAACCATAGGGGTGACGATTAGTGAAGGAACTGAATTTTGTGGGCTTTATACTTGAATCATTTGAATAAGGTTTTTGGTGCTACAAAGAAAGAAGAGGAGACAGGGCATTCCAGATTGGGGCACCCATCCAGCTATGTGATGACATCTTGAAACCAAAACAAAGTTTGATTGCAGTACTTGTGAGATGTGCTGGTATGCCAAGTTAATCTGACCACTGTTTCCTATTTCTGAAAGTACTACTAAGAACATTTTTGAGGTAGTTTACTCGGACATTTGAGGATTCTTCTAATGGATTCAAATATTATTCATCTTTTATTGATGATTCTAGAGTTGGTTGATATATTTTCTACAATCCAAGGATGAAGTTTTTTGTACATTTAAATTTTTTTATAACATGGTTGTTCTCAGTTTGGAACTAGAATTAAAATTCTTCATACTGACAATGGATCTGAGTATGTAAACCACCAATTTGAGTCTTTTGTAAATAAAATGGAATGCACCATCAAATGACATGTAGAGAGACTCCACAACAAAATGGAGTCTCTGAATGAAGAAATCATCATCTCTTGGAAGTTATCCATGCCCTACTATTTCAAAATCATGTGCCAGAGCAAATTATATCATAAACAAAATACCATGATGCTATTTAAAAAACAAGTTTCCCATTGAAATTCTTAAGAGACAAAGGCACTCTATTGAGCATTTTAGGAAATTTGGGTGTGTTATTAAGTCTAGAAGTCTCCTAGGCATCAGAACAAACTACAAGCACATGCTATTACATGTGTATTTATGAGATATTCACCAACAAAGAAAGGCTATTGGTGTTTTGATCTGCTCTCAAACAAGATGTATATCTCACGAGACGTCAAGTTTGATGAGTCACAAGCCTACTTAAAAATTCAGTTTCAGGGTAAGACTACAGTCACAAAACCAGATTCTTTGCCTCTTCCAAACTTGACTCCCATGGCAGATGTTGACCATGCCAACCAGTCCATAATGACTCATACTAATGAGAACATCATCTCCAAAGAGAATGACGCCCCAATTGAGGAAGTTTCTAGATTGCGCTGATCTGATAGAGCTCGTAAGCCTCTCACAATATTTACAAATTATGTTATGTGCAGTAAAGTCAAGTACCCAATTGAATCTCATGTCAAGTAAGGCAAAGTTTTCTCAAGAGAAGGTATCTTCTTTTGGGAAATTAGACAACCTTGCTGAACTAGAAACATTTGAAGGGGCATACCATGATCATAATTGGAAGAAGGCTATAAATGAGGAGTTGAATGTTCTAATGAAAAAATGGGACATGGGGCCTTGTTGCTCTTCCTCAAGGCAAAAAACTGGTTAGTTGTAGATGGGTGTTCAGATTAAAGTTTCACAACTATGGAACTTTTGACAGGTACAAAACTCGACTTGTAGCTTGTGCAAGGTTTCTCTCATTCTAAAGGAATTGACTGTACAGAAACCTTCGCTTCAATTGCAAAAATGACAACATTGTGAACCTTGATCACTATTACATGTAATTTTGAATGAGGAATTATTTCAATTTGACGTTAAAAATGCTTCCTACAAGGTGATCTTCAGGAAAAAGTATATATGATGGTTCCTCAATGATTGACTCATGATAGTAAAAAGGTCTTGTTTGCAAATTAAAAAAGCCCATCTATGGACTCAAGCACTCTTCTCGTGCTTGGTACTCCAAGGTTAGTTCTACCTTGATAGAGTTTGGATACAAGCAAAGTATGTCAAATAATTCTCTTTTTTAACTTCAAAATGAAACGGTTTTGGTATTAGTTTATGTGGATGATATTTTTGTCACAAGGAACTCCAAGTCCATGATAGACAAGACCGACAAATATCTGCATTAAAAGTTCAAAATAAAAGATCTGAGGAGATTGAAATACTTTCTTGGTATTGAAATAATCCATTCTAAAAAAGGTATATTTTTGTGAGAAAGGAAGTATACTCTTGATTTGTTAAAGGAGATCGGAAAATTAAGAGTGAAGCCTATGGTCACATCCATTGAGGTCAACCACAAGTTGGACATGGTTGGAAATTATGAGCCTATAGAGGACATGAAGATGTATTAGAAAATTATGGGAAAACTTATATAATTAACCGTCACTAGACCAGGTATTACTTATGCCGTAAGTGAAGTGAGCAAATATGTCCATTCTCCTCAACGTGCTCACATTCATGTTGTTAATCAGATTTTAAGATATTTAAAGGAGGCTCTTGGTCAAAGTATTTTGAATGAAATGTAATAAGGGAGTTATTATTGAGTTTTTCTCTAATGCAGATTGGGCTGGTAGTGGTTATGACAGAAAATTTACTATAGCCTTTTAAATCTTGTCTCACGGAAAAGTAAGAAGCAGAAAGTGGTTCCCAAATTTAGCACAAAGGTGGAATATAGATCCATGGATAACACTACTTGTGAACTCACTTGGCTCAAAGCTATGCTTAGAGATATGGGATTGAATCAAAAGGAACCCATGAATCAACATTGTAATGACCAAGCAGCCATTCGCATAGCAGCAAATTCTGTCTTTTATGAACGAACAAAACATATAAAAATTGGCTATCATTTAATATAAGAAAAAGTCCAAAATAGAGAAATTGCAACACCATTTAGTAATATCAAAGAGCAGCATGCGGACATCTTCGCTAATGTGGTAAAACAAGAAATGTTAACCAAAACATGGTCAAGTTGGGAATTGTGAATGTTTATTCTTCTCAGCTTTGATGGGGAGTGTTCAATGGCCAATTTTCATGAGGAAGCTCTATTCCTAGCAAGTTTTTTTTATCTTGTTGATTCAAGGTTGCATTGCTAAAGATAGCATCTGGCTTGTTCAGGCAATTACCATGCTTCTTCTTTCTTTCCTAATGTTTTTTCTAAGGGCGGTTTCTGTGAGAGGTAATAGACGATGTCTAATGATGAAAAACCCTCACTTTTGAAATTCGAAGGCAAAACGTGGACTGTGTGCAATGGTTTATGTGAGTACGAGCTTGTGTTTTTGCCCAGTGTTGGTTTTGTCCCCGAAGGTAGTGGTGCGCGATAGCTCAATGTTGTCGCAACACTCCTCTGTCTGTACTGGAGGGCCCACAGGGTATTGGGCGGCACAAGGGCCCAGGGTTCTGTTCTATTTCTTTTTGGGAGTGAGGCGTCTCTTGGTCCCTCAAACTGGGTTCCTAGAGAGGCCATGCTGCTGCAGCGGCGATCTGCGATATCTCAGGAGGCTTCACTACAGGTACCCTCGATCTGTTTGATCGCTTGGTGAAGATATGTTCTATTATGCTCGTGAGTTGTGCCCACGGGGATTTCTATTGTTGCTCGGCACGATGACCCTGACTTTGTCGGAGGACCACGGTTGGAAGCCTATGAAATTTTGGAGGTTGTGCACACCTCGTTTTGTTTTTTATAATGTGACATAACTCTAATATGTGTTAAGATTTGAAGATATTTGTTTTACACAAGTAAAATACTATTTTGTTGGGCCATGTTCCATTCATTGCTGGATTTTCTATCTCTATAGGTAGTCCTTATAGATTTTGGCACTTGGAGTGATGACTCAGTCTTGTGATGGATAGGCATCGGCATTTCGGACACTACGTCGATTTTGGGCTTGTGTTTATTCTATTTTTGTTTGGGTCCATGTATTTTCTTATTGAAATAAAACAGTGTCTGATTTCTTTATGTTTTGGTCATGACTTAATGTTGCTTCTGCTATTATAGAAATGAAAAAAAAAATTATTGTCGCAAAATTGGGTCGTGACAGGAGGGGAACAAAATCTCCGCCTTTTAAGGGCCGCCTCCCAAAATCACCTCAAAGGGGAAGGAAGATTTAAATAAGGAACCCATGGCCCTAATTATAAGATGTTGTGCCATGGTTGGTGGTGTGCAAGCAGTGGAGAGATAAGAGTGTATGGAGATATCCATTGCCCAAAAAGAAAGATAATTTGCATCAATATCAAAGGTATGGAGGGTGAAAAGTGAACCCCTTGTATGACGGGAGAATCCTGTTGTGTTTCTGAAACCTTGACCGTTAAAGGGCAATTCAGTGTCGACCTTGCTAGTTGGATCGGGAAAGGCACCTAAAGCACGGCGGATGAACCGGTATGAGTGCTGATGCTTGTGACAACAAAGGTTGACCGGCCAACGGTACCATCCAAATGGAAATGCGACACTACTCTCGGGGGAAAGTCAAGTTGTCTTTCTTGTGTACAAAATTATATATTATTTTAATATTGACAAAAAATGATTATGATTAATATAAAAATTTATGAAAATAAAAAATATTTTACGTTAAATAAAAATAAAATTTATCAATTTGTATATAAATATCGTTATGACTAATATATTACAAAAAAAAAAAGCAACAAGCAACTTGTAATCAAATAACATGCAATAACCAACTTACTCCATAATCTTAGGTGTTGAGTTTGTGTTTGGACTATGTCGAAAGGAACAAAAGGCCCACGATTTATCAAGTATGCAGCAGTACTGATTGCATCAGCCCAAAAAGTCTTTGGCAAGCCTGAATGCAGTCTCCTGCTCCTTGCTCTTTCACAAAGGGTTCTGTTCATTCTTTTAGCAACCCCATTTTGTCGTGACTTTTTAGGGATCGTCCTTTGTGTTCGAATCCCATGATCTGCACAAAAGTCTTTAAACTCTTTGCTATCATACTCACCTCCATTGTATGACTGCAGACATTTAATCTTCTTTTCGGTCTGATTTTCTACTTCTGCTTTTAACCTTTTAAAAACATTAAACACATCATATTTATACTTGAGAAAATAGACCCATACCTTTATGGTACAATCATCAATAAATGTGACATAGTATAGGGATCCTCCAAGAGAACGAACTGGAGCTGGTCCCAAAACATCAGTATGCACCAACTCTAACTTTTCCTTCTTTAGAGGCCGTCCAACTTTGGAGAAGGTGACCATTTTCTGTTTTCCAAAGACACAGTCTTCACATAGCCCAATGTCTACAGGTTTCAAGTCGTGCAACTTGTCATTTATTGCCATGATCTTGATTCCCTTCTCACTCATATGCCCAAGACTGCAATGCCACAACAAGGATTTATTTTCACATTTCGCCACAACCACTGTGTTTTTCATATCTACGGTCATGTACAATGTGCCAAGTTTGTAACCTCCTACTATAACCATAGCACCTTTGGTAGTAACGTAGCCTTCGTCATCTAACTGCCCAACCGAAATGAGATTCTTCTTCAACCCTGGGACATGTCTGACATCTTTTAACTTCCATATATGTCCATTCTGCATTTTAATGTGAACCTCACCTTTCCCTACAATATCCAGAGGTTCATCATCCGCAAGGTATACTCTGCTAAATTTTCCTACAACATAGTTGTGCATACTTTCATTAGAACACGTCGAATGAAAAGATGCACCAGAGTCTAAAATCCAAGACTCTATGGAGCTGTGTACACTCAAACCAAGTGCGTTAGCTGTATCTTTTGTTGCTGCATTCGTTGAATCATCCTCACGATTTGGGTTATTCTTCTTCAACAACCTGCAATCTCTTTTCCGGTGTCCTGGCTTACCACAATTCCAACAGCCATCACTTCAAAGTTTGGATTGACTCCTTCCCTTAGATTTGGACCTTCCATGCTCTTGGTAGCGTTCATTTTTTTTGCCCTTGTTTCAAACATTTAGGGCAGAACTGAGAGGTTCTCCTGCCTCCCTTCTGCGAATCTCCTCACTAAGTATTAAATCTAGAACGCCACTAAACTTCAATTTACTTGACGTCGATTACTCATGGTGGTCACAGTGGCACTCCAACTCTCCGGTAGTGATGACAGTAAAATTAAGGCTTAAACCTCATCATCAAATTTAATATCCACAGAACATAATTGAGAAGTAATAACATTGAACTCATTTATGTGATCCGTAATAGAGGCACCTTCAACCATTTTCAAATTAAATAATCGATGCATCAAATATACCTTATTCGAAGCAGGGGGTTTTTCATACATATCTGTTAGCGTCTACATCAAACTTACTATCGTTTTCTCGATAACAATGTTGAAGGCGACGTTTTCGGCCAGCGTCAACTGGATGACTCCAAGGGCTTGTCTATCCAACAACTGCCAATTTGCATCAGCCATTGTTGCGGGCTTCGCTCCCATGAGCGGTTCATGCAGTTTCTTCTTATACAAGTAGTCCTCGATCTGCATCTTCCAGAATCCAAAGTCTTCACCGTCGAACTTCTCGATTCTAACTTTCCTTCTTCCAGCGCCATTGTTCCTATTGCGAATGAACCTGGATCTGATACCAATTGTTAGGAACAACACAAACTCTTCTCTCACACTCTCAAGAGGGGGTTAGAAGCAACAAGGAAGAAGACAAATTTACGTGGTTTGGAGTAATAATCTCCAATGTCCATGGTCGAACAGATCTTTTACTATTCACTCACAGATGAACACAAACACTCACAGAGAAGAAGACTCCAAAAGAAAACTGCGGCCTTCCTCTCAACATAAGGATTAGGGCGAAACCTGCATTTGTATAAAATGACATAAATGCTCTTACATAAATGCATTTGGATCCGAGGTATTGCATATGAGTGTTCAGTATGGATCAAGTTCCATACACCAACAAATAGGGGTCATGGCCATAAACAATCTCCATTCTTTTAGCTTGGGATTGGAAGATAACAAAATCTCCGCTGGAGAGGTTTGACCAATTTAACAAGAAAATGGAAACAAAGTGCCAAACGCATGCTTCTCAATCGAGATGCCTTTCAAAATGACCTCAATGAATATTTAATATTAATGTTCGAGGGCATGGTTTAGCTCTCTGAGCAGGGAGACCGAAATATATATATATATATATATATATATATATATATATATATATATATATATTTGTGAATGGTGCATGTTTACTTTTCCCAGTGGTTTACCATTTCTTATGCACTCTACCAATCCAGAAAGCTGGCAAGTCATTCGCTAAAAAGCAACTTTCACAAAACTTCAAAAGGCTGCGGTTTTGCGTTTCTCAAAATGAGAGGCCCTGATAGGACCTTGCTCCAAAGTAGGTCTAGACGCTTTCCTATAGCCGATCCTATCCCCAAGATCTCTTGAGGCACCTAAGGCAAACCTAAAGAAGGACAAATTCAACGAAAATCCTACTACAAGAAATGCTAACGGGCATGAAAACAAACAACGCAATTAAAACAAACTAAACTAAACTGAATGGAATACGAAAAAACAACTACTAGAAAAAGAGCAATGAAGATGATAATGTCTTGCAGTTGGGTCTTAGGCCAAGGACCTCTGAAAAACCGCAAGAACAACATAGCCACAAAGATGCAAATAAGCAAGGACAAAATGTAATCTAAATAGCTCTAAAGAAATCAAGGAGAATACCGGACTGGGCTAACTTAGAAGAGACCTTGGGATGAATTCCAGTCCCCGGGTACTACAGCAATGCAGTAGGAGGAAGCCAATTCTGAAGAGAACGTCTGTCGGCTTTTCAGAACTGCCGCAAAAGCTCATCCACTGGGTGCCTTTTCTTGCAGATGAGGTCTTGTGGATGGCGCGACGCGGGCTTCGTCACGAATGGGGTCGCGTCTATAGGTGAGAGGGAGTGCCTGGCTGTGAGAAGGGAGCTAGGGGAAGATTGCTGCTCGCCGATGAGTGCTTGGCTGCCGGTGTAAGGAAACAAGCTCGGTCTAGAGCTCGGACTGCACCTATGGTGTGGCTGGCTTTGGTAGGTTTAGTTCAAGTGGGCTTGGTAAGGTTAGACTAGGTTAGATCACTTGCGTTTAGTTGTCTAGGTTTAGGTTTAGGTTTAGTAGATGCTGATCGGTTTTGGGTAGGCTAGGTAATATAAAGTTGAACTTAGGGTATAATCGAAATTAGGATTAGGGTAGGCAATGGATGACGATGTCGGACCGTGGGGGCTACCTTCCCCAAATGTAGGAAGGGAGGCAAGGAAACTTCCTAGAATGATGGTGGTGGCTGGGTTAGATAAGGCAACATGTGAGGAAGGAAAAGGCAAAAGCAATGTGAACAGAATTGGGTTTAGGCCAAATGGCTGGTTGGGGTCAAAGCTTTCCTAAAATGTAGGTCACCTACTCTAATGGATTCTGAATTGTAGGGCAAGGTGGCACTGGTGGCCCACCAAATGAGGAAGGGATTGGGCAAGAGGATCTCTAGCCCAAATGAAGGAAATGGATGGCGCGGAAAGTGGTGCGCCAAATGTGGAAAGGAATCGAGCTAGGTCAGCTCGGATTCTTCTTCCTTGGAATGTTGCCACGTGTCCCTAATGAATGGCTGGTGTTTCACATGGACAAGGGAGAGAACCACTTACCAAATGTGCAGAATTGGCAGCCGTTTGATCCAAACGTGCACCGGCAGCTAGGTCGAAGAAACCCTAGGCGAGCCTCCAACTAAACCGCACATTTTTCCAATTTGCCCCTCCAACTGTAGTTGTTCTTTTGCTGGTTCAAGGGTAGACTTGCTCTCTGCCATTGCTGACCAAATGCTTGCTAGAATAGTAGCAGCGTTTGCCGGAACTTCAGAATTCCGGTGGACACCGAACTTTACCGTTTTGGCTCCAAACTGCGCCAAACTTTGACGTTTTCTTTCTTCTTCTTGGATGATGGTTCCTATGCTGATTTTGCTTCTTTTTTATGCCGCTTTTGCACTGATTTGAAGATGTTTCTCTCGTTGTTTCTGGCGTGAATATCAGGCCCAAACCGTGGCTTGGACTTGAGATTTGAAAGAGTTTTCGCTGGTATATTTTCACCAATTCGATAGGGTAGATCATGATCACTCCAAGGAGTCCTTGTGACTTCTAAGAACTGGTTTAAGGCAAGCTTCCACCGTTGAATGATAGCCCAAACTCACGAGTATACACCATGGGAGTGAACCAACTTATAAGGCTGAATCCTAACTCAAAACAATCCAACAAAGTTTCACAATTCACCAAAGGAAGTTCTCGTACTAACCTTCTCTTGATTGGTAAAATGTCGAACACCACACGCCTCCTAGTTGCCTAGTTGGAATGCAGTCCTCCCGTGGGCTGATCTGGCTTCTATTCCTCCTTCCTGTTCAAGGATGAATGCACCTTTGATAGCCGTGAGTTGATGTGGGGAACAACGTGGGCTGTTGAAGTCGCATACGCCGGAGCATACCTTGATCTTCTAGCCACCAATTCCGTTGGTCGAGTGGTTGAGGAAGAGAACAAGAAACAAAGGAGAGGAGGAAGATTGACCGCCGGTTATGGAGAGACTTGCATGATGGAAGAAACCAGCCAAGGCCGGCACTTGACGAAGGTGAAGGAAAGGAAGGGGGCACACGAGAGAGAGAGAGAGAGAGAGAGAGAGATAGAGAGAGATAGAGAGAGAGATAGAGAGAGAGAGAGAGAGACGTGAGGAGAGAGAGAAGCTTGGCAAATGATTGATTGCATACGAAAAACAAAGTACAAAAGGTTTAAATACTTTTCTAAGTGACTCGGTTAATAGATGGATCGAACTGGTTCACTTCTACTCAAAGCAAATGACTCGAGATACAAACCATCTCGGTCCAATCAACATGAAATAAAATGCATAAGCAAATGAACATATCAATTTGGGCGTAATGCCCCTAACCTATGAAATGAACCCTTGCGCTTGGTGAGCACAAGGTGGGGGACTTGTCTGGGTTGCGCCCAGACTTCAGATTTCCCCATTGACCAGCTCGGCCTGCCTAAGTTAAGTAAAGGCTCAGTCGAGTCTCCTATCTAGGCTTGCCCTATGCTGCCTCTAAAGATTTGGATATTGACCGACACTAGGGTGGACTAGGCCTAAACCGGAGGTAAGACTATCAATTTGGCCTTCTAAAGTTGGATCCATTCCGATGTGCTGGTCATCTGCCGATATAACCGGACCTAGGGCCTTTGCATCTCCACCATCACCACCCACTGCTTGTGCACTAAGTCCTGGTTTAGCCTCTTTAACTGCCATAGCACCTTGCTCGACTTGGCTCTCATGCCCTTCAGCCCTGGCTTGACTACTCTCGCCACACTCAAACATTCTGCTCGATGGAGGACTAGGCAGACTCGTATCAGGCCCCTTCCTTAGAACTAGTCATTTTCAAAGGTCCTAAATTTTTGAGAAACGCTGCTTCAAATAATTACTTTGTTTAACGATCATCGACCTTAGGGCGTTAAGTTCCTTTGTCATACTTTAATGCATCATATATTCATTTTGCATTCAAAAGAAAAAAAAATGACAAGTTCACCCGTTTCTGGATGACTAATTATAATCGAACAAAAAGTTGACTCAGTCCAACTTGATGAACAGCAATCAGATATACCTGAGATATGATTAGCGGGTAAAAGGGGCTAACGAGAAAATCATTGGTCTACCATAATTTTTTTTTTTTCAGAAATTCACCTTTGGTCTTGCACATTCTCGGCAAGCAATTGAAGACTTAAACCCCCTAGTCGACCCAACCTCGGATGTGCATCTCAGACTTAGCCAGCAGATGCCCTACACAAATCCCACCTGCGTCCGACCTATGGCCAGTAGTCGCTTATGCGTCGTCGGGTCATCCTTGCTATATGCCAAGGAAATAAGTTTGATTGTATAATGGAATTTATATGAAAAAGATGACGAGAGAGAAAGGAAAACAAGTGTTTGATTCGTACATTCCAACTGAGCAGGTACAGATTCACTGTTCAGTGTACAAAGATGAAGCTCCCACCTAATCTTTTGTCTCAAGTAGCATACACTTTAAGATAACATACACTTTGGTACCCACAAAAAAAAGTGTCGCACCTTGGTGGCCGCAGTACTTGAAGTGGTTGAACAGGTCAATATGAGCATTAATCATCTTAGCTGTTGTAAAGGAATAGTGTTCGTTAATGGCCCCCAAGCATTCCTATCTAGCTTTTGATCAGTTCCTTTCTTTTTGAACATCGGTGTAGGATTTGCCAGAACGGCCTACTCGGGTCTGCCCTGACTTTGACTTGGTAATCTTTGCACCAACCTAATTAGAGGAGGAGGAGGATGCTTCTCAAAAGATGCCCGTTGTTCATGTGGCCGTCCTTCATATTTTGGCTAGTTTTTACAAAATATACACTGTGGTTCTAAAAATCTTAGTGCGCGACTGACCACAAATGCGTCTACGTTCTCCGTTCTCCCGCCTCTATCCACTGTCTTGTCCTACCACTTTCTTGGACAGTGAGTACTGACTACGGCACAGGCTGGGTACTTCACTCCAATGCCTGGCAGTTGGAAAAGGTCCACATGCAGTCGTAGGGTCGCCATCGTTGGTCCACACCACAGCGACACCAAGTCCTCTTGGACTTAAAAGGGTTTCACTTGAACCCACCTGCACGTCAAGTTAGTGTACAGGTAGCTAATGAGCCCCACCATAGTGCTTTGCAGCACCCATCTGCACAAGTATCTTACCATGACTCACCCACCTCTATTTTAAAAGTAATATTGTAAAAATCAATTTTTAGAATATGACCGAACCGTCAATTTTGGAGCATTGGCCGATTTAACTATTCAAATGAAGCGGCAAGTGCAACGGCAGATGATATTCAACATTTTATTTCATAAACCGAACAAAAAATATATGTAAAAAAGATCTAACTAAAACTAAACAAGCTCATATAAATTCGACAGTTTAAAAGTATGTAAACAAAACAACAAAATTGAACAAGAGAGAAAACAAATGGAAAGAAATAAAAGGAAGGAAAAAAAAGCAAGAATTCACAAGAAAACTAGGGCAAACTCGAGTAATTAATTTTTGCTGATTTCAAATGATGAATAAAACATGCCCTTAACAAATGATCCTAAATTCATCACAGAAAATCCAACGAAATGATAATTAAAAAAGGTCCAACCCATCACCATTTCAACGTCCAATCTCTACATAGAACGATGTCTGCGAATTTCTTTACAAGATGACAAGAAGTCAGCTATTGCACGAGAGAAACAACAAGTTCCAATACAAAATTTAAGAGCAATGGTTTTCTTGTAATTATCAGACAAATTGGAGGTTATAACCATTGTCACTGTACTTTACCTTGTTAGCTAGCTAGCAGAACAAGGATTAATATACAGGTAAACAGTCACCCCCTCCTCCAAGGAGTGAGGAGAAACATGTAACTTGCTTATGCATTTCAAAGTCTAACGGTAACATCATCAAGTAGGAACATAAAACATAATGGTCCCCTTTTCACTCATTTACCATAATAAGAGGAAATTTCCAATGTTCTTGTCATACTGGCACATAACAAACAAAAGATGTAAAACTAATTAACTACTCTTAACAATGGATTTGGATGGCTTGACTAATTAAGTGTTGCTTAGATTTCCTGCTTGGGATCAAGTTGCCGTTCCCAGATGACATCTTCCTTTGACATATCGGTCCACACTGATCTCCTTATCAGAGGAATAAGAGGTTAGACATTGTACTGCACAACATTAAATCACAACTCAAGTGTATACGGAGACATCTCCACATCCTGACAACTATTACAAACAAAAAACACATCAGCGACAAACTAACCAAGAAGTTCAAAGCTCATACGCCAAAGGAACAATTCAAATCATGCATTGAAAGGTAGGGAACAAATTACAATCTCTACTTCCTTCTCTCATGAGTAGTTAAAAGTTTCAGTAAGATGATGAATAAAACTTTGAACCAACCCTGAGCTCGTTTGTGCTCCCAAAGAAAGGTTTCTGATTTTCTTGGTAGGGGGGGCAGGAGGCAAAATGGATGGAAGGATCCTGTTTTCAAGCATCGCAACAACCTTGGACATTTTGGTCCTGCTTGATGCATCTTCTTGAACACATGGCAGGCCAATATAGATGCATCTTAATATCTCGTCCTTGTCACATGTTCCTTCCAATATTTGATCCACAACTTGCAGTGCCTTGTTTTCCCCCCAAAGTCTCCATACCTAGACCAAAACAACATTGTTTGGATTATTTACTGGGAATGGACAACAGTTTTACCTATATGGTGAAGAGCTTTATTGGGTGCTGAAGATCAACAAAGAAAAGCAAATCCAAAATTACATCTGTATGTTCATGCAATTCAAACAATAATACCAGTAATAGACAAAATGTGCCTACAAAAGAGTAAACGCACAAAAACAATGTTGATCACTTACATAATTTAATAGATTTTCATCAGCCTCTTTTTGGATTATGGAGAATTTTTTTTTTCCACTTATCATCTCCAGCAGTAAAACACCAAAGGTGTAAACATCTATCTTTACTGACACCCTTCCTTCAAGCAGATACTCTGGTGCCATATATCCACTGCAGAAAAAGATGAAAATCTGAAAAAAAACAAAAACTATTAAAGCTACAAGCGAATCTGCTTTCTTCTTAAGTTCATGAGCAAGTTCGCCTTCATGTAAATGCATTAGGTGCAACTTTAGTAGGGAACAGGAGAGACAAGATATTTTTTTGAAACAACCTAATTACATGATTCAAGTGTGAAAACATTTGCAATGAGCATTGCCGAAAAGATTGATGCTCATCTATGCTAGTTGTCGATCATTTTTCGCTCCAATAGGAATTAAATTGAAGCATACAAATAGTAAGTTAGGATCCATGACAATAAATGTTCGAATCAATTTTTTGGCTGGGCGGTGAGCCATCACAGTTGGTAATATGGATAACTCTGGAACTTTGTCAGAAGCTAAAAAGATACATGTTCCTTGAAGGCAAATGTATAGCAAAAACTTTAGTGAGGAAACGACTTGCTCATACAAATTCTGAACGAAAAAGTTATTATTCTTATTACTGTCCTGTATTCTAGATTATAGCCTTTTTAGGAGCCTATCTGAAAGCAAGCAAACAAGCCGGTTGGGATCTAATATGTGTGATTGCTCCAAGTTCAGTTACAGTTCGGGCCGTCTCATCGTAACCCAGTTTTTGTTGGAAATGATTGAACAAAGTGAGCATAAAATGCAGATTTCCATGATTAAGATTATCTAGCAAACCTACATCACCGGGACAAGTTAATAGCAACCTATGGCTTACTCAGTTTGACAAATTCTGGTAACTGTAGTCATAGAGGAATCTGCCAGTTAAATTTGGGCTGTGGACGCTCGAATACTAATGTCGGTATACGATCTGAATTTTGCAAATGCAGTATCAGAAATTGCAGCAACAAGCAACAACCAACTTACCGAGTTCAAATAATCTCAAGTGTTTCGGTTTGTGTTTGGTCTGTGTCGACAACCTTTGCAGTGCCAAAATCTGAGATCTTGGAGTTCATGTCTTCATCTAGTAAAATGTTGCTTGCTTTCATATCCCTGTGAACAATTGTCAGCCTTGAATCTTCGTGCAGGAATAAGAGACCTCTAGCTATTCCATTTATGAGCTTGAAACGTACTGGCCAATCCAATTGCATACACTTGGTTGGCTCCCCTTTCAAAGAAAAATAAAATCAAAGTTGAATTGTCCTTTTATTTTCTAGTAATGCTAAGCAAATACGTAACGTTACAAGATAAAGTACAAAAACATTTCATGTTCAACCATTTTCTTATAAACCATGCAGCAATGTATGACTTTATATAACCAGTGGTGTAGCCAGAAATTTTTGGCTATGGAGCACTATTGTAAAAATTCTTATTTTGGAAAGGGCACAACATATATAAATAAATACATAATTATAAGACATCGATGTAAAAATATGCAAAAATGAATAAAAATATTGTTGTTAGCATGGACAACTGCCCACACTGGCCTATATATAGCTCTGCTACTGCATGTGTAACATAATAACTGCATATAACATAATAAAACCAGGGGGCACCAATAGTTATATATGCATCAATGTCTCGAAGTTTCCTGAACCATATCATTCTAGAATAAATTTTGATCTTAGCGTGAGATAATTGAAAGAAATTAGCGAGATACTAATGCTAAGGTTATTTGCACAGTCTTTTGTTACGGAGGCCAAGCAAAACTCATGACGTTGATATATTTATAAACCTGGTCGGGTTCGGATCCCTTGATTTTAAGCATTGCATCGCTGTAATAGATCTACAAACAAAGGAATTGGATACCCATCCGCTACAAGGTCCATGGTGGCCTTCCATAGTAAAAAATCATGTTTTTTCTCTTATCTTGCTTATATTTTTTTAAAAGAAATCCACTGGCAATACTTCCTTGATACATCTTAAGTAATGGGTATGAATACTGAGATATAGGTACCAACATGGCAACGTTAAGAAATGTGAATATGAAGGTACGACAAGATATATATATATATATATATATATGCAAAAAATCAAAAAATCAAAAATCAAAAATATGAAAGCAACATTTAAATAAAGAAGTGATTTTCAATAAAAACATTACATGTTAATAAACAATAACTCTAAAAATAGAATGAAAAATGAGTTGAAAAAAATTGAATCACGTAAAATTAAATAGTTTGGATCATTTTTTATTTTAAAAGTACCTAAGTGTATCCAACTACCCACTTTAGGTACGGATACATCAACATAGTATGTGAACCTTATTGAAGTACTTATGTGACTTATGATACATACTACAGTCTACAGTCCTACTTGCTCCATCAGCAATGATAAGATCTCTCTGACAAACTAAAGTTTGCTAAAGAAATTATCTCTAACAAGAAAACCGAAAACCAGGTGCTGTTACACTGCTATTTCTTCTTACAAGTTACAGGTGTACTATGAGTCCAACCTCTCCGTTTCTGAAACTCACCTCCAGATGGTCTCCCTGTTCAATTTTGTCCAAGGGATATACATTTGAAAAATCATACAGAGTAAAATGGTAAAAGGGCATATCTTATACGAATAAACAAATTAGTGGAAGACTACCCATGTGAAAATAAACAGAATTTGTGGACCTGTATGGACAGCTGCCTACACATGCACACATGTTATGTTCTCATGCTCAGAACGACACACTTTGACTCCTTTTGCCACTGATTGCCAAACACCTTCACTGGAACTCTCCTCTTGTCATGAAACAGTCAATTTCCCTACCTACTATGAGTAGCAGAGTCGCCATTTAAAATTTTCTTATTTGCAAATTAATAATTTTTAAGTGCCCCATAAAATTTGAAATTTAAATTACAGTTCACCCTAAACCACAAATTTGTGGCTTGCCATTCCCAGTCGCCACCTCTCACAACATCTCTCTGGTTCCACCACTACACTACAAGACGACCACTTCAGGCAAAAGAAAGCATAACGAGCAAAAGCTAAAACAAACTTGCTAAAGAGAAAATTGTCGAGACTAGTATTCCGCACATACTCATAGATGAGTATCTTCTCTTCACCTTCCATAAAGCCTCCTAAAAGTCGGACAAGATTTCTGTGTTGAAGTTTAGTGATTGTCTGCACTTCATTGCCGAATTGCTTCGGACCATGCCCTGTATTGCGCGACAGCCTTTTTACAGCTATTTCTTGACCATCCAGTAGCTGGCCCTGACAATGCCATGGTTAGTGAAGGAACTTAGCAAGCTTAGTAACTCGGATTCAACAGCAGCTCTCTCGTTTTCCCAACTGATGTGTCATAAATTTTCAAGCAGAGCCAGGAAACTGAGTATAAAAGACTAGTGCACATATACCCTGTAAACTGCACCGAATCCTCCCTCTCCAAGCTTATTTTTGGGTGCAAAATCATTGGTGGCAGCTCTGACGATAGCCAGATCGAGTGTTGCACCATCTATCGCATCTGCTCTCCTCAAAGCTGAAACGAACTCCACAAATAAACAAGGTAAATAGGCTCATTGCGTAATGGTGCCAGAGGTCCATGCGAGGTCAATTTGGTTTTCCCTTTCATGCTCTGGATCCAGGTCTAACAGCCGAATCCAAATCTGATTTTTAAACTGAATTCATACCAAATTACAGACATTGAGTATAGAATATTTATTTAGAATGATGTTTTGAATCCAAATCTGATCAATATTTACATAAATCTGAATTTGAATCCAAAGAGATGTCATTTCTTATGTTCGAATCCGATCTGATGTCAAAATTTTCTCTTATCCTATTTCCTTTATGTGGTTCGATCTTATGTTATATATAAATTGGACCTATTGGCATGCTTGGCAGAAGCCCACACATGCACACATCTTATGTTGCCAAAATTTAATGTCTGTGTATGATCTGCACAAATGATGCAACTTTTCTTGGATAGGTCATCTTCATAACAAGGAAGCAAACGACGACTTTAACGTGCGGACCAGAAAACTTGTTGGTTGTGATTTGGTTGACATAAATCTGGACTATGGATGGAAAATTGAAAGCTTTGTCACAGACGATTATGAATATGGCATGCAATGATACATCCGTTCTTCCTATAGGATCATGTAAATGTATTATACAGTACGGTAAAGTTAGTTTTCTCGAGTAAATTTCAATAAATTTCAAAAGAAGTTAAAAAACTGAAAGCAAAATGTAAATTCCATGAAAATAAAAAATTGGTTAGTACTGAAAAATGTGAAAAAACCTGAAGAAAACACTGAAAAACAAAATGGGTTTTCCGTAACACTGTAGTGAGATACTTGAACGGATAAACCGGTGTTTAAACCAAAACCTATCTCTGTCCCTCTCTTTCTCTGATTTATAATGTTCCTTTTTTTACTAACCTCGTTGTTCCGATCCGTCATCTTCTTCTTTCTTCCTCTGCAATCCGCGAGGCTTCAACGTATTTCTCCAAAGGCAACAAAATTCTCTCATCCACCAGTAAAAGCCGCAAATTAAGCAAGTAATAACAACCACAATCATCATGACGGAGATGCCGGTTATGATATACATGCGTTTTCTCCCTATACTTTTCTGATGGCCTGCATATATAAAATATTCTTGTCATATGAATTGGGGAGGGGGAGGGAGAGAGACAGAGAGAGAGAACCAGCCTGATGTAGTAGTGTTGGATCCAGCATTGGGCGGAGGAGTTAATACGCTTGGCTTTTGACTTGATAGAGGTGCTGAATAGGGTGTAAGAGGTGGGCTTGGCCTTGATTTTTGATGGAGGGGGTGGGTTTGGAGTTGTGGTTCCATAAAAGAGCACTGTATCGTACCTCAAACGGCAACTTCCCCTGACAAATTCACAACCGATTGAATGTTGGCAAGTATCCGACGTAGGAATCTGGGATCTGGTGGTTTCCAAACACTTTTGGCAATTAGCAAGGCTGGTATCCCTGGTGCACTGCATCAGTCCGTATATCGTTTCTTGGCCATTCCACGGGATGGATCCCGTGGCAAACAAGGGCGTTGAACGCCCTGTTGTCGCCTGGGAAATCAGATTCTGAAGCAGACTGCTCAACTTCTCGTTGAACGAATCATTAACGTCAGGTGAGTTCCAAAGATGAGCCCCAGATTGATCGACATCGAGGTGGCCAAAGAATTTGGTGTTGGAGTAGCAGAGCTGGCACTTTTCATACCATATGATGGCTTCCATGGGGTAGGTGCAGTCTGTGTCGTTGACCTTTTGGGTCGAAGTGTCGATGCACTCCTTGCAGGTTTGCTTATCAATGTCACCCCTGCACAGCACCATGGCATACACTCTCTCCGATCCTTCACCCTCTGGGGCATTGGAGAAACCAAGGGGATTGACATCCGCTATCAAGGTGGCAAAGGCGAGGTGCATGTTCGTTTGAAACTTGCTTCCGTCAATGTAATTGATGTCTCTGTTGCAGTAGCTATCAACAAAGTCATTACTGCTCATTGCCTGGTCGACCCGGAAGGAAAGGAGGAGGAAGAGGACGAGGAGGGGGAATCCGATCTTCATCCTTAGCACCATTACAGAGTAACCCATCTCAAGTTCTCCTAGCTAGGAAGCCTTATAAACATGATTGGAGATGTGTCGGATATGGAGAGATAAATGCGTAAGGAGATATAGTTTCATTTCCGTTAGCATGTATTCTGAACACTTTACCATTAAAGGGAATTCATTATGCAACTTGCACTATTCATGGAGTTACACTTGAATTCAAGGAAGACATCCCACTGGTCAGCTGTATGTAACATGCACTAGATATATTACTCTGGGGCCTTATAATGTCTGGCCATTAAATAAGAGGTTCCCACTTGGTATTGGGTCACTGAGCATGAAAGAGATGTTTGTGCCCCCCAGTTAGGGAACAAAGCACTTATGGCCAACCATCATTATGTTCTAGTGATTACCTAAACAAGATGACCAAATCATGAGCCACTGTTCTAACCTAAAACCATTTTCAGCAAATCCAATTTAAATCGGCCAATTCAAGCCAATTTTAACAAAAAATCGTCTTAAATGCTTAACCTGTACTATTTCTGAGCTCAATCAGATTTTGAAAAGTTCAAAGAAACTAGTAGCTTTGCTGGACACCAGCTATTCATTGGGCCAATATTATTGAACTTTCCGATAGAGTAGTGATAATGACATACCATGAATTCTATTTTCCTTCGCATTAAAGCACAGGTTCGTTGAAACTTCAGCTTCTGCCATTAAAGGAGGGTCGCTGGACCAGCAGATTTCTTGGCTACCACCTATACATTGGGACATTTCTTTTAATTGATTGGATAAAACAGTGGCAGTGGCATTCCCTAATTTCTTTTCTTATGCCAACATCAAAACTCAATTGCATGCTATGAAATTTCAACGTCGTTGAGCTTCGGCCATTTGAACGAGCTGCATGGACTTGCTTGAGCTTCCCTACTGAGAGTTGAAAATTGAATTCAAATTTGGCAGCTGCCGGATGGCCAAATTTAAAATTGTAGCTGAAAAAACCATAAATTGTTGTTAAAAGTAGCACACGTAATGGGTTCACAGTAAATCGTTGCTAATACCCCCTATGGGTTTTTGGCCAGCCGGCTGGCAACGTGCAGCAGCTGGAACTTTTCAATTATCTTGTGAGAAAATAATGGCAGTTTCCTCCAATTTGGTAATATTGAAGCAGCCATTTCCTTTATCGATTACATGAACTAGTGAAAAAGCCATGGGTGACCTAAACAATCTGAGAGGAAAAGTGGAGAAACATGAAGGCAATAAACAAAGGAAATAAATGTGATTCACCTACATTGACTCGATCAACGAAAATTTTTATGAATTGGCATAATCTAATCAGAATTATCTGTCACCAATGGCGCATTAATGTCGATCAGCCCTCTTGGTCAAGGTTCCTTCGCTTGCGTATGATTGGGACTTGCTCGACCGTCCGTCTTTGAGCTTTTCTAGTTGATTGTGCTATCGCTGTTTCAAGGGCAGCTGTGCAGTGAGCAAAAATGTATACGTATACGGGTTTTGATTTTTCCACTCCATATTGAGGATCATCCCTTATTGAAATTAAATATCAATTGCAAAAGATAATTAACGCATGAGATCAATGAGTTTTTCACCTTAGATTTTCATGTTGTTGGAGAGATAATGCCACAAATTGAACAAGCACAACCAGATTACCAAAAAAAATTAAAGAAAAAGGTTATAGCAGATAAAATAAACAATATGGGAGGACATCATGATTCCAAAACGTACCTAACTCCTAGCATCTTCTTGTAGCTGAAAGAGCACTAATGAATATTGAACAAATCCAAACTAGTCATTACAACAAAAATTTTTTGCTGATGGACAGGTGTTTTGGCTAATACGTGTCCTACCATATGGTCAATGCATTTACTATTTTTTTATTTTCAAATTAAATTTAGGATAAAGTATAATTAGAAACCAAAATACCTAATTTATAGAACTGCACAAGTCCTAGTTCGTTTCCATGACAAATTCAATGCCAATTGGTCTATCTTTTAAGAACAGATGACAATGATTTTTGAAATCGAATCCTCATTGTTGTTTTTTTTAATGAAAATATTTTCCAAGTTTTGATTTGGAGTATCTTTATGACCACGAGCGGTTAATGTCTAAGCAGGTGGCAAGATAGACACTGTGTCCAAGTTGAAGGTATCACTCACTATGGTATCCGAACTTACTTTGATGTTGTTTCCGTAATGTTTGAAGATTTATGAAAACTGTGTAATATCTGAAGTGAATCCTTGTTAGTTTTAAGATAGATAAAAGATTAAGGATTTGAAAAATAGAAAAGATTGGGAACAACTACATTTCAATATTACCCTCTGTCAGTACCTGATTACTTTTTTATTGTTTTAAATCTAGGCCCTACAATGGAAATTACCATGTTATCCTACAAACAAACTGCAAAATTTTCATCTACTCTTATATGCACCATTCAGTTGGTCGGCAGGTTAAATAGATTATTTTTTCATGTTCTTTTAACTGATTTCTAGGTTTTTGTTCGATTCCTCAAGTGTCATACTTCAAGGGGTTGTTTGAGATAAGGAACATTGTGTAACTGCTCTGCAAATCTGCTTCAAATATTGAAACAGATTTATGAAACACCATTTCAAGTGGTTCATGAATCAACTCAATATTAGGGATAGCTTCATAGAATAATTACCACAAAAAAAACTGGTCTGAAGAGAGTAATATGATTCAAGATGTCAGTGGCACTGAACCAAGATTTCTGTGTTGAACACGTGCACTCGATGACACTGTAGGACGATAAAAGTTTTAGACCAAGGCAGCTACTCCATCTCTATATTTGGCCCAGTATCAGCAGATTCGAGGCTTACAAGGTATATATATATATATATACACGCACACACCTGTGCATATTTAATTGGCATACAATTTAAAAAAGCCATGCTGTTTTATAAAAACATAACCACTGGTTCATATCAAAGACTTGTACTCGAGCACTTGGTCCTCTAAAACGAGAGAACATAACAGCACAACCTGAAATCCAGCTAGGGGATCAAAAAATGCAGCCAAACAAGAAGAAAAAACAGGGTGTGGAGGGGGGGGAGGGTGTGAGAAAGAGTAAGGAAAAGATAGAGAGAGAGGTTAGATAGCACATACCTGTAAAGACCTAATGCTCTAGAGGAAGTAGACTTGTGCTGCTGCCGAGAAGCTATCTCAAACACACGGACGAGAGTGGCAATAGTGAAGGTCACAGCTTCAGCTCCAGATCAGACTTTTATCCGTGGATAAGAATTTAAGTCGGTTGACCGGGGCTTTCAACCGTGCATGATGGATTCCTGAGAAAATTTAAACACACAGACATCTGTCCTCTACAGTAAAATACTTTGCCATCAAACGGGCCCTAACCTATTTCGTCTCCCAACACCCCTTTGACATTCAATTTCTAATCTGTTTGGTCATGTACCAAACACAAAAGGGGGCATGCTGTAGCTCAGCCTTTTTTAATTTGACATCGCCGACTTGGGCTACTGCACAAGCTTAGCTCGTTTCATAGGCAATGCTTGGCTTCACCTATTCCATCAGCGTTAGACAAAATTTAGTTCAATGAGTTGGATTCATTATGCACCTATTGACTCTTGAACTTCAGCATTTGATAGATCATAGAGACCTGACTTAATTCTTCTTCTGCCCTATTGAATCTCAAAGGTCTCGAGATTCAACCTGCCTTGAGGTTTCTGTCAATTAAATTGGGTAGGTGGAACCTTTTCGAGCATCCCTGTTTGTGCATATTTGAATTTTCTTTTCCTTATTTACCTTAGGACTGTAAAGAGTCATCACCGACTCTCTTGGAAGAGTCGAGATGACTCAAGAGGCACCGAGCCTCTTTCATTTCCTCTTTCTTTTTTGTAAGTCGGTGCATGTGTAATGATGAAAAAAAAAATTGTGGAAATCGGTGGAAGCATCCATCACCGACTTCCTCTCCCCTACTTAATAGGGATGCTGGGCATATTTAGTGTGGGTGAAAAAGAAGTGTGTTGAGTGGATTGTGTTGAGTGGGTGTCCTCACTTCGTGAGCTGCTTGGGTGATATGAGTGCAGCAAGGTGTGTCTTCTTTTGTAAGTGGGGTAGCTCATTACATGAGCTAGTGAGGTGAGTCTTTCTTAGACTCTTGGTGTTCATGTAATATTTAATTGTTCAAAATAGTTATTATTGGTTAGTGTTGATGCACATGTTATATCGTTGCTTGGTCAAGTTCATTTTGTGAATTTTGTTGGTGTTGTTATTAAGTTCCTACTAAGTATACTTTGTTAAGCTTATTATTGAGAATTATTTTGGACGTCGAGACTGCCAGTTTTTCTTCGCATAAATACGAGTTTGGATCTAAATTATATCTGGGGCCCACATTCGTTTTTCCTACATGTGCTATCAAAGCGAGGTTCAGTTTAAGGGCCGATTTACTAGTGAGATTAATTAGGCCAATTGTATTATGAAATTATGGCGGCATTAGCGGTTGAATTAAATGATATTGAGAAGATTTACAATAGCAATTATGGCTATTGGAAATCTTGTATGGAGTCATATTTTCTTGGATAGGAATTATAGGGGATAGTATTGGGATCAGACAGAAACATTCATGTCGATGAGGAAGCTAAAATGAAATGGATGATTAAAGTAGGAAAAGCTCTATTCGCAATTAAGGTATCAATTGAAAAAGATTTATTAGAGCATTTACGTGATGCTACGACTCCTAAAGAAGCATGGGTTGTTTTTGCAACACTATTTTTTGGAGCTAATGATGCCCGCCTACAACTGCCAGAAAATGAGTTAGCTACCTTAACTCAGGGAAACATGTCGATAGCAGAATATTTTATTAAGGTAAAAAACATCTATAGAAAGATTTCTCAAATTGGCCGTGAGTCTAAGATTAGTGAGGCCCGTATGCGGAGAATTCTTGTTCGTGGACTTCGTCCAGAATTTGGCAGTTTTATAATTGGTATTCAAGGCTGGCCAGTTCAACCAACATTGTTGGAGTTGGAGAATCTTTTGATCAATCAAGAAACATTAGCGAAGTAAATGGCTTCACTTTCACTCAAATTAAATAACGAGGAAGCTTTATTTAGTAAGGGTTAGAGATCACGTTGGCCAGCTAAGCCAGTCATTAGGTCTCCAAATATGAACATTGATGCAAAGAAAGAGAAAAATATATAAAAAAAAGAAAAACTACACAATAGTGGAGGCCAAAGAAGAAATGTTTCAAATGTGGAAAATTGGGTCATTTTGCTCGTGACTGCAAAGTCAGAATAGATGAAGGAAATGCAGTCATGACAAGTACGCAACATGGGGGAGCTAATGAGACTATACAGAAAAGTTCGTTTCTATACTCAATGGAAGTTAAAGATGATATTAAACAAGCAAGATGTAATTCCGCTCATACAAAACCAGTAAAAGAAAGGGAAGAGAAGATCAATTATCAAACTGATTGGATAATAGATTCTGAATGTTCAAATCATATGACTGGTGATGAGAGCAAGTTCTTAAGTATGAAAGAATATGACGGAAATCGAGTTGTTGTTACAACTAACTACACAAAGCTTCTAGTGGCACATATTGGAGAAGCAGAGTTGTAGCCAACTTCGGTAAAGACCAGATTTTATGAAGCGTTTATCATGTTCCAGGAATGACGAAGAACTTGTTGTCTGTGCCACAACTTACAACTTTAGGGCTCTATGTTTTGTTCGGCCCAAATGATGTGAAAGTTTATAGAAATGAAAATATTCAAGGAACTCTCATTTTTTAAGGAAGAAAAGTTGAGTCCATATATGTCATGTCAGCAGAAACAACATATGTTGACAAAACAAAAAAGCATGTTACTTCAGATATTTGATATAAGAGACTTACTCATATTAGATACAACAAACTTCAGAGATGTCTAATAAAGGGAAGTTGATTGGCCTGCCAAAACTTGAAGTACGAACAAACAAAGTATGCCTTGGATGTCAATATAGAAAGGTGCACAGAAGGCCATTTAAAGAATCCAAGTACAGAGGCACCATTCGAGCTTGTGCATTCAGATGTATTCGGCAAAGTACCAGACCCATCAGTTGGAGGTAAATGGTATTTTATTACATTTATTGAAGATTTTTCAAGATATACTTGAGTCTATTTTATGAAAGAAAAGTCTGAACACTTGAAAAGTTTAAGGAGTTTCACTAGATGGTGCGAAAAGAACTTGGGTATAAAAATTTGGTGTCTAGCCACCGATAATAGTAGCGAATATACATCTGACATGTTTATGGCATACATGAGGCAACACGGTATTCGAAGGCAATTTACATATGTCTATACGCCACAACAAAATGGAGTGGCAAAACGGAAAAATCGCCACATAGCAGAAACATGTCCAAGCATGATGCATGCAAAGAACATGCCACCAAGATTTTGGGTCGAGGGTGTCAACACTGTTGTACATGTCATTAATCGACTTCTGTTGCCAAGATTTAATTTTAAGTCTTCATATGAAATGCTCCATAAAAAGAAATCCTTTGTGAGTTATTTTAGAGTATTTGGTTGTGTATGCTATGTCTTTCTATCTAAGCAACACAGGACTAAGTTTGACAAGAAGGCACAAATGTGTGTCTTTGTTGGATATGGTCCATATCGAAAGAGTTGGAGATGTGCTAATCCTAGCACAGGACAAGTTTATGTTTCTCGTGATGTCATCTTCGATGAAGCATCGTCCTGGTTGTCAGATGAAAGAAGGCGCTTCCAGATGCTCCAGTTTTTGAGAGAAATGTTCGAAATAAAATACAATTTGAGATCAATCATTGAGAGCTTGAGCCAGAAGTCATAGAAGCAAGACGACCAGATAAACAAGTTCATAGCCCAAGACAAGAAAAAAGAGTAGATCCATGGAGAACAGGAGTAAGTCCTCTTCAACAACGAAGTATAGAAGAAGAAAGACCATCACAACTTGAAGAGCCAAAAGAAGCACCCATAACACTAAGAAGATCGACGAGAATACCAAAACCAAATCTCAGGTATGCAGATGCAGATTGTGCCAACATGGAGGAGATCGAGCCAGCTTCTTTTGAAGAAGCAAAAGATGTTGAAAAATGACAACCAACAATAAAAGATGAAATGAAGGCATTGGAGTATAACGAGACTTGGGAGCTCGTACCAAAGCCTGCAGGAGTGAAGCCCATTACTAGTAAGTGGGTTTACAAAATAAAAAGAAAGGCAGATGGCTCAGTCGATAGATAAAAGGCTCGACTAGTCAAGAGAGGATTTTCTCAGCAGTATAATATTGAATTTGAAGAAACTTTTAGTCATGTTGCGAAGATCATATCCGTACATATTCTGATAGCCATTGCTGCAAGCAAATCCTAGAAGTTATGGACAATGGATGTAAAAAATGATTTCCTATATGGAGATCTCGATCGTGAAATCTATATGGATCAGCCTAAAGGATTCAAATCTTCAAACAAGCCAGACTACATCTACCAACTAAGAAAAGTACTCTATGGATTGAAGCAAGCACCAAGAGCATGGTAGGGAAAAATAGCTGAATTTTTTGTGTTTAGTAGATTTCAAGTCGCCTCAGCAGATTCGAGTCTCTTCGTCAAGACAAGAGGTACGAAGCTTACTATTTTGTTAATTTATGTTGACGATTTAATTATTACAGTAGATGACAATAAAGAAATTAATCTCATTCGTGAACATCTCATCGTGAGATTCGAAATGAAAGAGTTGGGAGAGTTGCAACACTTCCTTGGATTAGAAATTGATTACGAATCTAAAGGATTATTTTTAAGTCAAAAGAAGTATGCTCATGACTTACTACGTAAGTATGATATGCTCGGTTGCAAATCTATCTCAACACCAATTGAGACAAATATGAAGCTTAGAATTGATGAAGGAGACAAGCTAGAAGATGTCATTATGTATCGACAACTGGTTGGAAGCCTAATCTACTTAACACTGTCAAGACCAGACATTGCCTATGCAGTTGGTGTCATGGGCAAGTTCATGCAAACTCCAAGGAAGCCACATTTAGAAGCAGTAAAAAGGATATTAAGGAATATCAAAGGAACTCAAAAGAATATTAAGGTATATCAACACGAAGATCAACCACTAGATGTATATTCAGTCCTGGAAGTGGTGCAATTTCATGGTGCAGTAAGCGACAGCCGACAGTTTCACGGTCTATAACAGAAGCAGAGTATAGAGCAGCATCTCAAGAAGCACAACAATGTGTGTGGTTGATGCGACTGTTGAATGACATTAAACATGATGTGGATTATGCAGTGAGAATCTATTGCGATAATCAAAGTGCAATTAGACTTGCAGAGAATGTTGTCTTCCATGTTCGAACAAAACACATAGAGGTAGAACATCTCTTTATCAGAGAGAGTGTACTCAAAGGAGAGATTCAGTTGCAGCCAATCGCTTCAGAAGACCAAGTTGCAGACATTTTACCAAAGGCTTTCCACTACAACCATTTGCCAAGCTTAGAAGAATGTTAGGAGTTATAAGTAGAGAGTCGGTAATGAGGGGGAGATTGTAAAGAGTCATCATCGACTCTCTTGGAAGAGTCGAGATGACTCAAGAGGCAATGAGCCTCTTTCTTTTCCTCTTTCTTTTTTTAAGTCGGTGCATGTGTAATGATGAAAAAAAAATGTTGAAATCGGTGGAAGCATCCACCACCGACTTCCTCTCCCTATGAATAGGGATGCTGGCATATTTAGTGTGTGTGACAAAGAAGTGTGTTGAGTGGATTGTGTTGAGTGGGTGTGCTCACTTCATGAGCTGCTTGGGTGATACCAGTTCAGCAAGGTGTGTCTTCTTTTGTAAGTAGGGTAGCTCATTACATGAGCTAGTGAGGTGAGTCTTTCTTAGACTCTTGGTGTTCATGTAATATTTAATTGTTAAAAATAGTTATTCGTGATTTAAGTGTTGATGCACATGTTATATCGTTGCTTGGTCAAGTTCATTTTGTTAATTTTGTTGGTGTTGTTTTTAAGTTCTTACTAAGTATATTTTGTTAAGTTTATTATTGAGAATTATTTTGGATGTCGAGACTCTGTCATTTTTTCTTCGCATAAATACGAGTTTGGATCTAAATTATATCTAGAGCCCACATTTGGTTTTTCAACAAGGACATCCTTATCATGTGCCATTGACAGCTTGTTTTCCTGGCGACGAGGGCAAGAAGCCCCTGTCAGCTCTATTTCTGGCATTTGGACAGTGGCCCTTACAGTGGTTGGAAGGAGGGCAGGTATGAAAGTGTTTCAATCATATACTTGAGACACTCATCCATGCAGCCCAAACGAGTATGCCGTTTGTAATATGACTAACCATTCCGTGCAGCCCAAACAAACACCCCCTTATGTGTAGTTGAGTTTTGAATTACATTGTAAAATATGATTTTTCCCCAACGTACAAAATAGTGTGACTCGTTGTTGCTGTATCTGTTCCTCTCATAAAGTTACATGAAAAAGCGCAAGTCTGCACCCATCGTTCTTTTTTTTTGAAAATCCTGTGGTTCTTAATAATAAATGAAGCTTGGATGTCGATCTCAGTCGTCAACACCATGGTTATAATTGTATCCTTCACGTCCGTTCCAAATTTATAGTAATTGCACATTCTTCATCAAGCTCATACCACAGCAGAAATGGGACAAGAAACGCTTGAGAGCTTTGGTACATCATGGAACTCGGCTGCTCTGGTATCATAACAAAAAAGTGAGCGGGGAAGGAAAAGCGAAGAGCAGGGTTTACGTGGTTTGGTGGGCAGGACCTATGTTGATGCAGAGCCTGAAGCAGATAAATGTAAATCCAAGTTTGTAACTAGACCAAAAAAATTTCAAATACTGTCAATAAATCCAGATCCCTAATGCATCCATTTCTCTATATAAAAGGGGAGTGGGTTTCATTTTGCAGAGTTGAAAGAGAAATCAAATTTAAACTTTAGTTAGTTTTCCTTTGTTCTTCCGTTTTTGTCTAGTCATTTGTTTGGCTTTTAATTAGTTTTTAGCATAATCTTGCTTAGTTGTGAGCGCATCGAATTAGGATTCATTATCTTAGTCCGTCTTGCGTCATAGATCCACGGATAAAATTCCATTATCTTGATGATATTGGTAGTGAGTTGTCATCTACATATATAATTATTTGCCTACAAAGATCACCAAGATCCTTCTAGTGAGGCGCAGTTAGACGTTTTGTTATCCCTGGATCTATTATAAACGACCGTCCCTTCTAATTTATTTTCTTTTGCTATGATTCTTTTTACTGCCATAATGATATGCTTATTTGCCTTCACAAGCCCATCAGGAGATCTACCAGGGTAAAAAAGCCACGCATTTTCTTGGATTAGACATGCTGATCGCATCTTCGAGTATCAAAGGCTGTTTTTAATTTGGCTGTAATTTGTGAAACAATGATGTCTGTCATAGCTCAGTTCAGGGTTTTGTCTCTCAGATTTGCCATGTGGTGATGCTCTGCTTCAGACCCGCAAATGGTCACGGGGTTGGATTTTGATTTTAATTTTGTGGGACCATTACATTGTTGCAACATGCGTGGTTGTTAGATCGTCGATACGCCTTTGGATCGTCGATATGTCAAGAACCAGAAGTACAAAGTTGAACATGGGCAATAGGTAAATAATTAGAAATCAAACCAACGTAATGCAATAGCATATGAGACATGAATATTTGAAACATAAACTATTCTAGCATCGTATCCGAAACAAGGTTGGAGGGTGCTAATAAAAATGGCTACAAGTGGTGGAAGCGGAAATGTCAAAAGACAAATCAAACTAAATCGATCGTTGCAATAGAAGACGTAGTTGTCCACCTTATAGAGCTTCTAGCCCGAATGGACTTCACTACGTGATCTATAAAGCAGCAACAGTGGACTCATGTGAAGCTTTTGACAGAGCATTTATTCAACACTATACATGAGGGTGAAGAATAGAAACTTTACAGCCTTACTTGCAGACAGGCATTTCCTTTCCCTAAAAAATGTCATCGCCATTTTCAGCATTCTTTTGAGTTTAGCAAAGCTCAGTAACAATAAAATTCTGACTTCTAAAACTTGAAACAAGATAACAACGAAGCTAAAAAATGAATTAAAAAAAAGGAAAAATCGCATCTGAGCAACAACGAAATCCTATATCTCGCTAGCCCCCACATAACGTCCAATGTTAATTTTTTTGTGAATGGTACATCCTTTTCTTCAGTATTTTACCCTTTCCTATGTCATTCATCTAGTGTTTATGGTGGGTGATCAGAGTTGGATACCATGCGTTTATAAAAGTCTTCGTGCTCTTCTGATCCCAAGTACTGTCTCATCCTATCGCATTGATTATGCCACCAGTGCTTCCATGTGATTGTGGTGTAACTAAAGAAACTCAAGCAAGTTAGAGCTACCATATTTTGACTGTAGAAGCTCATCGAGGGAGCCCAAGCTTCATTATGATTGAGTGGTTGAGTCTTAATATGGCAGAAGAAAGAAGCTCGGGCAGTGCATCCACATATGTGCAGGTGTGGGCAGTTCCCACACCTGCTCCATATAAGTTTTTTTTTTTTAATTTATATTGGTGCCTTAAATGATTTGCTCATTATCTTATAATGTGCCCCTGAAGTTATGAGTTTTTAAATTACCGTCCCTCTGCAACCCAAATTCATGGATAAACTACTGAGCTTGGGCGTGTCATTGCCAACTTATTCCATGGCCTCCCATTGCTAAAGCCTTTATCTTGAAGGTTTAGTGCATTGTGGGCGTTTGCCTAATTATGGGTACTTGGACTTTCCCTTTTAAACTGCCCTCTGCTAATGAATCTAAATTTTTTATCAAATGGTTACAAGTGGCCGTGGTTAATGTATGTCAAAAACTCAAAACAGATTCTTATGGAGTACGTTCTGTATCATTCCGGTGCTCAAACGCAGTATTGTAGTCCCAATTCATCAAAATAGATGCAAACATCGAATTCTAAATGCATCCGACAAAAAAAAACTAAAAAAAAAAACTATCGACAGTGTTTCAAAATTCAAGGTTTCAAGGTTCCCTGGTAGAGAGTGAAACATCGAAGAATGGAGAGGCAAAATAATTCCTTAAAAACTTGCAATGTTGGTTGAGTTACACATCAGTGTATGTCTTGTTACAGTGCATTAGACATACTCTAGGATCTTACAAACTCTGGCCATTAAATAGGAGGTTCCCACTTGCTATTCAGTGAGCATGAAAGAGATGTTTGTGTGACGCTTCCCCTACAGCCGCAGCTTCCCTCATTAGATGTAAGGGCAATGTGCCCCCTTAGGGAACAAAGCACTTATTGCCAACCATCAATATGTTCTAGTGATTACCAAAACAAGACGACCAAGTCATGAGCCACTGTTCTATCCTAAAACCAATTTCAGCAAATCCAGTCTAAACCGGACAATTCAAGCCAATTTTAACAAAAAATCGTCTTAAATGCTTAACCCGTATTATTTCGAAGTTCAATCAGATTTTGAAAAGTTAAAAAAACTAGTAGCTTTGCTGGACACCAGCTATTCATTGGGCCAATATTATTAAATTTCCCACTTGCTATTGCATCAGTGAGCATGAAAAAGATGTTTGTGTGATGCTTCCCCTAAAGCTGCAGCTTCCCTCATTGGATAGAAGGGCAATGTGCCCCACTGTTAGGGAACAAAGAACTTATGGTCAATTATCAATATGTTCTAGTGATCACTGGAACAAGCTAACCAAGTCATGACCCTAAAACTTTTTTCAGCAAATCCTATTTAAACCAGCCAATTTTAACAAAAATCCCCTTAATTAATGGTTAACCTATATTATTTCTGATCAACCCAGCTCAATCAGATTTTGAAAATTCAAATAAATAATTAGTGGACTAGTAGTTTTGCTGGACCCCAGCTATTCATTGGGCCATTTTTTGAACGGATAGAGTAATCACAATGACACGTTGAAGCTTCTGCTTTTGCCGGTAAACTAAGGTCACTGGACCAGAAGACCTCTTGGCTGCCACCTATACATTGGGCCATTTCTTTTATTGGTTGGATATGTTAAAAAGCATATGATAGATAAACAAAGGATACGAACGAGGTAAAAACAGAGAAAGACACCAATTTACGTGGTTCAGCTTGTAGTCTACATCCACGACAGAAGAGACGAGTTCTTTTATTGAGAACTTGAATTAATTGGAGATACAAAAGAGGTATTTATAATTTACAATTGGCTCAGAATAGGGGAGAAACGTTAGGGATAAAGCACAAAAAATTATGAAGAGTTCTCCAGAAAGTTCCAGAATAATTTTTTTTTTAGAATAAGAAGAGTTCTCTAAAAAGTTTCAGCACAATCTCTTTTCTAAAAAGATCCAACGTAATCTTCTCTCTAGAAAATTGGAAGATTATTCGTAATCTCCTTTCTAGAAGCTTCCAGCATAATCTCCTCTCTAGAAAGTTCCACAAGATAAAATAGTGACAGCGGCATGCCTTAAATTCTTTTTCTTTTGCCAACATGAAAACTCAAATGCATGCTATGAAATTTCAACAAGGATAAGCTCCGACCATTTAAACGAGGCAGCTGGGACATGCTTGAGTTTCATTCATGAGAATTGAAATCTGCCAGCAGTCTGATGGTCAAATTTAAAAGTGCTGCTGGAAAAACAAAACATTGTTGCTAAAACTAGCACGCATAATAGCTTTCCAGTAATAGCCCTGTGGCAAAGGTTTTTTAGCCATGCTTTTTAAGTCTTCTGCCAATCAGGCAACGTGCAGCAGATGGTCTATTTCAATTACCTTGTGAGAAAAATAATGACAGCTTCCTTCAAATTGCAAAATTTGGAAGAATGAATTTGTGGACTGCTAAATTTCCTAACTGCCACCAGCCGCTTGGCCATTTCCTTGTTGATTACATAAGGTAGTGACAAAGCCAAAGGTGACATTGACAACATGAAGGAAAAGTCAAGAAAACATGAAGCAATAAGCAGAAGGAAATAAATGCAATTCTTCTCGATTGATTCGATCAACACAAAATTTTTATGAATTGGCATAATTTAATCAGACGATTGTCTGTCAATCAGGTCAAAATTCAAAGAAACCCAAAAACGAATTGAACCTCGTTCCAAATAAAATGGGTTCAATTTGAATTAAACCGCTCAGTTTACGCTAATCTCAACATGATTAGTTTATGTAAGTAACCTGTCCTCTTTCTCGCCACCCTTTTAAACATGAACCAAGAGCCTATTTCATCACAATCGACTGATTGAGCGCACAACGGAGTGCACGCTGAAGCTCAACCTTTTTTTTTCCATATAGGAACTTGGGCTATATCTATATATATGTGGGGAAGGGGGGAGGGGGTAAGTATTCTTCGCGATTACCAGAAGTTGCATATTAACTTCAAATTTGAATTGCAGGTTATAAAGATTCAAAAATTAGGAGAAAGATCGGACTCCATGAGACAAACTGCTGGCAAAATGTTCATGTGCATTATCAGTGAGAAAATCTCACAACATTAAGATAGATAGAAGCACGTCATCAAATGAGAAAAAGATTTACAGTTAAACGTGTACACAAAGGAAGCTCACGATCGTCCCATCAACCTTTTCTTAACGGTGGAAATTGTTGGATAGTGCCCTGAGCCCTATCCTTCACTTCATAACTGCAAAAGGGCGAAATTGCAGTTACGAGATTAAGTTAAGAAAGAAAACTGATTTCCAAAATAAAGTTTTCATTAAACAGAATTAAAGTCCGATTTATTACCATTCACGAGCTTGCCAAGCATTTCTCTGGCCAGAACTGACGCTGGGATTTGGGAAATCCTGGGAGGTGGACTATAAAGTCCCAGCTTACATCCATGTGAAGGTTGATCATGAGATCGACATTGAAGCGCCTCCCAAAAGCAAACCCACGAATCAATTGTTTCCCTTATTCTGCCCCTTTTTGCTTCTTCCTCTCCTCATCTACTATTCACAGGTGTTGTCCCTTTGCATGCAAAGAGACTGCAGGCTGACATGCCGCTAGGAGTGAACTTACTAGAAGAAGAGATTCATTCCACTGCTAATATTCCAAAATTGGTATCAGCACCAACAGGTTCTTTGTCTCCTAAGTAAGCCTGTTCCGACCTCTTCGCTGCCTGTGCTGCCATTCACTGTCTGTGCATCCAAGTATATTGACATGAAACTATTGCATGTTGGTATGCTAAGAGGTGTAAATCAACACTCTTAGGCTCGGTTCATGATAGATTTAAGATTCAGATTAACTTGTTTGGATCATTGGCTCCAAATATTTGCACTTACATTGATTCCAATGTATGTAATTATGTTTACTTTTTGGATCCAATAATATTGTGATATTTATTGTCATTTTATATTCAAATTATTTTAGAGTGCTATTGAACAAGGCTTTATTTACACCATTACTGAGGTGAAGTTGTTTTTAAATGTATGTTCAAGAGGTGTAATATAACACTCTTGAACTGAAACCCATATGAGTTTGAATGTCTTTACTTGGGGACTTGCTTTATTTGCTCTAAAGGCTGATTGATTAGTATGGATATAGACATACATCATCTCAAGGTAAAGAAATTTTTCTTGTTTCACCTTGTTCAAGAATTGGGCTGTTGTTTGAATCCAAACATGATTGTTGAAAGCATGTCGTACAATACTTCATACGGATCACTTGTGTTTTTAAATTCAGATTAGTTGTATTGTGGATATTGCTGGTTTGATCTAAATTTCTATATTTGAATTGATCCACATTACATAAAGTTTAGTTTTAGATTTAAACTGACTTGTTTGGATATGTGGAAAAAAAAAGTCATGTCTTATTTGCTTTGTTTCCAATATATGTTATCATGTTTGCCTTTAAATATGATCATATTGTAGTGTGTGTTGCCATTCTAAATTCAAAGGTTATTCTAGAGAATTATTGAATAAAACCTCATTTGCCTTTCTTTCTTAGGAAAATGAATTTGTCTTATAATACATGCTCAAGAGATGTAATGTAACACTGTTGGAGTAAAATTCATGTTGACAAGAATGCATTTATTTGAAGCTTTATAGTACTAAAGTGCTACTACATGATAACTTGTTTTTTTCAAAGAGATATGGGTTAGCATCAATCCAAATATGATTGTTGAATCGCATTGTATAATATTTCAATGAGGATCATGTGTTTTAAGATCATATTAATTGTATTGTAGGTATTACTAGTTTGGATCTATGCTATTATAATTTGAATATTTATCTTCATGTAGCATTTGGAATTGGATCTATTTATTGTTTAAAGATTCACCATACAAATAGCTTTGATTCATATTTGAATATTTTTTGGTATCTGGTTAAGCATCCATATCCTGTTTATATTAGATCCAAGCATATTATGTTATTTGCTCATTTGTGGATCAAACTACTAATATGCTATTAAGCAAGTTCTTGTTTGAGAATGAATTTGATTTCCATATTTGTCATGAGGTGTAAGATAACACTCATGAATGTAATGAGATCTACACTAATTAGATCCATATTCAATTCTTTGGAGATATACAATGCATGTTAAGTATATATCTAAAAAACTAAATAACATGTTTCTTAATGCATATGTATTGAATACCCAAATGAAGGTAGGGTATATGATATTTTAAGCATCAGATTGAAGTGTTCAAATAATAGTATCAAAGACAATGATCCAGTGGGAGATTGTATCGATCTATTGGAGGATCTGATTTATTCAGATGATCAGTCTGGTAATAAATTGACTGATGATCAATTTGGTAATGAACTAACTGAGCATGAATTATCTAAAGATCTGTCTGGCAATGAACCGGCTGGAGAACAGTTTGGTAATGAACCAGCTGAACATGATTCATATGAAAAATAGTCTGGCAATTAACCGACTAGAGAACAGTTTGGTAATGATCCAACTGAACATGATTCATATGAAGATCAGTCTGGCAATGAACTGACTGAGGAACAGTTTGGTAATGAACCAACTGAGCAAGATTCATTTAAGGATGAGTCTGGTAACGAACCGACTAGGTAATGAGTTCATTGATCATTTTGTGGATTGATTTATGGATCGGTCAGGAAAATAACCAACTGAGTCCAAATTCTTATATTCTTCAGACATTGATAATAGTCGTAAAAGTCAAGAGTTCTATGGTCATATTTGAATCATTGTTGCATGCACAAGAACCGATTATTCATTTGATGATCAAGTTTGATCGATTGAATATGTTAATAAGCGGTCAGGTAATGAACCGACTAAGAATCAGTTTGGTAATGAACCAACTAAAGTTTATTAGTGATCTCAATGATCATCTTGTGAATACTTGAATGAAGATATTTGAATTATTGATGCATGCATTTGTTGGTGGAGCTATGTATTGACATCGATGAGTTAAAAGAAATTCTTTATATGAGGGAGTATATTGATGAAAACTATACTAGATGAAAAGTGCTTGTATGATAGACTATGAGTTAATTGCTCATTTTGTTAAATAGTCATATTAACGAATAGGAATTGCTTATCAAGTTGATGACTACGTAAACAATTGAAAAGTGGAAGCACACTTGAATGTGCCATTTGCTCTGTTGAAAAACAAATATGTGTTTTGTCATATGATTATATAATGCATGAATTTAGAATGAAAGTTTTGGAACTCCTGTTGTTTAAGGAGTTAAGTGTATATTCGTTTGGGTGCTGGACTTGTTACAAGCTTTTAATTTGGCTTGTCAGTATATATTTTAAGAAAGTCCAGGTTGGCCTTGTTTTAGGGTAGTTAAATGTTTTCAAATATATGAATGAAACAATAGACATATTCATATAATTGCTAGCATTTTTAACAAAAGGAATTCCTAATGATTTATTTGCCAAGCATGTAGCCTGTATGAGGCTAAGAATATCCTGGTTTGCCTCTTTGTGAGGAGGTTGAAAAGTATCTAGGTTGATTTCATTGTTGAATATGAATAGAATATATATGTACGTATCAAATGCGTACATGATTACTAGCATTATTATCAAGAGAATTGTTGATGTTTTTTTATGTAAAGCTTGGTTCACACGAGACAAAGTTTTAACATGTTATGATGGAAATATTTGTGATGAAGAAAACCTCGTAACTAATGTGAAATATATTGAATACTTGAAAGGTTGCGATGAAAAACCATTGAAAAGAAAACTTTGCTTCAAACCTTGAACGAAAATTGAAGTTACGATGGACAAACCAATTATGGAAAACCTCATAACTAGAGATCAAGGAAACCCACACATAGCGGAGCAAACTGGCGGTCTCATGGCCAAGTGGGAGATGTTGGATAGTGGCCCTGAGCCATATCCTGTACTTCGTAACTGCAATTGGGGCAAATTGCAGTTATGAGATTAAGTTAAGAAAGAAAACTGATTTCCAAAATAAAGTTTTCATTAAACAGAATTAAAGTCTGATTTATTACTGTTCACGAGCTTGCCAAGCATTTCTCTGGCCATAACCGACACTGGGATTTGGGAAATCCTGGGAGGTGGACTATAAAGTCCCAGCTCACATCCATGTGAAGGTTGATCATGAGATCAACATTGAAGCGCCTCCAAGAAGCAAACCCACGAATCAATTGTTTCACTTATTCTGCCCCTTTTGTGCTTCTTCCTCTCCTCGTCTACTATTCATAGGTGTTGTCCCTTCACACGCAAGGAGACTGCATGCCGCTGGGAGTGAACTTACTGGAAGAGGAGATTCGTTCTGCTGCTAATATTGCAATAGAAATGAACCACGATCAACCTTCAACAAGTTCTAGTGTCAATGGCCGAAGTGCGTGCACCCAATAAATTTTAAAGGGTTTGAAGAACTTTTGAAATTTTTATAAAGTAAATGGACATTGTAATTTTTTTTTTTACTTTTTCACAATTCTCTTTAACCTTTTTAAAATATTTATTTTTATATTTAATAGGGATGTTTTAGTAATTTCACACCCCTGGACTGTGTACATAACATAACCAGGTTAGATGTAATTGTCACCACTCTATCGGATCAAATAAAAGAAATGGCCCATAAGGTAGTGGGAGCTAGGAAAGTGTCTCATGCAACCATATATTTGACACTTGTCCATTCAGCCGCAACAGGCGTGCCATTTGTAATATGACTCATCGGCCCAAACAAACCCCCTTAAGTGTCGCTGAGTTTTGAATTGCATTGTAAAATATGATTTGCTTACCTACAAAATTGTGACTCGTTGTTGCTATATATACTTCTTTTGTAAAGTTACATAAATAAAGTTACATGAATAAGGGCAAGTCGGCACTTAATTTTTTTCTTTTGAAAATCCTATGGATCTTAATAAAAAGATGGAACTTGGATGTCAATCTCATATAGTAATTGCACATTCTTCATTCAAGCTCATATCACAACAGAAACGAGAAAAGATTGATCTACGCAAGTCACCAAATTAATATGAACCCAGTGAAATTTAAGAAGGCTGCAAAATCCAATTGGGCCCGTTTGGAATTGGACACACCCAATGACCAAACATGATCAGATCGAAAGTCTCTAACATCTGTTAAACTAACGATTAACCAGAAAAAATACACAAAGTCGAATGGTGCTAACATAAACAATGCTTAAGACATTTAGGAGGACGAGGCGGTTTTGGTGAGAAGCAATCATCAACCACTGGAGTCCGCCAATGTGCTTTTGGTGACAACAATGAAGAACAAAGAAATACACTGACAGATCACACATGAAAAAACTAACGATGTACACATGTAATCTGCTCAAACGAATGGAATATGACTTAACCACGATGGCATTGTGAGTAGATATGTAGTCGTCAAGGAAAAAGTGACAACGGTGATTAGAACCATAGATGTGTCGCTTGAGTGGTTAGGCTTCTCTGCAAGGAGAAAGGAGAAATATTGGCAGAGAGAGATGAAAAGAAGGGAGAGAGAGCCCATAAAATGGAAATCCCAAGCATCAACAGGTAAACACAAGGAGAAAAAAAGTCATCCTTAGAATGCAAGAAAGTGAATGGTTTTGTGAATGGTGCATGTTTTCATCCCCCATGGTTTGCCATTTCTTACGTCGCTCTATCAATCCAGGAAGTGGGCACTTCATTCGCTAAAAAGCAACTTTTCACAAAACTTCAAAAGGCTGGCTTCGCGTTTCTTAAACGAAGGCCCTTCGTTAGAACTAGTTACTTTGTTTACTTTGTTTAACGATGATAGACTATGTTCCTTTGTCAAACTTTTAATCATAGTCACAAAAAATATGATATTTTCAAAAAAGATGTGAGAAAATGAAAAGCCTTTAAAACTTAAAAAAATGAAAACGTGATTTAATATGTTTATTTTCACTTTTTTCATTTTTTATTTTTTAATGTCAAATAGTTTTTTTTTTTTTCATTTATGGTAAACCTACTTTTGATGTTTATGTTATTATTTCTTCCTTATTTTATTTTTTATTTTTAGTTTTTTATATTTTTTTAAATATTATTTTTTTTATTTTTCAAGTCCATCCCAAAAAAACCTCACCACTTTAAAACTCTAAGATGTTATTTGTGACTAAACTTTTAATGCATCTTATATTCATTTTGCATTCATTAAAAAAAAAAATTGACCAGTTTTCACTCGTTTAACGAAAACTAATTATAATCGAACCGAAAGTTGACTCAGTCCAACTTGATGAGCAGCAATCAGATGTACATATGATTAGCTAAACAAGACTATCTACGAAGGAAATTAATTTGACTGTATAATGAAATTTATATGGGAAAGATGACGACGTGGAAAGGAAGACTAGTGTTTGATTCATACATTTCGACTGAGCAGGGACAGACTCACCGTTCAGTAAAAAAAAAGCTAAAGCTCCCACTTAATCTTCTCTTCTTAACATAACTTACATTTTGATACCCATAAAAAAAAAATCAGTCACAACTTGGTAGCAGCGGTACATGGAGTGGTTGAACAGGTCAACATGACCATTAATCATCTTAGCTGTTGTAAAAGAACAGTGTTTGTTAATGGGCCCGAAGCATTCATATCTAGCTTTTCATTTGTTCCTTCTTTTTCTTTTTTAACATCGCTGTAGGATTTGTCGGAACGGCCTACTCGGGTCCGCCTTGACTTTGACTTGGTATTCTTTGTGTTGCAGACCGACTGTGTATGGCCCGGCCCGGCCAAGCCAGTAGAAGGATATGCTGCTTGGCCAGCTTAGGCATTATTCGGAAAGCATGTGAGATCCAATCGAATCCTAAGTCAAGCAGAAAGCAATGCACGTGGATGTGCAGCATGGTGGTACAGTGACGAAGCGTATAAATGCATCATGGTCATCAGTCCCTTTGAAAGTGCAAGTCCTCGTTGGAGAATCAAATGGGTTCCCCACACATAGCGTTTGGATAAGCAAGGGGGTGCGTGTGGGTTGGGGCAATTCTCCCAGTGGACGCATCTGCTGCATCCACAACTACGTAGAGTCACGCGGGGATGAGCAAGTGAATGCCCATCGTCGAATAGAGCGATGGTCGGCCGTCTTACTTAAGAACATATAGTCGTTAACTTTCTTTTCATACTTTTAACTTACCTTGTATCCATTTTAAATAAAAAAAACCAAAGAAAGGGGGAAAGCGTCAAGTTCACGCTTAAGCATGCATTGGGCCCGCCCGGTTCGGCCCAGCCTGATAACGAGTTAGCCCGGTTCGACCCAGCAGCCTGATACCGAGTTGGGCTCAGGACGGCCTGACATCTAAAACTCGAGCTCGGGCCTAGCCCGACTCGAAAAACCCAAGCTCAAGCCCGGCCCAGGTTCAGCTTGATTACATTAAAAAATATTTTTAATATAAAATAATAAACAAAAGTAATTAAATTGTAATAAAATATTATAAATATATATAAAAAAATTTTAAAATCATTATTGGACCCGATCCGGGCTTATTGAGCCCACCCGGGTCCCTTTTTTTGGGTCCAGGCCTAGGCTCGACTCGAGCTGGGTATTGGGTACCCTGCGGCAGTTCAACCAAGTGTCCAGGCTTATTCACCCGTTTTAAGACTAATTATAATCAAACAAAAAGTTGACCCAATCTATTTGATGGCAAGCAGTCACAATTAATTGAACAATACTATCTACCAAGGAAAAATGACGCGGAAAGACAAGTGTTTGATTCATACATTCCGAGTGAGAAATGGAGCCCCACCATCTGGTAAAAAAGCCTAAGCTTTCGAGTGAGTAGGGACCTTACCTTCCGGTAAAAATGCCGAAGCTTTCGAGTCAGTAGGGAACCCTACCATCCAGTAAAAAAAAGTCAAGCTTCGATCTAAACTTTCAAGTCTGCTTTCAGCTGCATTTTAACTTAGTGACGTCCTTTTTTAAAATAATTAGATGAATACATTCGCCGTGAATCACAAAACAACAGCCACAACATGGTAGCCCCGGTACATAGAGTGGTAGAACAGGTCATTATGAGCATTAATCATATGTTTCCTTGCGTTTTGAACATTGCTGTAGCCTGTAGGATTTGTCGGGATGGAGTACTCGGTCTGCCTTGACTTTCACTCGATATTCTTTGCACCAACCTAATTAGGAAGGAGGATGATTCTCAAAAGAGGCCCATTTTTCATGGGAGCCTCTTCATATTTTAACTAGTTTTTAGTCTTTGGTGAGCAAAGTATACACTGTGGTTTTGAAAGTCTTCGTGTGCAAGTGACCAACAGATGCGTTGCGTCTACGTTCTCGGTTCCTCAGCCTCCATCCACTGCCTTGTCCTAGCGCTTTCGTGGACAGTGAGTGCTAACTACTTCACAGAAGGGGTTGCAATAATTTAGTGAACTTCACTCCGATGCCTGGCTATCAGAAAATGTCGTCGTTGTTATCAATCAATCGAGTACGTAGGGTCGGCCTCGTTGGTCCACACACCAAGAGGACACCAAGTCCACTTAGGGTTAAAGAGTTTCACTCGAACCCACCTGCACGTCAAATTAGTGTACAGCAAGCTAGTTAGCCCCACCATGCTGCTTGCCAGCACCCATCTGCACAAGCATCTTACCATGACTCACCCGCATCTCTTTTGAAGTAATACTATAAAAATCAATTTTTGAATATGACCGAACCGTCAATTTTGGAGCATTGGCCGATTTCATGGTTTAATTGAATCGGCAAGTGAAACAGCACATGATATTCAATGTCTTAGTTCATACCAAACAAAAAATGTGAGTAAAAAGATCTAACTAAAACTAAACAAGCTCAAATAAATTCGACAGTATAAAAGTATGTAAACAAAACAACAAAATTGAACAAGACAGACAACAAATGGAAAGAAATAAAAGGAAGGAAAGAAAAAAAAGGAAGAATTCACAAGAAAACTAGGGCGAACTCGAGTAATTAATCTTTGCTGATTTCAAATTATGAATAAAACATGCCATTAAAAAATGCATCCTAAATTCATAACAGAAAATCCAACAAAATGATAATTAAAAAAGGTCCAACCCATCACCATTTCAACGTCGAATCTCTACTTAAAGCGATGTCTGAATTCCTTTAAATGTTACAAGATGACAAGAAGTCAGCTATTGCACGAGAGAAACAACAAGTTCCAATACAAAATTTAAGAGCAATAGTTTTTTTGTAATTATAAGACAAATTGGAGGTTATAAGCATGGTCACTGTACTTTACCTTGTCAGCTAGCTAGCAGAACAAGGATTAATATACAGGTAAACTGTCACCCCCTCCTCCAAGGAGTGAGGAGAGGCATGTAACTTGCCTATACATTTCAAAGTCTAATGGCAACATCATCTAGTAGGAATATAAAACATAACGGTTCCCTTTTCCAATGTTCTTTTTACTTGTCATACTGGCACATAACAAACAAAAGATGAACAAACTAATTAACTTTCCTCCTTATCTTTCCTGCTTGGGATTGAATTGTCGTTCCCAGATGATATCTTCCTTTGACATATCGGTCCAATGTACTTTCACATGAAAGCTTGTGCCAAATGCACAAGAACCACTTCCCGTCAAGTGAGAAACTAATTTCCCATCTCAGTGGTAAATATTGAAAAAGATTGGGTAGGGAAGTACTCATTTCATTGAACTGAAATATAAATATACATTATGAGAATGAGAAGGTATACATTGATCTCTTCATCAGAGGAATATAAGGTTAGACATTATACTGCACAACATTAAAATATACGGAGGCATCTCCACATCCTGATAACAATTAGAAACAAAAAACACATCTGTGACAAACTAACCAAGAAGTTCAAAGCTCATGTGCCAAAGGAACAATTCAAATGATACATTGAAAGGTAGGGAACATACAATCTCTGCTTCCTCCTCACGTGAGTAGTTCAAAGCTTCAGTAAGGAGGTGAACCAAGCTCCGAACCAGTACCTGATATAGTTGAGCTCGTTTATGCTCCCAAAGAAAGGTTTCTGATTTTCCAGGTAGAGGGGGCAGGAGGCAAATTGGATGGAAAGATCAAGGAGCCGTCATCGCAACAACCTTGGACATTTTGGGCCTGCTTGATGCATCTTCTTGAACACATAGCAGGCCAATATGGATGCATCTTAATATCTCATCGTTGTCACATGTTCCTTCCAATATTTGATCCACAACTTGCAGACCCTTGTTCTTCCCCCAAAGTCATCATACCTAGACCAAAACAACAATGTTTGGATTATTTACTTGGAATGGACAACAGTTTTACCTATATGGCGGGGAGCTTTATTCGGTGCACAAGATCAACAAAGAAAGCAAATCCAAAATTACATCTGTATGTTTATGCAATTTAGACAATAATTCCAGTAATAGACAAAATGTGCCTATCTTAAGCACTCTGGAACTTTGTCAGAAGTTAGAAAGACACATGTTCCTTGAAGGTAAATGTATAGAAAAACTTTAATGAGGAAACGACTTGCTCATACAAATTCTGAATGAAAAAGATAGGAATCTTGTTAGTGTCCTGTATTCTAGATTATAGGCTTTTTAGGTGCCTATCTTAAGCAAACTAACAAGCAGATTGGGATCTAATATGCGTGCTTGCTCTGAGGTCAGTTACAGTTCGTTCCATCTCATGGTAACCCAGTTTTTTGTTGCAACTGATTGAACAAAGTTGGCAAAAATGCAGATTTCCATGATTAAGATTATTAGCCAACCTACATGACTGGGACAAGTTAATAGTAACGCATGGCCTAATCTGTTTGACAAATTCTGGTAACTGTAGTCATGGAGGAAGCTGCCAGTTAAATTTGGGTTGTGCACGCTCGAATACTAATGTCGGTATATGATCTGAATTTTGCAAATGCAGTATCAAAATTGCGTCAACAAGCAACAACCAACTTACCGAGTTCCCATAATCTCAAGTGTTTCGGTTTGTGTTTGGTCTGTGTCAACGATCTTTGCAGTGAAATCTGAGATCTTGGGTTCATGTATTTACCTAATAAAATGTTGCTTGCTTTCAGATCCCTGTGAACAATTCGCAGATGAGAATCTTCGTGAAGAAACATAACTCCTCTGGCAATGCCATTTATGAGCTTGAAACGTACTGGCCAATCTAATTGCATATGCTTGGTTGGCTCCCCTTTCAAAGAAAAAATAAAATTAAAGGTGAATTGACCTTTTCTTTTCTGGTAATGCTAAGCAAATATGCAACGTTAAAAGATAAAGTACATATACTAGGCAACACTTTTACTCTAGTAAATTGCAAAGCTACACTTCTTCCTTTTTTATAAACCATCAAGTTGATGCAACTAGTGATGATTGCATATGACATAATAAAACCTGGGGGCACCAAATAAATTTTGACCTTAGCATTAGATAAAGGTAATTCGTTTCTGATGCAACCCCTGCTGGGGGTTGGCCCTGTTTTATCAATAAAATTGAAAGAACGAAGGTGCTAGAGGGAAAAAAAAAAGACGAAACCTATACAAACAGAAAGAAAGAAGGGCCATTTTCAAGAACAATGAAAGAAATTAGGGAGATAATAATGCTAAGATTATTTGTGCAGTCTTTTGTTACGGAGGCGTGCAAAACTCATGACGCTGATATATTTATAAACCTGGCCATGTTGGTATCCCTTGATTTTAAGCATTGCATCGCTGTAATAGGTTCATAAACACAGGAATTGGATACCCTTCGACTACAAGGTCGATGGTGGCCTTCCATAGTAGAAAAAAACTCTTATCCTGCTTATATTTTAAAAAAATGTACCACTGGCAATACTTTCCTGATACATCCTAAGTAATGGGTATGGGTACAGAGATATAGGCAGACACAACAGCATTGGGAAATGTGAATATGAATGGACGACAAGATAGCTAGATATATGCAAAATTGAAAAAAATCAAAATAAACACAATATTTAAATAAACAAGTGATTTTAAATAAAAACATTACATGTTAATGAACAATAACTCTAAAAATAGAATGAAAACAGAGTTGAAAAAAGATGAATCATGTAAAATTAAGCAGTTTGGATCATTTTTTATTTAAAAAGTACTTAAGTGTATCCAAGTACCCACTTTAGGTATAGATACAACAACATTGGTATGTGGACCTTATTAAAGTACTCATGTGACTTAGGATACATACTACAGTCCTACTTGATCAGCAGAGATAAGATCTCTATGAACAAACTAAAGTTTGCTAAAGAAATGAAATCTCTATACAAGAAAACTGAGAACTCGGTGCCGTTACACTCCTATTGCTTCTTACAAGCTACAAGTGTACTATGAGTTCAACCTCTTCATTTCAGAAAGTCACCTCTAGATGGGCTCCCTCTTCAATTTTGGCCAAGGGATACACATTTGAAAATCATACACATAATGATTACAGCCGGGGCACTAGGCAAATAATTAAAGGGCATACCTTATACGAATAAACAAATTAGTGGAAGACTACCTACGTGAAGACAAACAAAATTTGTGGACCTGTATACACATGCTAAGCTCTCGTGCTCAAAAGGACACACTTTGCATCCTTTGGCCACTGATCGCCGCGCACCTTCACTGGAAATCTCTACTCTTGTCATGAAGCACTCGATTTCCCTACCTACTATAAGTAGTTTCACAAGTTTAAAATTTGCTTATTTGCATATTAATAATTTTTAAATGCCCCTTAAAATTTGAAATTTAAATAACAGTTTGCCCTCAACCACAAACTTATGGCTTGCATTGCCAGTCGCCACCTCCCACAACATTTCTTGTTCCACCACTACACTACAAGTAGACCCCTTGAGGCAAAAGAAAACATAACGAGCAAAGGCTAAAACAAGCTTAGCAAAGAGATGAACGGCTAAACCGGTGTTTAAACAAATTCCTCTCCCTCTCTCTCTCCTCTCCTTTGTCTTTCTCTGATTCATAATGTTCCTTTTTTTACTAACCTCGTTGTTCTGAACCATCATCTTCTTCCTTCTTCCTCTGCAATCCGCGAGGCTCCAACGTCTTCCTCCAAAGGCAACAAATTCTCTCGTCCACCAGTAAAAGGCGCAAATTAAGCAAGTAATAAGAACCACAATCATCAAGACGGAGATGACGATTATGATATACATGTGTTTTCTGCCTGCATATATAAAATATTCTTGTCATATGAATATGTGTGTGTGTGTGAGAGAGAGAGAGAGAGAGACTTGCCTGACGTAGTGTTGGATGCACCATTTGTTTGAGGGCTTGAATCTGATGGAGGTGGTAGAGGAGATGTGCTTGGGCTTGGAGGTAGTGAATTAGAAGATTGGGTTGATGCTCTTTGTCTTGAATTTAATTTAGGCTTTGGAGTTGCTGGGGAACCATAAAAGAGCTCCGTATCGTACCTCACACGGCAACTTCCCGTGGCAATTTCACAGCCGTGTGCGTTGCGGGATCCAGAACCTGGTGTCATTCAAACACTGCTTGCAATCAGCATGGTTGGTATCCCCAGTGCACTGCACCAGCCCGTATAGTCTGTAGATCATTGTAGGTGATGTTGCCAGTAGCAAACATGGACATTGGAAACATTGAAAACATTGAATTAGGCTGTGTTGTCGCTTGATCAGTGAGATTCTTCAGCAGACTACCCAACTCTTCACTAAAGGCTTTGGGCTGTTCCATTTTATCATCGATCCAATACCAAGAACCATAATCCTCGACATTGAGGTGACCAAAGAAGTTGGTGTTGGAGTAGCGGAGCTGGCAGTGTTCATACCATATAATGGCATCCATATTATAAGGACAGTATCCGACGATTTGTTGGGCAGAATTACGGATGCACTCCTTGCAGCTATCCTGGCCAATGTCACCCCTGCACTGCACCAGGCCATAGACTGTGTCCGAACCTTTATCCACTGTGGCTTGGGAAAAACCAGCAGATCTGTCAGTGAAGGTAGAGAAGAGGCTGGCATAATTACTTCAAATGGACTTCCATCCGTGTAATTCGCAGTAACGCTGCAGCGGCTGTCAATATAGTCGTTCGTGCTCATTGCATGGTCGACATGGAAAGGAGGAGGAGGAGGAGGGAGGCATCAAGATGGAGCAAGGGGAAGGATTAAGCCATATAAAAAAATCTCCGCTGGGGAGCTTTGGCTTATTTAACGATAAAATAAAAACTAGTTCCAAACGCGTACGTCTTGAGGGGCTGCCTCCCAAAATCACCTCAAAGGGGAAGGAAGATTTACTGTTCTACGGCAGGGGTTGCTCTGATCAGGAAGCCCATGGCCCCAATTATAAGATGTTGCTCCATGGGTTGGCATTCTTGAATCCGCTACCCATTCAATTCAAACAAGCCAATTCTGGAAACTAATTCTGGTCATAGTTGTTAATTGAAAGTGCTGCTGAGCACAATACAGATTCAAAAGAGCTCGGCATGATTTGAGTTTATGTCAAATGAGCAGCCATATTGATATACCGTATATCAATTGATACACACCAGCTTTTATTGGTTAGTACGGATCGAGTTATCTTGCATTTATATTTAAAATTCATTTATAAGTATGTGCTTAAATATTTATAAAAATGAATTTGTTGCATTTATATTTACAAATTCATTTTTATAAATATAATAAGAATATTTAAGCAAATGGTCAATTTGCATAGGGGACAGAGTTGACATACCGATGTGTAAAGGAATTGACTGCATGAAAGGGCTACTTTTAGGATACTCTCTCTATCTCTCTCTCTCTCTCTCTCTCAATACATTGCGGTATTTCTTTGTTGAAGGTTTACCACCATCAGAAAATCATAAACATGAGGCGAGCAAGTGAGAAAACCAACATAGAAACCCATTTCCCATCAAATGATACACTCGATCGCTTCTCATGACCTCATGATATATAAAGTATTCTATCACCCTTTCTAGGGTTGGGTAGGGAAATGCTTGTTTTTATTGATCTTAAAACAGTAAAATTCATCAAAAACTAGTTCCTATGATGGACTTGATCGCATGGAAAAAATGTCGATGGGGTGTTTCGATCTAAAACAGTAAAATTCATTGAAAACCATGATTTTGTGAAAATCAAGTTTTGTAGGCCCTTTATGAAAACTAGGTTTTTGTTAAAATTGGAGTTTGGTAATTTTGATGTCATCCAATCACACCTAAAATGGCATTTTTGAGGCAACAAAACCTGGTTTACGGCTGCCATTGAAACATCCCTGGGAATTTCTATTCGCCTAACTTAATATACAATTTCAAGCCATCAGCTTTGACCTTTTGTAAAACATTATTGACATAAAAAATATTTTATCTAATTGTTGTTTTACCGCAGATGGTTGGTAAAATTTTCTATTGAATGCGTATAATCAGTTAAGATTATCCGTTTTGGCTTCCCCCTTAGTGAAAACTTTTAGATAGAGATTCTCTTTTAACTTAAATTTCTGGCTCGACCAGTGCTCTAGATGTCAATCATCAAAGATGCTAGTAATATATGGTGTCGCACCCTATATCTATATTTTTTATAATTGCCATACCGTATTTATATGGAAACCCGTACCCATGTGACTTGGGTAAATAGTGGGCCATTTCTTTTATTGATTGCGTACGACTTTGGTCTGCATGGTGCTTGCTTTTTTTGCTGCCACATACCTAGTGGGCCATTTCTTTTATTGATTGAGTAAAAAAGTTGTAGTGACATACCACAATAAACTAGTACAGTTAATTTGCCTGGGGAAAATATTATGGCAGCCAATCAACCATCCATCTTCTTAAATCCTGTTGCTATGAACAAAGTGTACTGTCAACAAGTATTTTTGTTGAATTGAAAGTATATTTTCAATTTTTATAGAATTTTGATTCTAGAACTGAAAATGATGTGTTATGTAAAACAAGAGTTAAAATTATATGAATTAAAACTATCATGACACATGTACCCTAAAGAGAGATTAAAAAAAATCTAAAATTCTAAAATCACAATTCCACTTGGCAGGATAGAATCACAATTTACAAATTTTGATTCAAGAATAACCCATAATTCCGGAATCAACTATTGACAGAGGCTTTAAAGGCAGGGGGTGACCATAAAGATCTTTAAAAAGTGTATAGACATTAGTGGGCTTAAGAAAGAAGGGTCTGGCGGCCATGAAGAAAAGGGGTTAAGTGGAACGCCAAAAAGAGTTGTACAAGTCAATCTGGCAGCAGTAGGAACGATGTACAAGTGTTTGATGAATTTGTCTTAAAATTGTAGTAAATTTTAAAACAAATGTCCCATTAATTTACACCCAATTTTGAGGTAGATTAATACTTCCACAATGTCTCTATTACAAACACCCCCGTCAAGGACTACAAGAAATTATCCGGCATATTTGGGAGACAAGACTGCCCGCGGACAGTCAAACACGTGAACTGTTTGTTTGTGGGGACTATCTTGGCATGTAGCGGAAAATTTTCACCCGCAACTTCATGTCGATTGAAAAGTGTCAACCGGAAGCATTGCAGGAGGCTGGCCAACCAGTGTGGGTGTGTGGGAGATGCGGAATGAGAGGGTCTTCGCCTTCCTGGGATTTAGTGAGCTTGGCTTTGTCAAGAAAACAACAGGATTCTGTTCAATATTGTAGAACTTCAGGTGTAATTAAACAACATACTGACTCACTTACCATATATTGCACCCTGTGCATTTTTTCATTGGGACATCTATGCGAGATACTTGTGCCTTTTTAGTTCTGCTACAGAATACCAAAAGCACTTATATCCTTGCATTGTGGATTTGTCGGCGAACCAGACTAATTGTAATACTTGCACTACTTCGCTGTCTCTTCGACCATAATAACACTGTGCACCCATTTTCTATTTCATCAGCCCAGAGTGATAAAAATTCAAACTTTATATAATTCCCTAGACTAACATGCGAAACCCAGAAGGAAATTGTAAATGTCAGATCATAAAATTTGTGTCAATCAAATACAAGGACCGGGTTATCACCCTGTGACCAACCCATTTTCCACAAGAATTCCAAATTGAGAAAGGTCTTTAAGTAGCATTTGTTATCTAGCTTCAATCTCTGAAATGGTCATTTCAGTAATAGATTTTGGGACTGAACCACTCCATGACGTGTCTGACTCCATGCTTGCTGCAGATGAGCCAGCGATTAAGGTCTCTGAGTATAGTCTGCTTCTCCCAAAAAGGAAAGCAGGAGCCGACGGCGCAGGAAGGGTCAAAGAGCTGCTATTGAGCATGAGGACTATGGAGGACATTGTTGACCTTCGTGTTGCATCCTCCTGAACGCATAGCAACCCAATATGGATGCACCTTACTACTTCACCTTCGTTGCTTGAATGAGTCAGTGATGCGTCTAATAGTTCAGTTGCCCTGCTTTCCCTCCATGCCTGTGTCATTTCCACATAAACTTAGAAATCTGAAGTAGCATATGCGCATACGAAATTAATCTGTTGTTGTTGATGCTTACATAGTCAAGCATGCTTGGACCGTATTGTAAATGAGGAAATGAAGAGTTCTTCAGGCCACTAATAGTCTCTAGCATCAAGACTCCAAAGCTGAACACGTCTGACTTGACAGAAAATTGGCCTTGCATAACATATTCCGGTGCCATGTAGCCACTGACAAGACAACAAAGTGAGCTCAATTTTTCTAATTTGTGGCACTCCAAACATTATAGGTCAGTCAGAGAGGTTTCCATAAAGGGAAAAAAATGAATTGGCTGAAGCCCTTATGGCGTTAAAGGGATCTTGTTGTTTGTTACTTAGTGGCATTCTAATCAGCGGAGGTCAGTTAGGGAGCTTTGTACAAGGAGAAAAAAATGAACTGGCAGAAGCTTACGCAATATTAAAAACTTTCGTGTTGCTATTAAAATAAAATACTATATGTGAAGGTCCTTGAATGGGACAATAAGATACTCACACTGATCTACTGTTCACTGTTTTTCAATGTACAGGTTCAGTGTTTGGCATGGAGATTAAGATGCAGAACTTACTATGTGCCAGCAACTTTACTCGTCTTGCCTTGTGTTTCTTCCACTCCAACAAGCTTTGCCATGACAAAGCTGAGATCTTAGCGGTCATGTCCTGATCTAGTAGTATGTTACTGGCCTTGAGGTCCCTGTGAATGATTTTAAGTGGAGAATCTTCATGAAGATAGAGAAGTCCTCTGGCTATGCCAGATATTATTTTACTCCGGATCTGCCAGTCCAAATGCGTTTTTCTAACTGGATCTGCACGGAATGAACCATAAATAAAACCATGTTATAATTGAGCAAAAAATAATACGGTATTCACGTTGATGCAAGGGTAAATGAGTGAATGACACAATGCACCAAAGACCACGGCAAATATTCATAGGTGGCACTTTCAGGAATCTAGTCAGTTTTTGGAGAATGAAGATGAACTATTGGATCATTGGGCAACCAGGTTGAGGCATAGCCTGTATCTAATTCAATGTTAATCCAGTGAAAGATGCGATCTGGAAGCACATCAGGGTGTAATAACCGGTAAGAAACAAAAAAACAGAAAAAAAATGTTTTGTGACATTCCACCATATGATTTTGGGACAGCCAATTGAGAGCTAGAACATGGAGGCAGCACTGTTAAGACAATGGGCACTGTTGTTTTAGTTGCTCAAATAAGGAGACTATATGGTCGTTCAAGAACGTGAAGCAATCTCCTTAATTATAATCTACCGGTTACTCATCTTAAGAAGGAAACCAAGGTTACTAACAACAGCACATCTAATTACTATTGGTAACTCGGATGCTGATATTTGCAGAAGACTGGACGCTGTGAACCTGTTTGATTCGAAAATGAAGCGAGAAGACTAACCAAATAATAACTTGTCAAGGCTTCTATTGGGTGCGGATTCGTAGATGAGTATCCTTTCCTCCCCTTCAAAACAGCAACCAAGAAGGCAAACCAAGTTCTTGTGCTGAAGCTTTGCCACCAACTTCACATCATTCTTGAACTCAGTTGAGCCTTGCCCCGAGTTCCTGGACAACCGTTTTACTGCTATTTCCTGTCCGTCCGACAGTTGACCCTGTAGAAATCCCATTCAGTTTTTTTTTTATACTTTTCATGAAATTCTACTGAAATCTATAAAACTGATATTGGTATGGTATGCAATCTCAAGTACATAGAGAACCTTTACCTTGTGAACAGGACCATACCCTCCCTCCCCAAGTTTGTTGACATCGGAAAAGTTGTTTGTGGCAGCCTGATGATGTCCAAGTCAAAAACCAATGAGATATTGCTATCAATTTCTTCGTCACCATTACCTGAATAGGAATATTGAGTCTTAGCAACCAGAAACGACAACTGAAAAAGTAAAATGCGTGACCCAAATATTTGTAGATATTGGCGAACCTTGGGTAGTGCTTTCCTTTATCATCGTGCTTGTTCTTGACTTGCTGGGACCTGCATGTATTTATACGTAACACAAACAATTGTTGGAGTTTATGAAAAGAAAACTTTTCGAAATGAATGTAATAGAAAATAACATGTAATTGTTGCAAGGATGCAAGATATCACTCTTAAAAGCGGAGGGGAAGAACGACAACTGATATTCAGGAAACAAGTGATGAAACAGAACAAAATGAAATCTTATAGTAGAAAGAGGTGGTGGAAAAGAGCAAATGAGCAACCATAATGTCATGCTTTCCACAAAGCAAACCATGTTTCAAGAGAACTTTTTGAATGTTCTTTTCATATAAGGGTAATCACCTTAGGAATTAAGCGATTTATGTAAGGATCATTTGGTGGGCCGACATATATCAATGAGGAATTTCAGTCATTATGGTTGTTTAATGTAAATATCCATTTAAGTGATTGCCTTTTGGGATATCACTAGCAGCATCGACAACACCGATTGCTGATTTATTTGGTAGAGTTCATTCTTTAAAAAAAGAAAGAGAAAGAGAAGGCTGAGGACGAGATACAGGTCGTGCAATTGTCCCCATGAACGTCACCACGGCAGAGGACGAGGCCATGGACCTGATCCAGGCTCCGGCCTTCCATGGCAGTGGCAACGCCACTTACGGATGCATTGGAGGAGGAGGACAAGGTGCGTAAAAGGGCATCGTGGTTTCACTGATAGGTGCTATTGGCTGTGAAGTTGGAAGTGGGTGGGCAATAGTACCGCATAGGTTTAGGCATGCCAGATTCTGGTGAAGCTGCAAGAGAAGCAAAACGTTATGAATGTGGAAAACTTGCAAGTAGAAAAGTCAAATAGGAGGATCAAAGAAAAGGTCGCAAAGTGTTCTGATTTATAATTGAAAAAGTATTTTTTTTATTTTATTGATGTGAATATATAAGAATGTACAAAATTGAGAAATATCAAAGAAGCACTAACAACAGAATGGATATGTCATTTTCTGTTCAATATAGTTTTGGAAAGAATATGTCATTTACTACTTTTTTCTTAATATTGTGTCCTATTTGCAGATTAGGTCTTACCCGGAGTCCTCGACAATACGAAAAATATCTAGATTAATGTGATTTTATTTAGTAAAGCTTTTATTTTCACCCCTTTCTCCAGTACGTAGAAAATATGTCAAATCTAATTATGATCTTCTAATAATAAAAAGTCGAGAACTTATCGGCTAAATTGATCAATTAATGATCAGAACATAAAACTAGAGATATTAATGGCTAGGACAAGGCAGTGGATTCTTATTGTTTGATGTGCTGAATTCGACTAACCGGAATGTTGACATAGTTATTTGGACTCAGACCTTAATTTTCTTAATTAAAAGAAAGAATAAGCTTTTTAAAACTCAATATTAAATTAAATTTTGGAATCACAAATCTATAAATCTTTTTCTCTCAATAGCGACCATGAGTTTTTTAAGTTTTATTTTGGGGAAATAGATTATTCGATATGTTAGCTGGGGTAATCTTATTTATATTAGAATCACGTTATTTTACCCTTGTTTAAAAACCATTAACTAAATCAATGTGTACATCAATTTAAAAGTAATTGAAGTTGGACGTTTTTCTGATCCATAAAATCTGTGTTGGCCGCTGATGGTCACACGTAGCTATGCACGTAACTGAGAGCGTTCATAATGTAGGTACAAGGATGAGGTTATGAAAGCCGTTTCTGGGCAAGAAAGACCAAGCGTAATGTTTGAGATATTTTGTTTCCATTTGCATGGTTCAATTTATCAAGTTAAGGAACCATAAATATATACACACACACACAGACCTTAACATTTTTGTTGCAACAACTCTCACTGTGGCCTTTGTGAGTCTCTTCTAGATGAATTTTATAGAAAAGAGAACAGAGAAGAAAGATATATTAACTAAGAATTAAGGGTTGCCCATACTATAGGGAGAACTCGGGGGTCCGCTGTTCTACATAGGCAAATTAAATGTAGAATCAGCATCTAACACTAATGAACAACGAAGAAGAAGAGAAAACTAAGAGAGGCGGTACCAATTACCAAGGTTGAAGATGGAAGGAGAAGGGTTACCTATGGGCGAATTCACCGGTGGCGGATCCGTCCCCAAGTCATTAAAGAAAAGGTACAGCTTGTATCTTACACTGCAGCTCACCTTAACAACCCGGCCACCCTGCTTCCCTTCACAGAACGTCGGGATTTCAGAGAGGGCATCCTTCAGGCAATTAGAGCATTCACTGCTTGAGATATCCCTTGTGCAGTGCGCCAGCCCATATAAGTTTTTGGACTCATCGAACTTCGTATGTCCGGCCGCGTAAAGCCGGCCGGACGGACGGATTGGCCATTGCCATCGAAGTTAGGTTGTTCATGAGGGATCCAAGCAGTGACTTGAAGAGGGTGGGGTTCCATACGTAGTCGGAATTGCACATGTAGAACTCGTTAATGGTATCGACCACTCCAATGAAGTTGTGACCGGAGTAGCGAAGGATGCAGTTGTCGTACCATATTATTGGGACTTTCCATTAGGGCAGTGGTTGACCAGCTCCGTGGCCGCGTCCGACGTGCAACTCGTGCAGTCGCTTGGGGAGATGTCACCGTGGCAGAAGGCGAGGCCGTAGGCCAGGTCGGGGCTCTGGCCAGCGGTGGCGGTCGTGAAGCCGCTTTTGGACGCAGTGGAGATGAGGGAGAAGAGGATGGTGTTCAAGTTTTGCTGGTAGGTGCTGTTGGTAGAAAAGCTTGAAGAAGTTGAGCACATGAAGTACGGATAAACGGCAGATTCGGCACTACAAAGTTGGGCTGAAGCTGCTGCTAGAAGCAGAAGCAGAACGATCTCCTGTGTGGCCTTGGAAAACTGCCTTTCAAGTTACAAGCAATCCAACATGCGTGCAAATGGAGGAGAGGAGAAAGAAAAAAGATATCGAGTTGCGTGAAACGGGTGTGCAGGGGTTTGAAGTATTTTAGGAATTTTTTTTTTAGAAAATGTATATTTTAGACTTTTAACGTTTTTATAATTTTTTTTGTTTTTAAAAAAGTATACATTTTTTACATTTTGGTTATTTCGCATAATTTTGTTTTTTTTTGTCTAAGGTACGAAAGCAATTTCAAAGAAAAAATATCAAGATGCGTGCACAAAGTGATCATGAGCGAGAAATGTGAACTTCTGACGGGTCAATTGCATGATCCAGCCACCACATTGACAGAAGGCTGACGAAGTTTTCATTTTTTTCATTTCTTGAGCCTATCTCGAGTAATTTAAATAACATTTTAAATTCATAAAATTTAAAAAAAGGAGCCCATCGCAATTAGGCTTGCTTATTGTAAATATGCTGATGGGGTGAACAAACTGATGTTGTGGCGATATATTTTTATTGTGAGGAAATAGATTATACATTTTCTTTGCTCTCAAAATTCATACTATCAAATGCCCCCATGTTCACGATCTCATAAATTAGGACTGACTCATGAAATACTATAACACAATGTTTTGGAGTAGATTTATGAAATAATAAAAAATAAATATTATTATAAAAAATACCCTTAAATTTTTATGTTCCCCCTACTATATAAACTTGTCCATTAAAATTAGTTTCAATTTACCAATTTAGCGACATAAAATTTTGCAAGTTGACTGTTTCTCTCTTCTGATTACAAAGAACTTATTGATTTTACTGCAAAGATAAAATTGACACGTACGTTAGTGATGATTTATGATGCTTTTAGTTATGAATTTTAGTTTTTAACTATTCAGATGATACGCCAACCAATTCATGAGAGCTGATTCATTGATATAGACAAGTCAAAAGAAAAACAAAAGAAACCCACTAGTGATAGTGATGAGAAGAATAGTCCCAGTCCTGCAGTAGCAATCATCATTCAACATCATCAGCTGAATTGAAATGTGCAAGCTGCCGGATTTGTCGGATGAAAAAACTTTTAAATCGTTGCTAAAAAAATGTCACTATGTTTGTATTAGAGATAATTTATAAATATAATGACAGTTTAAGATATTTTCAACGGCAATTTGTTTTTTTCATGCACAGTTTTTAAATTGTTGACCATCTGATAACGTCTAGTAGCCAATAGATTCGATTTGTTGTGTTATATATATATATATATATATATATGGATTTGACCAGAATTTTTCATAACCAAAACAATATTTTTGGTAAAATTTTCCAACTTGGATGTAGATTCGACCGGTAAACACGTTGGCAGGTCGAGTCTAATAATTTGGCTTTTTTTTTAATTACAAATCAGCCCCTATGCAAAATTCATAAATTGTATTGCGCTCATCGTTAAAAAAAAGTTTCTTGCTCCGTCTCCGGCTCCGTTACCGGCACCGGCACCAGCTGCTAGCCATAGAGGCTGTCAGTCTGTCGACAAACTATGAGAAATATTCCCTACTGTGGCGTTCAGCCTGGTTTGGGCGGTGAGAAGAAGGGGCCAATGAAAAATCTTGAACCCAAAATTTGAAAAAAAAAGGGAAGACCAGAATCTAATTCGGATCATCTCATGAGATCCAAATCCAAATTAAGGACTGAAATCTATGCCCACCTAAACTACATTGAATAATTCACAAAAAATAATAATTTGTGTCCAAAATTATATTGATGAATTAGATGCGCTTGGGCTAGTATGTGCATTCTGGCTGCCTCCCGAGAGAAGAGCTAAACTAAACATCTTAAAATAATTCAGAAAAATAATAAACTAGGTCCAAAATCACATTGATGATGACGCTTGCCTGTTAACGCTTTTTTCAAACTTCTCAGTGAAAGGGAGGATTAATATCTCAATACATCCGCGAGACAGTGAGAGCCTAAACTTTTCCTTTCTTTGTTTTACACATGGAGTGTTCTTCCTAAACTTTTCCTTTCTTTGTTTCTACATATGGAGTGTTCTTCCTAAACTTTTCCTTCCTTTGTTTCTACAGATGGAGTGTTCTTCCTAAACTTTTCCTTCCTTTGTTTCTACACATGGAGTGTTCTTCCTAAACTTTTCCTTCTTTGTTTCTACACATGGAGTCTTCTTCCTAAACTTTTCCTTTCTTTGTTTCTACACATGGAGTCTTCTTCCTAAAGTTTTCCTTTCTTTGTTTCTACACATGGAGTCTTCTTCCAAAACTTTTCCTCTTTGTTTCTACACATGGAGTCTTCTTTCTAAACTTTTCCTTTCTTTGTTTCTTTACATGGAGTCTTCTTCCTAAACTTTTCCTCTTCTTGACCAAGGAAAACAAACAGAAAATGGAAGAGGGGGCATGCAATTGGACCATTTAAACCGTCGGATTTGCAATTGATTGAACCGTCCAAATAAATAGCATACTTATTGTTTTTTATTTCTTTGTTTTTTGCCGCTGCTAAAAGAAGGAAGATGGGGCATGCACAGCCCTTCGTTCTCCCCTTTCTCGCTCAGTGGGAGTAGTTGCTTTGACCAGAGTTCCAGTGCTTCCTTGTTTCACTGCTGTCCTCGGGCATAGATGGCACAATTTTTTGTTTTGTTGATTTAAATATCTTTTTCTCCTGGCCAACACAGGTTTTCATTTGCTGCATGGTGTCTTCCACTGACAATTTGTATTAGCTATGGCAAAGCAAGCCGAAGATTTTTGAAGATTGCAGTTGATTTAGGCCAGATTTGGGACCAAAAAAGTTATGTAGGATGGGGATGACACAGCGATGAGGGAAGGACCATCGATAGGCATTGTGTTAGTTGCCGAGGCAGTACCCAAGTCTGCTAGCCGCTGCAGACGTAGTCAGAGAGAGAGGAAGAGGCAGAGATAGAGATGGTGAAGATGACGCAGAGAGAAGAGACAGAGAGGAGAGCAGACAGATAAGAAGAAGAAGATGATGCTTTCTCGAATCACAGGCACTGATGCTATCTCGCATGGAGATCTTGTTGAGAACCCAGAAAGGAATAACCAATCCTCGCTTGAAGATCTTGCTCTGCCATCAAGTCTCCAAGTAAAACTGACACCCTTACTTCCTTCTCTACTTTACTGCAATGTTTGGGGTTTAATGAGCACAAACTTTTTGAAACAGGAGCAATCATCTGGAGTTGTTGAGTACCAAACCTTAAATATTTGCTTTTTCAAGTGACAACTAGCATCATTAATCACATATAGATTGATTCTTGATCAACAGGGCCTAAAAACATACGAATTATAAAAAATTAATGCGAAGCATGCATTGTGGCCTTTATGTAGCTTGATTGAAATTAATGATGGAAGATTAATGGGGTCAACTAATTGATCATGAAGATAAGACGCATAGTGGCTAGTACCTATGTTGGTAATCCAAGTATATGGGGTGAGATCAAGAAAGATAAGTAGATAAACCTATTAGATTGACCATGGGAATGGATACATCTTTGAGAAGTAATAGCGACTAAGTAAATTGATCCCTGGTGAAAGCCGGAGCAACAGAGACATTTTCTATGCACCTTTTGAAGTAAAATGAGTCTTAGGTGCTCTATGCTTCAAAGACTGATTTCATGGGGCAGAGTTGGGGTTTATTCATGAAGACAATGATAAGGTGGATACCTATGAAAAAGATAACGTTTTCTTCAGTATAACAGATCCAATAAGAGTGCCCAAAAGTAGTATCAGTACATTGGTACTGAATCACTTGATAAGATTTACCATACATAAAATTACAGTTAGAACAGCTTGCTGCAATGCTAGATATGGTACACTCGAGAAGCCAATACTAACGTGATATTTGCTTGCCTATATGCTTAATAACATTAACACCTGCTATGCACATATTTCATCTCAAGAAAATCTTGGAAGCTTGTAACAGAAAATTTTCATTGATGTCTTCTATCTATAGTCAATAGCAACATTTGGCCATGATGTACTCATTAACAGAACGAAGAAATGTTCAACGCGCTTTTTTCTATCGGTTCTGCTTGGTGCCAGATTGGTGCAAATATTAGGCCGTGATGGAAGCATTTTCTTTTTCCGCTATGCTATACCATTACTTCTAAAAACACGATTCAAATATCACAAATCCAACCAAGGCACTACAATAGCTGAACTAAATTAGAAGTTTGGAGAGAGCAGAATTTAGTTGCATTTATAACAAAACCACATGGTTGGGATCGGTCATTAGCATGAGGTGAATCTTTTTTTGGGTGAAAACTCACAGTAAAGCTGAATCGATCAAGAGCGAGGACGTGTAAGCTGATTGTTTCGTTCTCTTTCCCTGTGAGACCAAATGGTGAAATTAAATCTTGCAACTAGAAGATTTCTGTTCTTGGCACCCATTACGTGTTAATGTTCATTCAACATGTGGTATCTGGCTGTTATCTGCCTTTTAAAAATAGTTAAGCTTGGTAGCTTTAATAGCTCCTCGCGAATTGGCTACTCCAAACAGCAGTACGTTAACTCTTCCAAGACTAACATGATATTTGCTTGCCTACATGCTTAATAACATTGACACCTGCTATGCACAGATTTCATCTCAAGAAAATCTTGGAAGCTTGTAACAGAAAATTTTCATTGATGTCTTCTGTCTATAGTCAATAGCAACATTTGGCCATGATGTACTCATTAACAGAACGAAGAAATGTTCAACGCGCTTTTTTCTATCGGTTCTGCTTGGTGCAGATTGGTGCAAATATTAGGCCGTGATGGAAGCATTTTCTTTTTCTGCTATGCTATACCATTAGTTCTAAAAACACGATTCAAATATCACAAATCCAAGGCACTACAATAGCTGAACTAAATTAGTAAGTTTGGAGAGAGCAGAATTTAGTTGCATTTTAACAAAACCACATGGTTAGGATCGGTCATTAGCATGAGGTGAATCTTTTTTTGGGTGAAAACTCACAGTAAAGCTGAATCAATCAAGAGCGAGGACGTGTAAGCTGATTGTTTCGTTCTCTTTCCCTGTGAGACCAAATGGTGAAATTAAATCTTGCAACTAGAAGATGCTCTGTTCTTGGCACCCATTACGTGTTAATGTTCATTCAACATGTGGTATCTGGCTGTTATCTGCCTTTTAAAAATAGTTAAGCTTGGTAGCTTTAATAGCTCCTCGCGAATTGGCTACTCCAAACGGCAGTACGTTAACTCTTCCAAGACTAACATGATATTTGCTTGCCTACATGCTTAATAACATTGACACCTGCTATGCACAGATTTCATCTCAAGAAAATCTTGGAAGCTTGTAACAGAAAATTTTCATTGATGTCTTCTGTCTATAGTCAATAGCGACATTTGGCCATGATGTACTCATTAACAGAACGAAGAAATGTTCAACGCGCTTTTTTCTATCGGTTCTGCTTGGTGCCAGATTGGTGCAAATATTAGGCCGTGATGGAAGCATTTTCTTTTTCTGCTACGCTATACCGTTACTTCTAAAAACACTATTCCAATATCACAAGTCCAACCAAGGCACTACAAAAACTGAACTAAATTAGTAAGTTTGGAGAGAGCAGAATTTAGTTGCATTTATAACTGTTGAATTAGAAGAGTTTATGTTTCTAGGTGGTTCTTTGCAATATTTAATAGTTAGGAGGTCTCTTTAAACATTTCTCTATTTTCTGTTGATGTACTTTGTAAATCTCTCTTCAACCCTAATCTCTTTATTATGGATATTAGGGTTAGTGAATGAAGTTCATTTCTCTAAGGCTACCGGCTGTAACACGGTATCAGAGCCAGCAATCTCCACCCTTCTCTGCCGGCGGCTGTCGTGATTTTCCGACGACCCCTTCTCCTCTTCCTCTCCCATCTCTTCCCACTTCTTCTCTTCCTCTATCCCTCCTTTCTCTCTTCTCTCTGCTGATCGAAAGATAGTGAAGAAGCGTGAAAGGGGAACCTAGTCACATGTGAAGGTATTTGTGATTAGGTCCCCAACGTGGATGTAGTGGAGCGTAAGCAACTGCGTGGGAGTTGCAGTGGAAAGTTGTAAGTCAGATCTAGCTTCGTGGATGAATAGCAGCAGATGGACTCCATTATTATTCAGATCTAGGCTCATAGGAAACATAGCTGCATGTGGATTCAGTTCAGATCTAGGCTCGTGGAAGATTAAATGCACGTGGACCATATTCTTATCATATTTTTGATGACTGTGGAAAAGTGGCTGCAAGTGGAGTAGCTACACATTGGGTATATTTTTTTATCAGATTGAATGTCTGTTTTTTAATCTGGTGGACTGATTTGGAACAACAAAGTTTTTTTATATGCATATGTGGATACGTAGAAGCCAGGTGGACTGTTTTGAACAGCAAGTTCATAAGTTCATATTTTCCTGTTCATTTATTGATTGTTGAGATTGGTGGACTGATTTGAACAACAAAGTTATTTTTATATGCATATGTGGATACGTAGAAGCCTGGTGGCCTGTTTTGAATGAGAAGTTCGTATATCCTTGTTCATTTATTGATTGCTATGATTGGTGGACTGATTTACTGAGCAGCAAGTTCATAGAAATTCTTTTTAAGGACTGCTTTTGGTGCAAGAATATATATATATATATATATATATATATATATATATAAGTCTTCTGAAGTTGATTGCTGCATGCTATACTCTTGATTGTATCATAGTGCAACCAGATTAAGATCACATTGTCAAGTCATGCACTATCGCCGTTGAAGGCAAGACAGAGACACAATATGAGCATAAGGACATAGGCAATCTCTTTTCTTATGGCTCCACTGTAAAGTTAGATGCTCCTAAGTTGGAAGACAGATGTTGGGATAAGCTTGGTCGTCCTTCCGCTATACCCCTAGGAAAAGGTGTTGCATCTAAGCACGACAAGAATTCATTACAGTCTCCTATTGGATCTATCCAGGCAGCTTCATCAGTAGTAGAGGGGACTTTACCTTCTTTCAATCCTGAGACTGTGACTGTGAATATCAACAAGTCAGAGTATGAGGAGTTCTTAGCACATAGATCTACTCAACCGTCGGCCTCTATAGTTATGATAGACAGTTCTATGTCCGTTGATGCTGCTCCACATGATACATGTACTACTTGGATTATTGATTCAGGAACATCGAACACTTTTGTAGTAGGACTTCTATGTTTATCGTGCTACACTCATTACATCAGACACGTCATGTGAGACTCGCAGATGGTAGATGGTCTCCTATAATGGGCTATGGAGATATTAAGATTTATCAGTCTATGACAATTCCTAATGTGTTATATGCTCCTAAGTTTCCCATTAATCTTTTATCAGTTGACAATTGATTAATGATTTACATTGTTGTGTTACATTTGACTCTGGTGTATGTTCATTTCAGGACTTGCAAACTGGGAACACGATTGGTGGATGCTATGAGAAAGGGGGATCTACTTCTTGTCCGATTCTGTGGGTATTGCAGCCGTCTTGACTTCTTCATTGTCCTCCTCTTCCAGTGGCATATCAGACTTGGTCATCCATCTGTCTCCAAGCTCCATCACCTACTTCCCCATCTATCAGTTCCAGAGTCATTCTAGTGTGAGGCCTGCAACTTGGCAAGCACACCCGTAGCAGTTATTCATCGAGTCTTAGTTCATCTAGTTGTGGACTATTTGATCTTCTTCATGTTGATGTGTGGGGTCCTAGCAGAGTTGCTAGTAGGTCTAGATTTCATTATTTCTCGTCATTGTTGATGATTATTCTCGAGTCACTTGGGTTTTTCTTTTGAAAGAAAGGTCTGAGGTCATATGTACTCTCAAGAACCTTATTATTAAATAAAGACTGAGTTTGGTATTCTTGTTAAAAGTGTTCGTACTGATAATGCTCTTGAGTTCAAGGCATCTACCTTAATGAAATTTTACTCGGATAATGGCATTTCTCCTCATTTTACTTGTCCCCATACCTCCCAACAAAATGGAGTAGCTGAGCGGAAACATCACCAACTTTTAAATGTGGCACGCTCCCTAATGCTTCATACTAATCTACCTGCATATTTTTGGTGAGATGTCATCCTCACTGTCTGTTACTTGACCAATCGTTTACCCTCATCCTCCATTGACAACAAGGTTCCCATTAAACTTGTGTACCCACAACGATCCTTGTTTCTAGTAGCTCCCAAAGTATTTGGTTGCACATGTTTCGTTCACATACTTGGACCCACACGTGATAAATTGGGTACCCAAGCCATTAAGTGTATCTTTATTGGCTACTCCAGAAATCATAAAGGTTACGAATGCTTTAACCCCTTGACTCAAAAGGAGTATATCAGTGCGGATGTGACATTCTTTGAGTCTCAACCTTATTATAGTTCCTCGCCTACCTCTACTGAGATGCCATTGTCATCTTACCCACTACCTATTCCTCCTATTCCTTTGGAGTCATTCAGTTACGAGTCTCCTTTTGGGATTCTCCTGTTGTAGCGTACAAGTTTTATGATCCTCCGCTGGTCTACACACGTCGACAGGACCCTTCTCATGATCATTCCCCAACTGCTTCTCAGGAGGTAAGTACATCTGATGTGAGTATACCTAGTCCATCTGATCTTTTCAGGACTTACCTATTGCTCTTCGTAAAGGCAAGCGACAATGTACTCTGCATCCTATATCTCATTTTGTTTCTACTGACGATGTTGGTAAAAGTATGCAACAATTTATTCAAGCTCTGGCGGCCCATGCAGTTCCTACTTGTTACCAATAGGCCTTATTAGATACCCAAAGGAGACAAGCTATGCAAGAAGAGATGGATGCATTAGTTAGCGAGACACTTGGGAACTTGTTCATCCTCCTCCTGGTTGTGACATTGTTGGTTCCAAGTGGGTATTCACAGTAAAATATAATTTTGATGGTTCTATGGAAAGATACAAGGTTCGGTAGGTTGCTAAGGGCTACACGCAGACTTACGGGATTGATTTCTTCGACACTTTCTCTTCTGTTGCTTGGTTGGGGACCATTTGTCTTATCATCTCTGTGGCTATACACCATGACTAGCACATGTATCAGCTTGATGTTAAAATACTTTTTTGTCTGGTGATCTCAATGAGACTGTCTATATGCAACAACCACTAGGGTTTGAACGACAGGGGAGTGTGGGAAAGTGTGCAAACTGAATAAAGCTATTTATGGACTCAAGCAGAGCCCTCGTTCTTGGTTTCACAAGCTCTCTGAAGTAGTCTCAAACTGTGGCTTTGCGAGATCCCCTCTTGATCATTCTCTGTTTATCAAGAAGAATTCCAGGGGTATGACCGTTCTAGTGGTTTATGTTGATGATATTTCCTGACAGGTGATTCCGATCAAGAAATTTCTGATACAAAGTTGTTCCTTCAAAAACACTTTGTGACGAAAGATCTTGGTCAACTACGATATTTTTGGGAATAGAGGTGGCTCGCAACAGGGAAGGTGTAGTTCTCTCTCAACGAAACTATGTTATGGATTTATTGCAAGACACCGGGATGCTCGGAGTTAAACCGACCAATCTACCTATGAATCCACGCATACATCTTCATGATAACCAATCAGAATTAGTAGATTCTCGATCATACAAGTCTCTTATTGGAAAGCTCCTCTATGTTACTGTGTCCAGACCAGACATTAGTTTTGCAGTGGGGAAACTAAGTCAATTTATGGAACGACCCAGGAAAGTTCATTGGGATGTTGCTTTAATGGTGGTCAAATATCTGAAATCATCTCTTGGCAAAGGACTTTTGTTCACAAAAGGCAAGACCCTAGAAGTGGAAGCCTATAGTGATGTTGACTATGCTAGCTCAGTCGAAGACAAGAAATCTACCACAAGATTCTGTGTATTTGTGGAAGGCAACCTTATATCCTAGAGAAGCAAAAAGCAAGCTGTGGTGTCAAGTTCTAGTGCAGAATTTGAATACAGAGCTATGGCTCAAACTGTCGCTGAAATGACTTGGGCTAAATCCATGCTATCTAGCCTAAGTGTGTCGATTCCACTTCCCATGAAGATGTATTTTGACAATTGAGCAGCCACATACATTGCAAATGATCCAATTTTCCATAAGAGAACTAAACATATTGAAGTAGACTACATTACATTCGGGATCTCGTTCAAGGAGGAACCATAACCACCATTCATCTATCATCAGAAGATCAAGCTGCAGATGTCTTCACTAAAGCTTTTCCAATTGGTGACTATTCTAGATGTTGTGACAAGCTGAGCATGATTAATATGTATGCCCGAGCTTGAAGGGGAGTGTTGAATTAGAAGAGTTTATGTTTTTAGGTGGTTCTTTGTAATATTTAATAGTTAGGAGGTCTCATTAAACATTTCTCTATTTTCTGTTGATGTACTTTGTAAATCTATCTTCAACCCTAATCTCTTTATTATGGAGATTAGGTTTAGTAATGAAGTTACGTTTTCTCTCTCAAAGGCTGCCGGCTGTAACAATAACAAAACCACATGGTTGGGATCGGTCATTAGCATGAGGTGGATCTCTTTTTTGGTGAAAACAAGCTGTAAAGTGAATCAATCAAGAGCGAGGACGTGTAAGCTGATTGTTTCGTTCTCTTTCCCTGTGAGACCAAACGGTGAAATTAAATCTGCAACTGGAAGGTGCTCTGTTCTTGGCACCCATTACGTGTTGCCTTGAGCCTAAAAAACATCAGATCATTCAACTGTACAATCTCATTATTTCTTGATAAACGTACGATGCGTGACCTCCAACAGGGTTGCATCCGAACTGAACTGATAAATCAGTCATTGTCGCTTATCTTGTAAACCAAGAAGCAAATTGGAACCTATTGTGACTCATTAATATTTTCCTTCATAATTAATCAAGACAACTAAAGCCATGGTGATGTGAACCGCAAATTCCTCAATACAGAATACTGTATAGGCATATAATAATTTGGCTTGGTAGGCACCTATTGTACAAGTGAACTTTTAGATCACTTAGATTCCCCTTTTTATGGCCTTTCAGTATTCTCTTCTGGTTTTCACTTTCGGGCAAGCTCTCAAAGTTCAAATGTTCACAGAACGAAGTCTGAAAGCTAATGGTGCTTTGTTCTCTATGATCTCCCCTATTTCAATACTGTATTTGGGCAATAATTAAAAATACTTTCCTTGTTACAACATGTGGTATCTGGCTGCTATCTGCCTTTTAAAAATAGTTAAGCTTGTAGCTTTAATTGCTCCTCACAAATTGGCTACTCCAAACAGCAGTGCGTTAACTCTTCAAGACTAACCCAATTTTTTCTATCCTCCACTGAAAGGAGGTCATCAATGTACACAAACAGAGTTCTATATAGATAAATTTGCAGTCTGTGCTTTCTCAAGACTATCTATTTATGGTGTTAATGACTATAGGATGATTGAATTACCTTTCAGATGATCCAAATGTACAAGTGATATGTGCTTAAGAGAATAAGAAGGCATACATTGATATCATCATCAGAACAATATGAGCTTAACATTGTATTGCACAACATTATACCACCACTTTAAGAGGCATCTCTGCGTCCTACTGAAACTGTTACAAATAAAGAACAGGAATTCGACAAACTAAACAAGAAGTTCACAGCTCATACACCAGAACAGGATACGGTGCCTTGAAAATCAGGGAACAAATTGCCATCTCTACTTCCTCCTCTCAAGAGTCAAGAGTATTTCAAACCTTCACTAAGCAGATGAACTGAACTCTGAACCAGTCCCTGATATAGTTGAGCTCGTTTGTGGTCCCAAAGAAAAGTTTCTGATTTTCCATATAGAAGGGGCAGGAGGAGAAATGGCTGAGAGAAGCAAGGAACCATTTTCAAGCATCGCAACAACCATGGACATTTTTGGTTTGCTTGATGCATCTTCTTGGACACAGAGCAGGCCTCTATGGATGCATAGAAGAAGCATCTGATCCTTCATGCATGCTCCACTTGGCTCGGGGGATATAGCTCAGTTGGTAGAGCTCCGCTCTTGCAATTGGGTCGTTGCGATTACTCATACTCGAACGAGATGCTCTAGCACTGCTTCCTAAGAACAGCGTGTCTACCGATTTCACCATGGCGGCATCTTAATATCTCATTTTTGTCACATGTTCCTTCCAATATTTGATCCACAATTTTCATAGCCTTGTTCTCCCTCCAAACTCCCCATGCCTACACCAACATAATAGTTTTGTTATTTACTCTGGAAAGCTGTGACAACAATATGGAGGATAATTTTTATTGGAGGTGTGGAAGGCCGACAATGAAAGCAATGCCTTAATTAATCTAACATGCTCCTTGCTTGAAAATGGTCTAGACAACAAGTTGTCCAAGATATGGTCTTCTATGAACAATAACACGAGTAACAGACAAAAATGACCCACTAAATTGCAAAAGCACAAGAACAATGTTAGTTACTTACATAATTCAATAGATTCTCATCTGTCACTTGTTGAAGAAGAGAGAAATTCCGTTTTCCACTTATGTTTTCCAGCAGCAGAACACCAAAGCTAAAGACATCGATTTTTACTGATACCTTTCCTTCAAGCAGATATTCCGGTGCCATATATCCACCGCAGAAAAAGATAAAACCATTCTACTCAGCTTTGAAATTCGCTTAGTTGTTAAGTGCATGTGCAAGTTCGCTTTGTAGCAAGTGTGCTAGGTGCCACTTTAGACAGACGGGACACGTTATGTAACAAGAATTATTATAGTCTATCCTACTTCTTAACTTGTACCTCCTGTAGGAACTAAACCAAAGCATGTAAACCCTAAGTCACGATCCATGAGACCAAATATTCATGTCAGTTAACTGTAGGTCATTACGGTGGGCATTGTGGATGACTCTGAAACTTGGTATGTAGGTTAAAGAGACTTGTTCCTTAATAGAAAATAGAAAAAGCTATAATGGGAAATAAGCACATATGAAATTCTGAGTGGAAAGATTATTTTTATATATATTTGTTTCTTACTATTATCCTGCATTCTAGTTCATAGCCCTTTTAGGTGTCAATCTGAAGTAAAACTAATCGACAAGTTGTCATCTGAGATGCCTGCTCTTCGGTCAGTAAAAGGCCGGGCCATGAAACATAGCAACTCAGGTTTATGTTGGAACTGGAAAAAAGAAGGCAACGTGCGGACTTCCGTGATTAAGATTAGCCAGCTAACCTACATTATGGGGACAAGTATAGAAGTGGATGGCCTAATCTGTTTGAGGAGGAAGCCATCCATTAAAATTGAGCCAGGTGAATGCACAAACACTTAGTATCGGTATATGATCTTCATTTTTGCAACGGCAATTTAGGAAGTTGTGCAACAACAGGGAGCGACCAACTTACCGAGTCCCCATAATCTCAATTGTTTCTGCTTGTGTTTGACCTGTGTTAAAGATCCTTGCTGTGCCAAAGTCTGAGATCTTGGGGTTCATGTCTTCATCTAATAAAACGTTGCTTGCTTTCAGATCCCTGTGAACCATTCTCAGCCGAGAATCTTCATGGAGATATAAAAGTCCTCTGGCTGTTCCGTTGATGAGCTTGGAACGTATTGCCCAGTCCAGTTGCAGACTCTTTGGTGGCTCTCCTTTCAAAGTAAAATAACATAAACGTAACTTGTGTTTTACCTTTCTAGTAATGTTAAGCTAATATGTAACGAATAAAAAATAAAGTACAAGATAATTTCAGATCAAGCAAATTAATAAGTAACACTTTGACCCAATCAAATGGCAAAGCTAGATAGGCAACATTTTTTTGACATGCACTCCCTGTGAAAGTCATCGGCTGCCACCATTAAACCCTCAAACACCACCTTAATGATAAAACGATAAGGAAACAAAAGAAAAAACAAGGAACAAGCTTACCGAAGAGAAAAATGTCCAGGCTAGTAATGCGCACATACTCATAGATGAGTATCTTTTCTTCACCTTCCATGTAGCCTCCTAAAAGCTGGACAAGATTTTTATTTTGAAGTTTCGCAAGTGTCCGCACTCATTGTGGAATTGCTTCGGCCCATTCCCTGTATTGCGTGACAATCTCTTTACAGCAACTTCTTGACCATCCGGTAGTTGGCCCTGACAAAGTGAGTGTCAGTTAAGGAAACAGACTTAGTAACCAAGTTTCAATGCCAGCTCCCTCTCCCTCCCCCTCTATCAATTTTCCTACTGTAGCTTCCCCAGATGTTATCTTTTTCAAACGCATGGACAGTAAAAGAGACACGATACCCTGTAAACTGCACCGAATCCTCCTTCCCCAAGCTTATTTGCCGCCGCAAAATTGTTGGTGGCAGATCTGATAGTAGCTAGATCAAATCTTAGTCCATCCATCACATCTGCTCTCTTAACAGCTGAAATTATCTCCACTGTTAAACAAGGTAAACTGATGGGGAGTGTGTGCGTATGTGTATATATATCACAATTCAGTCAAGCCAGATGCCAGATGGGTAAAATTTAAAAATTATTGTTAAAATACAATAACTTTATTATACTTAGCGACCTTTTATATATAGCGCAGCAAAGACTTATGATGGCCTTAACAACATATATAATCCTTTTAGTGTTTAACCATTTTACATCCGGTAGCAGTGAATCTAACCAACCTTGTTGTTGTAAGGCCTCCTCCTCTTCTTCCATCCTCTGCAATCCGCTAGGCTTCATCTTCTTTCTCCCAATGCAACAAAACTCTCTCTTCCGCCAGTAAAAGACACAAAGCATGCAAGTAATAAGAACCACAATCAAAACAGAGATGGCGATTATGACAAACATAAGCTTTCTTTCCTTGTTCCGCTGCCCTGCAAGTATAAACAGCTCTTGTTATGCCAGAGAGAGAGAGAGAGACTAGCATGGCATAGTGTCAGATTCACCATTTGATGGAGGGCTTGAATTTGGTGGAGGTGGTGAGCTGGACTGAGGAGGTAGGCTTGGTGCTGTTGTGGTATCATAAAAGAGCTCTGTATCGTAGACCACCCGGCAACTTCCCATGGCAATTTCACAGCCGTGTGCAGCGTCGCAGGTGTTGGGATCTGGGACCTGGTGGTATCCAAACACTGCTTACAGCCAGCAAGGCTGATATCTCCGGTGCACTGCACCAGCCCGTATGTCATCTGCAGATCGGTGTATGGGATGTTGCCCGTGGCAAGCATTAACTTTGCAGCTGGCTCTGTTGTTATTGTTGCTGCTAGAAAAGGTAGATTCTTCAGCAGTTGGCCCAACTTCTCGTTGAACCCTTTAATGTCTGTCACTTTATTTCTGGTCCAATACCAATTACCAGAATCATCCATGTTTAGCCGACCAAAGAAATCGGTGTTGGAGTAGCGCAGCTGGCATTTTTGATACCATATGATGGCATCCATTGTGTTGTGGCAGTATTTAACGAGTTGTACGGTGGAATTGTAGATGCACACCTTGCAGTCCTGTTGATCAACATCGCCCCTGCATTGAACCAGGCCATAGACTGTCTTCGATCCTTGGCCCACTGTGATGTTGGAAAAACCAATGAGAAGAGCATCTTTGTTGAAGGTGGAGAAGATGGCCTCCATGTTCATCTCATACACGCTCCCAGCTGTGTAATTACCAGTTGTGGAGCAGCGTTGGTCGATGTGGTCATTGGTGCAGCTCATCGCATGGTCAACATGGAGGGAAAGGAGGAGAAGGAAGAGGGAGAATCCAATCTTCAACCTAATGAGCCCCATTACAGAATCGCTCGCTTCCTTGGCTAGTGGAAGGAAATGTCTTGGGTTCCTTGGCATGTTTAAGAAAAAGCTCTAAAAGCATCTTGCGGAGGCCCCTACCAAAATCACCTACCGTGGACGTCATATTCATTGATGTATACAGATATGTGCATGCAACTTAATCTAGAGGTAGTTATATACGGTGCTCTTGTGTATGAATTTTCATGCGTCATTTTAATAATGACAAAAAATACTCGTGATGATACAAAAGAAAAAAACTTTTCGTAAGAAAAAAAAGAAACCTCAAAAAAAAGATTTGGAGATTCGATAAAAGTAAAACTTATCAGTCTGTATCATATCTTATAACCAATATAGTCTTCTAGATGGTGAAAAAAACGTCTTCATTTTTGTTGTCTTCTTATAATGTTATCTTATTATCTCATAAACATTATCTCATACTTATGTTTAGTATTGTCTCATATATCCACCCATTATCTCATTACATCATACATATTTTGTTATCTCACATACAAGCATATGCAATATTTGAGCATAAAAGTAAATATGCATATTGGTAACATGGCTTACATCCAACATACACTCGTTATACACATAGGGGCGACGTACAAAACTTGATCTAAGGTCCTAATCATATACCTTACAGTCAAGTGGTAGGATTTGAATAGGATATCTTTTTATGTTCACATATTGAGGTCAGTAAATAAGAATATTAAGGATCTATATTTGCTTATCAAATATAACTGGAGGTTTAAGGAAGAAGTTAGATGGAAATCATATGATGGGTGAACTGGCCTATGTGTGGAACTATCCGAAAGAAAAAGAGAAGTTAATATCCATTGACTAATGAGGATCACGTTCCAAATCTGGTTCCTTTGTTAGGGATTTGATTTGGTGTACATGAATTCAGGCCTGATTTTTAGGACATTGCTTCATCTTAATTTTTTTTCCTGAAGCTAAAGCTTTAAAGCAGAAACCATGACTTTAATAATCGAGTCAACAATATAATAATTAGGATAATATAAATAATAAAAGAATGAACACAGATGCAAACTAGCTAGGCAATGAATATTAAATTAACCACCAAATTTGCCAGTTTTAAAACAACCAACTTAACAAGTTGTACAGATTCCACTTCAGGTAAGAAGAGTTGAGCATGTTCAAATTAATCGACCCAATTTACTGCACGCATTTTTGTATCTCTGAAATGCATCGGCGAAAGAAATGATTTTATTTAAGTGTTTCAAGGCTTATTCCAAATTGATTGGTTTCATCCCAATGTCAAGTTCCCGTGGTGCATTTTAACGTAAAAGGGTACCTAACGTCAAACGGCATAATAAATGAGCAGAGCCCTACAGGATTATTATTATGTCTTAACAATATATTTTAATAACTCCTTGGATATTAAGGATGAGACATTTTAAATTATATTGGACAGCCACCCATCGGAGTGCACGCACAGTCAAGGTCTGAAAAGTTAAAAAAAAAAAACGAAAGAATTAAATTGGGAGATCCGGAGAATTTAATCCACGGTCACCGAAATCGATTAATTTATTCTGCTATCCTACACAAATATTGATTAATTCTGCTATCAGAAAAATTTAATTTAAAGCCTCGGCAAGTCTTCGTTGTTTGCTTTTTATATCCCATTTGCTTCCTAGGAAACGCTTCTACCAGTTGTCGGCGCTGATGCCCTCTAACATTATTTATGGAATATAATATTGCAGCATGACGCCCTTCCGGTTTGTCCGTCAACTCACTGAGCCATGAAATATGAGATTGATATATTTGACAAAGTGGCTAGACCTATCATGTGAATTGCACCTGTCTTTTCAGTCATCCAGTTGCTCTAATTTCCAACTTATCGTTTGCTAATGTTATACACTGATCTCATTTTGTATTAATAAAATTACTAAAGCATTATTTCATTTCACTTATAACCATAAGTAAGTGGGCTGAACCTACTAGTCGAGTAGAGCTTAAACTGGGCCAACACGATCTTGGCACGAGCCACTAAAATCAGGTAAACAATTTTTTTATGTTAACTTTGGTTCGATTCGTCAAGTTCATTTGAAGCTTGTTTCAATAAGCTTCAATGAAGCTTGTTAACTTAATCGAACCCAATTAGGGATGTCAACAGATCGATTCAGATCGAATATCCATCCGAAATGCCTTTAAAAAATTGGATATGGTAAGCAATTTAACATCCAAATAAAAAATCAGATCGGATTCAGAGTTAAGAAATAACATTCGGTTTTAAGTAAATATTCGGATACTCAACCATCTTATCTGATCGGATACAGATTCGGTTTTAAGTAAATATCTGATCCGATAATTAACTGTACATCTGAATCGTGAGTTGATATCTGAATCCGAATTACAGTTTGATATCCAAATCCAAACTGTGAGTTGATATCCGAATCCGAAATCTGAATCCGAACCATGAGTTGATATCCAAAACGCTGAAATCCAAATCCAAACCTTGAGTTGATGTCCCACGTTTTGAAGTTGAGACCTATGAACGGTTTGTCAAAAAGACTAACCAAACGCACCAACTTAAAGGTCTAATGGAATAAGAATTTATAATTTGATTAATAGGTAATGACTTCCATGAAGTTGCATATAATAATAGCCAAATAGTTACCATATACACCATTTAACTTAAAGTATTAAAAGTTTTATTGATCAAATTATCAATTATTTATTTAATTAATTAAGTAAATTATTTTGTATAATTATATAATATGTCCACAAGTCTTAGGATTTGATATACAATACGTAATTCACAAATTTAAAAACAAAAACCTTTAACTAATAGAAAAACAATAAATTGTTTGATTTAATAAATTATATGATTCGATTAAATAATACAAATTTATGTAAAAGAACACTTATGCAATAAAGCTAAGAGGGCTAACCAAAAATTAGTGAGGATGTGGAAGAATGAAGGTTTGACTCAATGAAATTATAAAAAAACATTAAATAATGTCTTTCTTAAATGAGAAATAATGTAAGTCACTTGATTTAATAATTTTCAATAAGTAATATCATCAAATAATAGTTTACTCCATCAAAATATGTTATTATTTAAAAATAATCAAATCAATGTTCAATATGCACAATTGAGATGAAAAAAGTATGAAATGTCATATGAATAACTTATGAAAAAACAAATTAATGGAAAACTTGTAGAAAAAATATAAAAATCATATAAAAAATATGTTTTATTAATAAATAGAAATCTCAAACGCATTATGATATTCTTTTTCACGTTTCAAATAAATATGTTTAATATAAAAAAACTGCTAAACACAAAAAAAAAATCTATCAAATTATTAATTTACTTATTTAATCAATCAAATAAATTATTTTATAAAATCATATAATTCATTAAAAGTCTTAGGTATTTTATATATAACACATAATTCGCGAACTTGAAAACAGAAGCCTTTAACTTAATAGGAAAACAACAAATTGTTCGATTTAATAAACTATTTTATATATCATTGAAGTAATTATACAATTTTATGTAAAAAACTATTGTAATAAAGGTAAGAGGTCTAATAAATTATCTCATAGAACATTGAACATTCTTTTTACGAATGTGACATAAATTTTTTCAATTAACTCAATGAAATAAAAAAATCATTAAATAATGTCTTTTTAATGAAAAATAACATGGGTCACCTGATTTAACAATTATTACGAAGAAAGTATGAAAGTCAAATATATTAGTAAAAAAAAAATTACGAGTTGTTTAGATGACACACTTAAATTATTTCTTTAAAATTTTAAGTGAAGCCAAAACATTTTTTTTTTGTACGAACTTACGAGTTGTTTTGTTGCAAAAGTCAAACTATAGTTTTAAAATTTTAAGTGAAGCCAAAACATAGTTTTTCAATTTTTTTTATATAGGATAAACTTACCGTTGTTTTGTTGCAAGATCCAAACTATAGTTTTAAAATTTTAAGTGAATCCAAAACATAGTTTTTTAAATTTTTTTAGATATGATAAACTTACCAACAGCTATTCACTTTAAATATATTTTTTTGTGATTAATTTACATATTTTTAAAATACTCATTTTATTGAAATTTCTTGATACAAGTTTTTTTATTAATTTTAATTAAATAAATACATTATTTAAGATATAATATTTAGTTGATGTCTTAACTATAATAGTTTGCTTGTTTACACAAAAACATTTAACTAAAATACAATATGAATCATTAATTAGTTTTATGTGATAGTTTTAAATTATTTAAGTTAGATGGTAATATGGTAATTATTTAACTATTATTGTATGCAACTTCATAAAAGTCATTACCTCTTAATCAGATTATACCTTTTATATACAATTTATATTATTCTTATATGATAATTTTAAGTTGGTGCATTTGGCTAGACCTTTTGTCCAACCATTCATAGGTCACAACTTCAAAACGTGGGGACACCCAATCACATGACTTAAAATTTGGATTCGGATCAGATTTGGATATAACTTAAAGTTTGGATCAAACTTAAAATTTGGATTGGATTCGGATTCAAGTATAACTAAAAATTGGATTGGATCAGATTCAAGTATAACTAAAAATCAGATTCGATGTAGATTTTAAAGTCAGATTCAAATATGGTATAAACTTCTTCTCATCCAAATTCAATCCTAATTTGAATCCGAATATACGAATATCCGAAAAATCGGATATGATAAAAGGTATATCTATCGAATCTGATCCGTTGGCATCCCTAAACCCAATGATACTCGAGTGATGAGTCGAGCAACCTTAAACAAATCAAGTTCAGCAAACTTGAAGTTAACTCTGCTACGTCAACGAGAGTCAAGCGATCAACCCAAAGTCAACTAATTAATTAACAACGTAGCAGCTCGATTCGAGTTCGAGCTGAGCTTTAACAGGTTGTGCTGCCATGTTTCTCTCATTTTAGTGGACATAGTGGTCGAGTACTGGTCTTAAATCTGACCCAGTGGTTTTGTTTTGATGAAACAACATGGCCTTTCTAAAGGTTCATAGGCAGAACTCGAGCTTTTCTGTTGATCCAGTGTTATTATTATTTGTTAATTAGCAGACAGACCAACTAACCACTTTTATTAAAAAAAACTGGTGCAGTGCCTCAATATCTTAGAATAACCATCACCATCACCGTCTACGAATTGATGAAGGTCATGAAGAAGAGTGAAAATTTGCTTCTTCTGTCCCCTTTCCTAGTCATCATCACCTATTCTAATTACAGCTAAGGATAAGCATGCACTAAAAGAGAGGTGACGGTATTTTTGAGTTTTTTTTTGTAATGTAGTGAACATTTTAATCTTGTTGACCTTTTCACAATTTTTTTTACCTTTTTATAAAATTTCTTCTTTTATTTTAACAGAGTATTTTGGTCATTGCATATTCCTATGCGTAATTTTTTCTTGTCCGAAGGTGAGATGATCAGATTAAGTTGCATGATGCACAAGGGAAAGAACAGGGAGGTGGTGGCATTTTAGAAATTTATTTAAAAGCTATGTACATTTAGTCTTTTAATATTTTTACAATTTCCATTTTATCATTTTTAAAAGTCTTTCTTTTCATTTTTAATGGGAATTTTAGTCACTGCACACAAAATTGCATACATTTGGTTGTGCACATAACTAACTTGACACAAGCGTGCATCTGCTAAATTGAGTTAAGAGGTAAACAACAAAATGATAATGAGGCCACTGAATTGAACCAAAATCAGAACCGTTTAAGAATAAGATGAAAGTAGAATTTATATTTACAGTAAAAAATCAGAGGAAAATAATAAATAAAAAATAACAACTGAAAAAATTATAAAAATGTAGAAGGAATCCAAACTCTCTTGCAATCCCGGCCTTTAGAATTGAACCAGTACCAAACAAAAAGGGTCCAAAAATAAAGGTAGATATAAACTTAGCAACTTGTATTCAAATTTTGAATACTTAAAAGAAATAGCGAAGCCAGCGATCCACATTTACCCTAAACGGATAGAGCAGCCACGTACATACCGTGAATTCTATTTCTTTGGCCATTACCCAACCTGTCATTCAAAAAAGGCCTTAAGGTGTATTCGATAACTTATCTCATTGACACATTTTTATCCTTTTTTGGTAGAACCAATTTACAATAATTTAAATTAAATTTTAGATTTATAAATTTAAAAAAATCCTATATAAGCTGATGGGAAGCAATGATACTTATATATTATTAGTATATAAAAAACATAAAGCAAGACATTCTGTTTAATCAATTGATAAACAATGTTGACATCACCAATACTATATCACTCTTCAATTTTCATAGACAACAACAAACATTTTTAACTAATAGAAAACTATTTTAATCAAACCATTTATTAGATATTGTGTATAATTAAACAAATTTATTTAATCAAACAACTAGTTTAATTAACTCAATGGACTAAGCAAGTCTTCTAAAATAACGTACTAGTCCAATAGAACTTATGACAGCTTAGTTAATAAAAATCTCTTCAAATTTTATTAATTTTTAGAAATATAAAACTTAATGTTAACAAGTATGTTCAATATAGAAAAAACATAACTCACCAAAAATTAATCAATTAATGAAAGAACCAAATGTACTAGCTTAATACAAGCTAATATTTACTAACTTAGTATGAGCTAATATGGTATAAATAATTTCAATAATAGTAATAGCCTTATAGTTGCCAAAAACTATTTCAGACTAAAAATTATTATGGCTGTATTTGCCTTGTTAAAATTTGAGATATGCAATTGTAAAGTAAGTTACTTTGTACAATTAAATAGTAAAAAACAGTTGGCATGACTATTTTCATTAATACATAATTGGCTGATTTGAGAACAAGAAATTTTAATAGAGAAAGTTATTTTGTGTAATAAATTTAGATATTTCATTTGACTAAACAAATAAGTTATGTAATAAAGCAAATTATTTAATTAACTTCATCATATGGTTGTTCTTCTTAAACATTATCTCATACTTATGTTTAGTCTGTTGCATCATTATCTCCTAAATCTTTTGTCACCGTATAAACATTATCTCATACTTATGTTTAGTGTTATCTCGTACATTTGTCTATTATCTCATTATCTCATAAATTATTTTTTATCTGATACACATTATCTTATACTTTTTTTTTATATTATTTTTTCTCATGCACATGCATATCAATGCTGAGATATGAAAGTAAATATGTATATTGATAGTAGGATCTACATTTATTGTACACTTGTTATATACATGAAGTCGGCTTACAAAACTTGCATTCCCTACCTCAAGCATATTTCTTTCCCCATTTTCATTTCATTATCACTTCTTTTTACTTCTCAAATCCCTGAAGTTCGACCTCCTTTCTTGCATGAAATCAGAATCCCAGCTTCTCCATCCAACTACGCTTTTCATCAGTTTTTTATTTTTGCATTCGTACCTCACCCTTTGCAAACACTGGTGGAAGCCGTGTCTGCGTGTTACTCCATTGAACATTGGAAGAATACACAACCACACAGATGGCAAAAGATTTTTCTGAAAAATAATTAAAGAAATATATGAAAATGAGATCGAATGTAAATGTAAAAAAAATTCAATGTTTTCAAATAGCTTCTAAACAAATTTAAATTATTTACCAATGGAATTGATTTTGTTACTCTCATAGAGTGAAAGAAAGTGTTTGTTTCGATAAGTTTAAGGCTACGTTTGATTGGGGGGGGGGGGGGGGGAATTGGAGGGGCGGGTGAAAAGTGTACGACCAGTTGAAATTTCAACCGTCGTGACATCAGAGCATCAAACATGTGAAAAATTCACGCAAATTATTTGTATGAATTGGGTACATTTAACGCGGAAAAAAGTCAGAGGTCGGACCTCCGACTTTTTACTGCGGACAAAAATTTGAGCCGTTAGGGCTCAAAATTTCATCCTCCCTTTCTCTCAGTTTCCCCTTCCGTCGAAGCTCTCGCGTCTCCACCCTTCCGCCTAAATCCTCACGATCTACCTCCGTCGCTCCCTGAAGCTCCCTTCTCCTCTGTCGCTGCCTGAAGCTCCCTTCTCCTCTGTCGCTGCCTGAAGCCCCCTTCTCCTCCTTTGCGATCTACCTCTGTCGCTGCCTGAAGCTCCCTTCTCCTTGTTGCCTGAAGCTCCCTTATCCTCTGTCGCTGCCAGAAGCTCCCTTCTCCTCTATCGCTGCCTGAAGCCCCCCTCTCCTCCTTCGTGCAAGTATAGATCTGACCCAAAAAGTAGGGACAAAGCTCTCGCGTCGGTGTTTTCAAGTATTTCACTGGCGTTTGCTTCATGTAAAGGTTCTTTGGAAAGACTTATGCACGTTCCACGGTTCAATGGGAATTTGGTAGTCGTTGGTTGCTCTCAGAATCACAGAGCACAATAGGATCTCTCTCATATATGGAATAACGCCGTCGCTTCCTCCCTTTCTTTTTTAAAATTTTGCTCTACAGCTTGTCTTGAACTTGTATAAACCATTCTTTCCTGGAGGTTCGTGCATTCACCAATATTTTGTTTGGTTGGTCATTGTAAAATCTCAAATCTTTGTAGGTATTTTGCTTTGGTTGTGCGCTTTGATGGGAAATGAAACATAGGCCGTGTGTGCTTTCCTGTAGTCGCTTTTTTCATTGGTCCTGATTTATTTTCTTTAATTTGGCATTGCAGTCTTGATTGCCATAGGGCTTCCCTTTAGCTCGTGTTCCTGAATGATTATGTCCATGCTAAGTTGTTATATGTTTCAAAATATGTCTTCAACATATTGTCATGATCAGAAGATGGTTAAATTTTACCCTACAAAACTACCCTGTGCATCACACATAGTTAATTTTATGCTGCAAAAAACTTCCCTGCAATCAAACATGGCCTCAAATCGGAAGAGGGTTAAACTTCATCCTGTTTTTTTTTCCAAAAAAATTTACTTTACCACGTTAAATTCTTCAATGCAATCAAACACAGCCTAAAGCTGCCTCGATCGGGGAAACATTTTCCTTGACTGCCATCTCAATGTTGGACAGTTTTCCCTACAAATCATGTAATAATAACGACAAACCTCTATCTTGAAAACCTATCATAGAAGTGCTAATTCAATGCAAGGCGCTAACAAAACCAAGATTGAGAAAATACCATGGAGGAAAGGTCAGAAACAAAGAAGTTTATATATCATCCCTAAGAATCTTGACTGTTCTACTAAAGTTGCATGTAACAAAATATATGACTTGGGATCTCCTCTTTCCTCCTAATAATTTATAAATATAATGACAGTTTATAATAGTTAACGGCAGTTTATCTTTTTTATGCACCTTTTTTAAATTGTTGGCCATCTGATGGTAGCCAACAGATTTCAATTTTTTTCTATATATATATATATATACGACCAAAATTTTCCGAAGGTATTGAGTTGTCCTAAAACAATAGTTTGGTAAAGTTGTCAAACTTGGACGGTAAATTTGACCGATAAACCTGTTGGCAGGTCGAGTCTAATAATTGGAAAGGCATGGTTGCAGTATCAATCCCTAGGTAGGCCCCAGACCACTAGGTCAGGGACAAAAAGTAGAAGTGCTATACCATTAGTTTTCGGTTTATAATGGGACCATTTAAACCATCAGATGTGCATTGATTGAACCGTCCAAATAAATGGTATAATTATTGTTTTTTATTTCTTTGTTTTGCCCCTGCTTAAACACGGAGAAGTTGCTTCCTCTTTCTCTCGGTGGGAGAAGTTGCTTCGAGCAGAGTTGCAGTGCCTCCCTGTTTCAACATGGCTGCTGTCCGTCGGGCATAGACGGCACATTTTTTCTTTTTTTGGTTTAAATGTCTTTCTCTCATGGCGAACACGGGTTTTCATCTGCTGCATCATGTCTTCCACTGACAATTTGTATTCGCTATGGCAAAGCAAGCCGATGATTTTTGAAGACTGCAGTTGATTTAGGCCAGATTTGGGACCAAAAATGGTCTGTAGCACGGGGATGACACATCGATGCGGGAATGGACCATCGATAGGCATTGTGTTAGTTGCCGAGGCAGCACCCAACTCTGCTAGCCACTGCAGACGTAGTCAGAGAGAGAGAGGAATAGGTAGAGCTAGAGATGGTGAAGATGACGTAGAGAGAAGAGACAGAGAAGGAGAGCAGATAGATAAAGAAGAAGAAGAAGAAGAACAGAAGAGGAGACGAAAGAACCGAGAGTTGGGCGTCCACCCCTCTTTTCTCTTCTGAGGAGGGGCGAAATTAAGACGGTCCATTCAATGCATTATGCAAAAGAAAAAGAGTCTATCATCATCATGATCTTGGGTTTTTCTGTCTGATTTGATGTCCCAAATATGTAACTTGGAATCTCCTTTCTTTAGGCCCTATATTAACTGAAGGTCACTTGCTATGATTTACCATATATAAAATTACAGTTAGAACAGCTTGCTGCAATGCTAGATATGATACACTCGAGAAGCCGATACTAAAATGGTATTTGCTTGCCTACATGCTTAATAACATTGACACCTGCTATGCACAGATGTCATCACAAGAAAATCTTTGAAGCTTGTAACAGAAAATTTTCGTTTATGTCTTCTGTCTGTAGTCAATAGCAGCATTTGGCCTTGATGTACTCATTAACAGAATGAAGAAATGTTCAACGCGCTTTTTTCTTTCGGTTCTGCTTGTTACCAGATTGGTGCAAACATTAGGCCAACGCGATTCAAACATCAGAAATCCAACCAAGGCACTAAAAAAGCTGAACTAAATTAATAAGTTTGGAGAAAGCAGAATCTAGTTGCATTTATAACAAAACCACATGGTTGGGATCGGTCATCACCATGAGGTGGATCTCTTTGTTGGTGAAAACTCGCGGTAAAGCTGAATTAATCAAGAGCGAGGGCATGTGTAAGCTGATTGTTTCGTTCTCTTTCCCTGTGAGACAAAACAGTCAAATCAAATCTTGCAACTGGAAGATGCTCTGTTCTTGGCACCCATTACGTATTGCCTTAAACCTAAAAGACGTCATATGATTCGACTGTACAATCTCATTATTTGTTGATAAAGGTACATGCCCGACCTCCAACAGGGTTGCATCAAAACTGAATCTGAATATATCAGCCAGTTGTTGCTTATTTTCCTTGTTAACCAAAAAGGAAATTGGAACTTATTGTTACTTATTAATATTTTCTTTCATAATTAATAAAGCCGCCACGACGATGTGAACCGCGAATTCCTCAATACGGAATAATGTATAGGCATAAATTCAGGCATTTTCATAAAAGTTCATCTACTACATCTACTAGGAGGACAGAATATAATAATTTGGCTTGGCAAGCAAGCCTCTTGTACAAGTGAACTCTTGGATCACTTAGATTCTCTTTTTTGTATAGCCTTTCAGTATTCTCTTCTGGTTTTCACTTTCGAGCAAGCTCTCAAAGTTCAGATGTTCACAGAATAAAGTCTGGTAGCTAATGGTGCATTGTCTCTGTATGATGTCCCCTAATTCAGTACTGTATTTGGGCATTATTAAAAATACTTTCCATGTTAATGTTCATCCAACATGTGGTATCTGGCTGAAACCTGTCTTATAAAAATAGTTAAGCTTGGTAGCTTTAATAGCTCCTCGTTAATTGGCTACTCCAAACAGCAGTATGTTTACTCCACCAAGACTCACCCAATTTTTTCTGTCCTCCACTGAAAGAAGGTCATCAATCTACACAAACAGAGTTCTATATAGATAAATTTGCAGTCTGTGCTTTCTCAAGGCTATCTATATATGGTGATAATGACTATAGGAATACACAGAATGATTGAATGACCTTTAAGATGATCCAAACGAACAAGTGATTCGTGCTTAGAATAAGAAGGCATACATTGATATCATCATCAGAATAATATGAGCTTAGACATTGTATTGCACAACATTATACCACCACTTTAAGAGGCATCTCTGCCTCCCACTAGAAACTGTTACAAGAAACAGGAATTCGACAAACTAACCAACAAGTTCAGTCTCATACACCAGAAGAACAAACGGTGCCTTGAAAATCAGGGAACAAATTGCCATCTCTACTTCCTCCACTCAAGAGTACTTCTAACATTCACTAAGTAGATGAACTGAACTCTGAACCAGTCCCAGACATAGTTGAGCTCGTTTGTGGTCCCAAAGAAAAGTTTCTGATTTTCCAGATAGAAGGCGTAGGAGGAGAAATGGCTGGGAGAAGCAAGGAGCCATTTTCAAGCATCGCAAACAACCGTGGACATTTTTGGTCTGCTTGATGCATCTTCTTGGACACAGGCGAATATGGATGCATCTTAATATCTCATTTTTGTCACATGCTCCTTCCAATATTAGATCCACAATTTCCATAGCCTTGTTCTCCATCCAAACTCTCCATGCCTACAACAAAGAAAGTAATCCCTTAATTAACTTAAGATGCTCCTTGCTTGAAATGGTCTAGACACCAAGTTGTCCAAGATATGGTGTTATATGAACAATAACACCAGTAACAGACAAAAGTGACCCACTAAATTGCAAAAGCACAAGAACAATGTTAGTTACTTACATAATGCAATAGATTCTCATCCGTCTCTTGTTGAAGAAGAGAGAAATTCCGTTTCCCACTTATGATTTCCAGCAGCAAAACACCAAAGCTGAAAACATCAATTTTTATTGATACCTTTCCTTCAAGCTGATATTCCGGTGCCATATATCCTTTGCAGAAAAAGATAAAACCATTATAGTCAGCTTCGAAACATTCCTTACTTGTCGAGTGCGTGTGCAAGTTCGCTTTGTAGCAAGTGTACTAGGTGCCACTTTAAAAAAGGAGACAGTTTATGTAACAAGAATGATTATAATTCATCCTACTTCTTAACTTGTACCTCCTTTAGGGAACTAAGTCAAAGCATCTAAACTGTAAGATATGATCCATGGAGATCAAATGTTCATGTCAGTTAACTTTAGGCCATTATGGTGGGTATTGTGGATAACTCTGGAATTGTTGTAGTTTAAAGAGACTTGTTCCTTAATATTGAATAGAAAAAGCTATAATGTGGAAATAAGCACACATGAAATTCTGAATGAAAAGATTATTTTAGTATATATTTGATTCTTACTATGATCCTGCACTCTAGTTCACAGCCCTTTTAGGTGTCAATCTGAAGTAAAACTAATCGACAAGTTGTCGTCTGAGATGCCTGCTCTTAGTCAGTTATAGGCCGGGCCTTGAAACATGGTAACTCAGGTTTATGTTGGAGCTAGAAAAAAGATGGCAACGTGCAGACTTCCATGATTAAGATTAGCCAGCTAACCTACATTATGGGGACAAGTATAGCAGCGGCTGGCCTAATCTGTTTGAGGACCAAGCTATCCATTAAAATTGGGCTAGATGGATGCACAAACACTTAGTATCAGTATATAAACTGTCACGACCCAATTTTCGACACCCAATTTTTTTTCTTTAATATAAATAATAACGGAAGCAACATTGAGTCATGACCAAAACATAAAGAAATCTGACACTGTTTTATTTCAACAATAAAATACTTGATCCCAAACAAAACTAACCACAAATCCCAAAACCGACACAATATCCAGAATGCCAATGCCCGTCCATCACAAGACTGAGGTCATCCTTCCATGAGCCATAATCTATCAAGAACTACATGTAGAGATAGAAAGAAGGGTTAGAATTCCTCTGAGTATGGAAAAATCCAGCCATGAATGAAACATGGCCTAACAAAATAATATTTGATTTTGTGAAACAAATTCATATTAGGGCCTTATGAACCACAACCATAAGACTCCAAATCTCAACACATATTGCAGTACGTCATATTATAAAAAACAAAACGAGGTGTGCACAACCTCCAAAATTTCGTAGTCTTCTAACTGTGGTTCTTAACAATGTCATGATCATCGTGCGGAGCAACAACAGAAATCTCCGTGGGCACAACTCACGGGTAGAACAGAACATGTCTTCACCAGGTGATCCAAGAGATCGAGGGCACCTGCAGTGAAGCTTCCTGAGATATCTCAAATCACCGCTGCAGCAGCATGGCCCCTTAGGAACCCGGTTTAAGGGACTAGGAGATGCCTTGCTCCTCAACAGAAACAGAATAGAACCTCGGGCCCTTGTGCTGCCCAATACCCTGTGAGCCCTCCAGTACAAACAGAGGAGTGTGCGACAACAGTGAGCTCACGCGCACCACCACCTGTTAGGACAAAACTAAACACTGGGCAAAAACACAAGCTCGCACTCGCATAAACCATTAACAGAGTCTACATTTACCTTTGAATTTCAAATGTGAGGGTTTCTCATCATTAGACATCGTCTATTATGTCTCACAGAAACCACCCTCAGGCTCGGTTTCCCAGACAACAAAAATAGGCCATTTTATAACTTGATTTAATGGGAACAGAACAAAGTCGAGTAAACATGCAACAGTACATAGTATCTCACATCCAGAAATTCAAATAATAATATTGTAATCATTATATAGAAACAAGAGATCTCAGAACCCTTTTTCTAAAATTTTAAACAAAATTAAGGGCATTAAAGCGCAAATACAACATAATTTTCGCTTTTTCACCGAAATTGCAAACAATTTAATAAAAACCCTCTTTTGGAAATTTTAAGGACTTAAAGGGTACCGATTCACAATTTCGTAAGAATTCATCGGTTCTTATGGAAAATAACTTTCGCAGACCCTATTTTGAAGATGTTTTTAGCAAAAACACTGTGGCATGCATATATAAAATTATAACAGCATTTCTAAGAATTTGCTAATAAGGTGGACCATTATTGTAATTTCTCAAATTTGATATAAATTTGGTCGAACCCTATCCCTCTTTTCATTTCTCGCTGGTCTTTCTCCCCCCTCATGGGAGCACCTCCCTCTTCTTCCAGTTTCAATCAACAGTCAATCAAAATTTAATATATATTCATCAGGTTTTCAAAAATTATGAAATTTCCAATGAGCTCTTGCTCAACAATTTCCGACAACAGAACTGACAGCGCCGGCTGCCGGAATACCGTTGAGTTTCTGGTTTCATAGGAAAGCATTCCCGCGACAGGCGGTCACTAAAAAATCCGTATCACCTCAACCGCTCATCCAAAAATTATGAAATTTTACAAGAGTAATTCTCAGAAGTAGGCGAATCCAACGAGTGCTTACTCGTCATTTTTGATGCCGGAGCTATCAGCGCCGGTCACCGGAATCCAATGTAGTTTTCAGATTTTCTGTCGCAGAAAACACTCCAGCGACAGACAGTCATTCAAAAATCCATATCTTTTTACAGACAACTTCAAAAATTATGAGATTTTACAAGCATAATCTACAGAAGCTGGCAAATCCAAGAGCTCTTAATCGTTGTTTTCCAACACCTGACAACACCCGGTCACCGGAAGTCGCTGTAGTTATTGAATTTTCTAGATACTTTAAAAAAAATCACAGGCAACCAGTGAGCTAACTCCCTAACGGCTTTCATCTAGGGAGCTAATTTGGGGCTGTGCTTTAGGGCGTCCCATCTTACCTGGTAACACAAGGTGCTGCCCAAGTTTCATCTGAAATGGAGCTAGCATTGATTTTTAAATATTATGTGATTTATGTCCTCCCTGAGTGACACCTGAAATAGGGATCGCCTGAGGGCGTTTAACAAGGCCGAGTCTCACGGTATTGCCCTCATTATACCCTTTTTATTTTCTGTACACATTTAATTAAATCTCATACATGCATATATATATTTTCATTTCTAGGAAATCAAAGATAACTCAACTAAGAACACTCCATACTACTCCCATCGTACAACGCCTCGTGCATGGATTCATATTTAGGCATATGCATACATAGATCTACATGTATATGTATCTATACAAAAATAAAAATACACGGCTTCATGCTACAACCATAACTGAATATCCCCATACATGTAAAAATCAAAGTCCGTCACAACCTTCTTGTTCCTCTTTCGCAGTCCCTTTTCTTGATCTTCTGATTCTTTTCCAGCAGCTAGCCACTTCAATCTCCACTAGGAAGAGAGCAAGGATGAGGACGTCCCTCTCCCTCTTTCTCTCTCTCTGTCTTTCGAATCTTCTTGTTGCTGGACTCTCTCCCGTCAGTTTTTCTTTCCCCTTTCTTTCTTTCCATAATTGCTCCCTTTATGACTAGATTGACCGTTTCCATTACATTTAACAATCAATTACATCTAATGTTTATAATTCTTTCCCCTATTAATGTTTTCCATAATTAAGGAAAAGGAAAGAAAATCGTGGGCATTACATGAACTGTACTTATGCAACCGAAATTTAGGAAGCTGTGCAACAACAGGGAGCGACCAACTCACTGAGTCCCCATAATCTCAATTGTTTATGCTTGTGTTTGACCTATGTTAAAGATCCTTGCAGTGCCAAAGTCAGAGATCTTGGGGTTCATGTCTTCATCTAATAAAACGTTGCTTGCTTTCAGATCCCCGTGAACTATCCTCAGACGAGAATCTTCATGAAGATATAAAAGTCCTCTGGCTGTTCTGTTGATGAGTTGGAACGTATTGCCCAGTAACTTCATGCAGATCTTCGTTGGCTCTCCTTTCAAAGCAAAATAAGATAAAACGTAACTTGTGTTTTTCCTTTCTAGTAATGTTAAGAAAATATGTAACGAATAAAAAATAAAGGACAAGATAATTTCAGATCAACCAAATTAATAAGTAACACTTTTGACCCAATCAAATGGCAAAGCTAGATAGGTAACATTTTTTTGACATGCACTCCCAATGAAAGTTATCGTCTGCCACCTTTAAACCCTCAAACGCCTCCTTAATGATAAAACGATAAGGAAAAAGAAAAAAGAAAAAAGAAGAAACTAGCTCACTGAAGAGAAAAATGTCCAGGCTAGTATTGTGCACAAACTCATAGACGAGTATCCTATCTTCACCTTCCATACAGCCTCCTAAAAGCCGGACAAGATTTTTATGTTGAAATTTAGCAAGTGTCTGCACCTCATTGTGGAATTGCTTCGGACCGTTCCCTGTATTGTGTGACAATCTCATTACAGCAATTTCTTGACCATCCACTAGTTGGCCCTGATAAAGTAAGTGTCAATTAGGAAACAGACTTAGCAACTAAGTTTCAATTTTAGCTCCCTGTCCCCGTCCCTCAATTTTCCTATTGTAGCTTCCACAGATGTTATCTTTCTCAAACGCATTGACAGTAAAAGAGACTCGATACCCAGTAAACTGCACCGAATCCTCCTTCCCCAAGCTTATTTGCCGGTGCAAAATCATTGGTGGCAGATTTGATAGTAGCCAGATCAAATCTTAGTCCATCCGTCGCATCCGCTCTCTTAACAGCGGAAATTATCTCCACTGTTAAACAAGGTAAACTAATAGGGTAAAGATTTGTGTGTGTGTGTATATACAAACAACTCAGTCCAGCCATACGCCGGATGGGTAAAATTTTAAAATTATTGTTAAAAAAAAAAACTATATTATATTTAGCGACCTTTTATATATAGCGCAGCAAAGATTTATGATGGCCTTAACCATATATATAATCCTTTAGTGTTTAAACTTTAACCATTTTACATCCAGTAGCATTGAATTTTCCTATTTTAATTCTGTCATATGTCAGTTACTGCATGGCTAAGATTTAACAACTTTTTACTAATAAACAATCACACATTAGTGATGGTATATGGTGGCTTTAACAATGATCAATAACCCATTTACTGACAAATTTTAGCTATCTAGCAACTATCCATCAGCATTGACTTTTCTGGATACAAACAGCTAGCATTATATATGATTAGTTGAAACCTACCACACTAGAAACAAAGCGCAGCTCTAGATTGGTCAATACAATTGATGTTAAAGCCAAGTTATGCAGGACAACTCTGTAGGCGTCAAATTTTACTTGGATAGGTTCCCTTGCTTACTGGAAATATTTGAGCTGCTGGTTGTTTCAGATGATTTTCGGTCATCTGAGGTCATTCCTTGGCTATTAGGTCCGGCCACGTCAGTACCTTTGTTCTTATGATCTGATTGCTTTTATGCTTTTAGTCTTTCTCATTATCAATAAATGGAGTCGGTCCAGCCGCGTCAGTCCAGGCCGCTTGCTGTGAAAAAAAAAAAGATTCTCAAACACAATTGCATGTGATGTTAGAGAGATAGCTTTAGTATTGAAGTGTGAATGGATGGGATTAAAAAATACTTATATTGAAGACTTTAAGAAGCCTCATATCAAATTTGACTTCGCCTATTAGTTCAAACAATCAAAATCGGAAGATTTGAGACAGAAAGTGACAAACTAAGATGCACCTATAGAATTTTGTCCCTCTAAAATTTCAATTAAAACCATTTTAAAGCCCAGACAGAATTTGATTTGTGCTTTAAATTATGATAAAGTTTTGACGTTATAAACTTTTTATATGTGTCTGTGTAACTTTCTGTGGGTTATGGTAGGATTGGTGAACACGGGTGGAACTATGGCTATGTTATTTATTGGACTACCAAATCTAAGGTCTCTGCATCTCCCATCTCCACAAACACAGTGACTCTGTGCCAATGACTCACCCTGTGCACGCAGCGTATATGCACCTAAAAACTAACGTATCATCAGAACTTGCTCAGTTTGGTTGCAGGACGTGGATCTTGTTCTCCAAAGTTGACGACTGAGGATGGGTCCGAGTAGGTGAGGGAAAGGAAAGGGAGAAGTGGGAGGGAGAGCACAGAGTGAGACGAAAGCGGGTAATGGTCGAGGCCTGAGGGAGCTGTCGCACGGTGAAATCTCGGTTGGAGTAGGGTTCCAAGTTGTGAGGGGAAGGGAAGGGGATGGGGAGAGAAAGGAGAAGCAAAGCGGGATGGGAAGCAAAGTGGGGGAGAAGAGAGAGAGAGAAGGAAGAAAGGGTGAGCGCGCGTCCCTTTTTCAAAATTTTCTTTTGGTTGATGAACGCAACACCGTCGATGGGTGCGTTCGTCTGATACGCCTACCGAGGTGTTATATATATATATATATATATATCAGTTTTGTTTCTTTTCTACCGACCTTGTTGTAAGGCCTCCTCCTCTTCTTCATTCCTCTGCAATCCGGTAGGCTTCAACTTCTTTCTCCCAAACCAACAAAACTCTCTCCACCACCAGTAAAAGACACAAAGTACACAAGTAATAAGAACCGCAATTAAAACAGGGACGACGATTATGACAACCACAAGCTTTCTTTCCATGTTCGGCTTCCCTGCAAGCATAAAGTGCTCTTGATATGTGAAACACACACAGAGAGAGAGAGAGAGAGAGAGAGAGAGAGAGAGAGAGAGAGAGAGAGAGAGAGAGAGAGAGAGACTAGCATGGCATAGTGTCGGATTCACCATTCGACGCAGGGCTTGAATCTGATGGAGGTGGTGAGCTAGGAGGTAGGCTTGGTGCTGTTGTGGTATCGTAAAAAAGTTGTGTATCGTAGACCACCCAGCAACTTCCCGTGGCAATTTCACAGCCGTGTGCAGCAACCAGGTCATTGGGATCTGGGACCTGGTGGTCTCCAAACACTGCTTGCAATCAGCGAAGCTTGTGTCGCTGGTGCACTGCACGAACCCGTATATCGTCTGCAGATCAGTGTACGGGATGTTGGCCGTGGCAAACATTAACTTTGAAGCTGGCTCTGCTGTTGTTGTTGTTGCTAAAGAAGTTAGATTCTTCAGCAGTTGGCCCAACTTCTCGTTGAACCCTTTAATGTCCGTCACTTAATCATTGGCCCAATACCAACTACCAGAGTCATCCATGTTCAGCTGACCAAAGAAATCCGTGTTGGAGTAGCGCAGCTGGCACTTTTATACCATATGATGGCATTCATTGTGTTAGGGCAGTATTTAATGAGTTGAACGGTGGAATTGTAGATGCACACCTTGCAGTCCTGCTCATCAACATCTCCCCTGCACTGAACCAGACCATAGACTGTCTCCGATCATTGGCCCTCTGTGACGTTGGAAAAACCAAAGGGAGGAGCATCTTTTGTCAAGGTGGACAAGACGGCCTCCATGTTCAGCTCATACATGCTCCCAGCTGTGTAATTACCAGTTGTTCCACAGGAGTGGTCTACGTGGTCATTGGTGCTGCTCATCGCATGGTCGACAACGAGGGAAAGGAGGAGGAGGAGGGAGAAGCCAATCTTCAACCTAATGAGCCCCATTACAGAATTGCTTGCTTTCTTGGCTAGTGGAAGGAAATGTCTTGGGAAGCATTGGCATGTTTAAGAAAAAGTTTTAAAAGCATCTTTGGGTAGTCCCCTACCAAAATCACGTACCGTGGACGTCATCTAAGTCATCGAACTCTTCCACTGCCGCACCGGAGTCCGCATCGACTTAGATAAGGAGTCCGAGCTACACATTCTCTATATAAGGAGTTGACCCTTCCTCTGTTTTGGTGGATGTAGGCTATTAACACCAAACCATGTTAAGTTTGAGCTGTTCTTTTTTTTTTTGCTTCCCTTCCATGAAATTTAACATGACATCAAAGCTCGGTTGTTAGGGGAGGCCTTTCCACTATCTGCTGCAAGATTGCATCTCCTAATTCTAAAGAACTCCGGCGATGGAAGGTGACGCCAACAAGTGGCGATCATTCTAGAGACCGTGAAGTATCACCAGATCGCATTCAACAGCGTTGATCCCTCCCGTGTTTTCTGTCGTTGGACAGAAATCCAAAATTATATTCCGAAAAGTTCGACTTGGTTCCTCGCCTTCCATTTTTTCCTGTACCCCTGTGAGAGAAGTCGGCATTTTACAAGTGTCACAGTTGCTAGCCCTGTGCAAACTCTCCAGGGAGCACATTCTAGGCATGACTTTCTTTGGGGTGTCTTTTTTATTGGAGGCAATTCAGAGTTCGACCAGGGTGGCGTTGGATTCGGGCACGTGTCTAGTATTTTTTGTCCAATTTTTAGATTTTTTGAACAATCTTGTGAGGAGATAAAAGATTTACAAGTGTTGCTGGTTTCTGAAGTTCCCTGCAACCTCAACAGAGAGACTCGCCAGCGACCCAGACTGTCTTCAAGTGGGAATCCACAGCGCCAATATCATGGCTGATGCTGCTAGCTCAAATCAAAGAGATGAAGCATCCAAGGGAGCCAAGTCCACCAAGCATAATACACTGAAAATAACTTCCGCCCCCTCAATTGTGCTAACTATTTGAGTTGGGCAAAGGCTACTCGCTTGTTTTTCAGTGGAAGATCAAAAGCAGGATATATTAACAAGAAAATCAAAGCTCCAGCCACTACTCATCCCAATTACGATGAATGAGAATCAGAGAATGACATGGTTATGGCGTGGCTGCTTAAATATATGGAACCATCCGTAACAAATCTGTTTACATATCAAGATACTGTGCACGGAATATGAGAGGCTCTGAAAGAATTTTACACTGAGCAAAATAATCTTGCTCGAGTATACCAGATACAATGCGAGATAGCCAATCTCACCCTCCACGACCAAGACGTGCAGCGGTATATTGGGAGACTCAGGAGCATATATGATGAGCTCCTCCAATATTGACCAAAGACCTCCGATCCAATCATTTATAAACAGCGATTGGAAGAAGATTAAATCTTCAAGGTCATCGCTGGATTGAGTGAGGACTATGAAGCCTTAAGGACTCAAATCCTCAATACTGTGCTGTCACCAAAATTCAATGTTATTTGTCAAATGATTCAAAGAGAGGTGTCAAGGTGAGGAGTCATGATTGTCGCTCCTAAAACAAACTCCATAGAAGACAACAAAATAAAATGGCATGCCTTTCACAGTTGGGCACTAATCAAGACATACAAATGAACCACTCGAACATGTAGAAAAATCGCAGCAAACTTAAATGTACTCACTATAGGAAATTGGGTCACACGCTCGATCGCTGTTGGAAACTTGTGGGTAGGGATGCCAACGGATCGGATTCGGATTGGATATACTCTTTACCATATCCGATTTTTCAGATATTCCTATTTTCGGATTCAGATTAGGATTTGAATTCAGATGAAAAAAAGTTTATACCATATCCGAATTCGATTTTAAAATCTACATCCAAATCCAATCTTTAAGTTATACTCGAATCCGATCCGAATCCGAATTTTAAGTTATATCCGAGTCCGATTCGAATTCAATTTTTAAGTTATACCTAAATCTAATCAGAATCGAAATTTTAAGTTATATATGAATTTGATCCGAATTCAACTTTTAAGTTATATCTGAATCCGATTCAAATCCAACTTTTAACTTTATCTGAATCCGATCCGAATCTGATTCGAATCCGACTTTTAAGTTATATCCGAATCACCAGATGACAAGACGTCAGGTTGATGTCCATAGCACATTTAACCTTGATGGAGTTTCGGCTCATAAATTAAATGAAAAAAAACAAAAGCAATTTTTTTCTATCGGTTTGGTTTTGTCCAGATTAGTGTCAAAATATTAGGCCAAGATAGAATGATTTCCTTTGTATGTTACACTATTCCTTAATTTCTGAAAGCACGATTCAAACTTCACAAATCCAACCAAGCACTCAGCCAAACAGGACTAAGTTTGGACGGAGCAGAATTAAATTGCATTCGAAACAAAATCGATGTAGTTAAGGATCCGATGCGTTGCATCTCTTTTTTGCGATAGCTCCTGGTGCAGCTATACCAGTGAAGATTGAGGGCATCTCCGAGCTGATGGTTTCTTTCTGTCTTCTCATGAGACCAAACACCGAAATCAAATTGTGCAATGGAAGATGCTCTGTTCTTGGCACCGATTGCGTACGACCTTTAACCTTGAAAATAGCAGCTCATTCAACTGCACAGTCTCATCATTTCTTGATAAAGGAAGGAAGCCCCACCCTCCAGCAGGTTTGCCTCAAAACTGAATCTCAAATAAAGCAATGAGCAGTTGCCTACGTTTCCTATAAACCAGACCCAAAATTGAGATTTCTTAGGACTTACTAATAGATTTGCTTAGCAAATAGAATAACTAAATCCATGATGACCTGAACCTTGAATTCTACAACATGGAACCATGTATAGGCATAAATTCGGGTACTTTCATAAAATGTCAACTATAAGGAAGACAGAATGTAGTAATTTGGCTTGACAATCTAAAAATGCTTGTGTTCTCAGATTGAAGTCTGATATGGAACAATGTATTATTCTACCGAAGAGGTCCAATGTTTGAATACTGTTGTGTATTATGTCACTAATTAAAATATATTGTATGTTAATGTTGACCATCATGTAGTTTCCAGGTGCCACCTCAGAGAAAAAAGTAAGATTTTGTAGCACTGTTTGCTCCTTGACCAGCAGCCAAATCCAAATTGCAGCATGTTAACTCTACTAAATGGGTGATCTAATCGTTTTTATTCTTTCAAATAAAGAAAATCATCAAAGGGCACCAATAGAGTTTTAAATAAATATGCAGCCTCCATTTTCTTGAGACTATTTATCTGAGCGGCAAAGCTGTAAGAAGTTATTAAAGTACCTCCAGATGATCCAAATGAACAAGTGGTTTCTCCCTAAGACAAAAATAAGGTGTTATTGATCTCATCATCAGTGGAATGTGAGCTTAGACATTGCCTTGCACAAGACTAAAACAAATGCGTATATGAAGGCATCTCCAAATCCCATTGGGATTTATTGCAGACAAAGAGCATGAGTGCCAGATACTATCCAAGAAGTTAACAACTCATGCACTAGAGATACAAGCGGTGCCTTGAAAGGCGGGGGAATAGATGATCATCGCTACTTCGTCCTCTCATGAGTAGTTAAAAGCTTCAGTAGGAAGATGAAACAAGCTCTGAACCAGTCCTTCATGTTGCTGAACTCATTTGTTTTCCCAAAGATAGGTTTCTGGTTTTCCAGGAACGAGGGGCAGGAAAGGGAAAAATTTAAAAATTTCTTCTTAAAAAAGAATCACTATATTGGCATTATCGACGTTGTATATATACAAAGATTTATGATTGCTTTAACAATTTATACAATCCATTTAGTGACGAATGTTTAAATATTACCTGTTTGACATCGGGCGGCTATGTATATATAGGATGATTCAATTCTGACAGATGTTATTGGATGGTTAAGATTTTGATTTTTTTTTAACTAAAAAAAATCACTATATTGACACTTGTAACAATGATCTATAATCCTTTTAGCCACAAATTTTAAGTATATAAGATGCACCTGAAGAATTTTTTGTCCCTCTAAAATTACAATTAATTTAAAAGCATTTTAAAGACCTGACAGAATTTGATTCTTGCTTTAAATTTTGATAAAATTTTGACCTTATAAACTTTTTATATGTGTGTGTGTGTGTGGAAAAACACACATATTTAACCAAAATATTTCATTACAACTTGCCACTGATTTTCAGTAACATTATCTATACAAGTGTTACATTTCGACCGCTTTCTAGCTAAGGCTATCAATCTGGCCCGCGCTTGGTAGGAACAGGTCAGTGAGGTACACTCGAACGGCTAAGCCAAGTCACCCCACCCACCACCCGCCCCTTTCTCTCTCAAGGTTGATGAGGCTGGCAGGTCTTGCACGTCTGTCCTACACTTGCATATTATGAAAAAGTTTGCAAGCATCTTGCGGAGGCCCCCATCAAAATTAAATCACCTAGACTTACCCTCGACCGTCCTGATCTTGTAACTTGTCAAGTTATGGGATTTGAATATGATATTTTTCAATATTCACACATTAGCATCCAAATAAATCTATATCATATTTGAATCTGATTTTTTAGTTCAAATTTGAATTTGAATCCTGCTTTTAAATGGTATCATATAGTCAGACTTTTTTTCTAAATCTTATTCCTATATAATCTCTTAATCAGATGTTAATTTTTTTTGTCACATTCAAAATCTTTTGAAGTGCTTCAATTAGGTACCCGATCCAAATCGGATTTGCTGACATCCCTAATAATTTTTTTTTCTAAATCCTGTCCCCATATAATCTTTTAAATAAATCGGATCTGCTAACATCCCTAATCATTTAGTTCATTTATATTTACAAATCGGATCATACAAATAGTCCGACGAGAACTTGAGTAGCAGTGTATTTGTAGATGTAAATGAAGGGCATTCAATTAAGGCTGGAAGTTGAATGGCTAAAATAGCCGTGAGACTGATCTGTGAGACTGATGACCTGCACAAATGTGATGACGGGTCAAGCAACTTTGTGTTTATTGTCTATCCAAGGATTCCAACGAATTGTTCTTCAATGGAAAAAAATATTAAAATCTTTATTTTTCAAAAACAAATAAAAAATATGCATTCAATAAAGATAAAAATTACTCATAAAATTATTCCAAAATTACAGGTGGTATTCTAGGACCCTTTCAACTCAACTCAAATAAGCCAAAATTCAAAATTGGTGGAGTGCCTTAATCTTGTAGTAAGCAGAACGGAGGGTGACGAAGAATTTGCTTCTTCTGTTTCTTTCCTTATCATAATCACCCTCACCTAATCTAATTACAGCTAAGGGTGACAAGGCGAGGAGGGAAGAAGAAAAGTCCTGAAACTTGAAGCAATAAACAAGGGAAATAAGCAAGATTCACCCTTTCACTGAGAAAACGTAGGAGGATCACATACACATGTCGAATACTTTAAACGTTAATATCGTTCATTAATATCCCTTTTTAAACTGCGTCGTTTCTTTATTGATTGGATAAAGAAGTTGCAGTGACATACCCTGGATTATATTTTAAACCCAAATGGGTGGAAATATCAACCAGCTTGAGTTTTGGCAATTTAAACAAGATCGGTGGTACTTGCTTAATCTTCCCTCTTGGTGTATACTTGATCCCAAATGTGTCTTCTTACTTGCAGATTTAGTTATTTCCATGTGATGGGTGTCCGGTGACCAAGAATGCACACATGTATCTTGTCTCTAGGGGTTTTTTCAACGGATTTGTGGGATACCTACCCCTGTAATTGAACTTTTAGGTTAAGGCCGCTTTTGTTAAGTATTGCAATGACTAATGAGCATATGTGATCAAAGTAGTTTTTGCAGTACCTTATACGGGTTTCATGCTATTGGACACGGAACACCACAAAATAAACTAGTACAACCAAATTATCTAGGGAAAAAATATTATAGCAACCAATCAACCATCCATCATCTTAAATCCTGTCGCTATGAACCATAAAGTATACTGATAAGCAAAGTCATGCCACATGTTGAATACCATTCTGTCCAAATAGCATTCTATTCTATTTGTAAATACACTGCAGATTGCGGAAGTGTTGGTCCTTCACGATCAGATCACTCTAACCAGAAGAAGGACATCCTGGTTGATAGACTTATTTTGGGGAAATCAGTTCTACATCTTAGCGGATCCCTGGATAACTCTGTCCGAATGGAATTTCTTCAGGATTAATAGGAAAATGTGAGTTCCCATGCTTTATCGACCGCTGATTTTCCGCTTGGTTTTACCCTTGACCACTGTCAATGATTCAATATTAAGGAAACTTTGTTCTATGCCAAGATATGACAATAATAACGAAACTTTGTTACTGATCCTGAGATGGCAAAGGACTTACATTCCAGCCTGCCTCCCGGAATGATCTTTGAAGGATGGAAATTTTAACATATGGGCTTTGGCATCTGATGTAGCACAGCAGAGAGATTGGTTCCGTCAGTTTAGGGATTAGAAACCAGTGGACTTTTTCCTTTGTGATTCTGTACTTACTCAGACAGACCTATTCAGGGTGCTTCCGACTTGTGTTAATGATTGAGGGGTTTTTGCATGCAGTTATGCTTGTCTGAGACATAGACATGGGATTTTGTTCATCTCCGATGAGATTTTCTCTGTTGAGATTGCTATGCTGCTGGTAGAGCAGATGTAGTATGGTTCCGTGTTTCTGTTCTGTTCGCTTGCTTTGTTGAGTTTCTGTTTTTGTTGTATTCTTGTATTCCATATTCTTTATTCTAATCGATCACACATGAAAGATACAACGTAGCTAGCGAGCATAACTGCGCCCCCGAAGTGGGTTACGGTGTATACAGCAAAATAGACTCGCAGATCACACATGAAAAAAGCACTCCGTGTACATATATAGTCTGAAAAAGGAAACCGAATATGATCAGCCCTATTTATAACCATGATGGTATCATTGTAGACATCAAAGCAAAAGTGATGACGGTGATCATAGCCACTGATGTTGCGATGGAGTGGTTCGGCTTGTCTGCATGGAGATCAAATTCTTGTAGTTAGTGAGGGGGAAAGATATATATATATATATATATATATATATATATATATATATATATATATATATATATATATATATATATATATAGAGAGAGAGAGAGAGAGAGAGAGAGAGAGAGAGAGAGAGAGAGACTTGCCTGACGTAGTTTTGGATGCACCGCTTGATGGGCTTGAATCCGATGGAGGCGGTGGAGGAGATGGGCTTGGGCTTGGAGGTAGTGAATTAGAAGATGGTCTTGGGCTTGGAGTTGGTGAATTAAAAGTTGGGCTTGGGCTTGCATTGGATGGAGGTGCTGGAGGAGATGGGGTTGAAGTAGTTGTGGTAGCATAAAACAGCTCCGTATCGTACCTCACACGGCAACTTCCCATGGCAATTTCACAGCCATGTCCATTTTCGAAGTCCGGGGGATATTGGAGATGGTTCTATTCAAACAAAGACTGCAATCAGCAAGGCTTGTGTCCCTGGTGCACTGCACCAACCCATATATCGTCTGTAGATCATCGTAGGGGATGCTGCCCATATCAAAAATGAACCTTGAAAGCTCTGTTGTCGCTTGATAAGTGAGATTCTTCCAACTTTTTGTTAAAGGCTTCGGGGTGTTCCACTTTATCAGTGGTCCAATACCAAGAACCAGAATCCTCGACATTGAGGTGACCAAAGAAGTTGGTGTTGGAGTAGCGCAACTGGCACTTTTCATACCATAGGATGGCATCCAATGTGCTGGGGCGGTAATTGACTACTTGTTGGGTGGAATTAGAGATGCACCCCTTGCACGTTCCTCATCAACGTCGGCCCTGCACCGAACCAGGCCATGCACTCTATCCAATCCGTGTCCCATGGTGGCATTGGAAAAACCAGTAGGAAGAGCATCGTTTGTCAAGGTGAAGAAGAGGCTGCACATGTTTACTTCAAACGTGCTTCCATTTGTGTAATTCGCAGTGACGCTGCAGTGGCTGTTGATATAGTCGTTCGTGCTCATTGCATGGTCGACATGGAAGGAAAAGAGGATAAAGGGGAGGAGGATGTGGAAGCCAACCTTCAACAACCTTGGCATCATTGCAGGGTAAACCATCTCCAATCCTCCTAGCTATGGATTGGAGGAGAACAAAATCTCCACTGGGGAGCTTTGGCTTATTTAACGATAAAATAAAAACTAGTTCCAAATGCCTATGTCTTGAGGGGCAGCCTCCCAAACTCACCTCAAATGGGAAGGAAGATTTACTGTTCTACGGCAGGGGTTTCTCTAATCAAGAAGCCCATGGCCCTAATTATAAGTTGGTGGTGTGCAAGCTGTGGAGAGACAAGGGTGTATGGAGATCTCCATTCCCCAAAAAGAAAGATAGTCCACATCACCATCAATAGCCTGGAGGGTTAAAAGTGAACTGCGTGTATGAGGGGAATCCCGGCGTGTTTCTGAACACTTGATCATTAAAGGGCAACTCAGTGTCGACCTTGCTAATTGGATTGGCCAGTTCAAAGGATGGACAGGGACGCATGCTGACTGATTGTGACAGATGAGGATGACCGTTTAATTGTCGAAGAAGGTAAGTCTGGCATGGTGAAGCCAACAACAAAGGACGGAAATGCGACGCACCTCATTCTTGAGGAAAAGTGGGAGGTAAATAAATTAATGCACGCATGATCTTTCCCTTGCCGACTTTTCTGCCAATGTTGAGGTCCTCTGAACCTGTAATTGAAAGTTAAGGTCAATGCTAACTCCATCAATTGTAAAGAATAGTTTAGCTAGCACATGAGATCATGGGCTTTTACATTTCCATTAAAATGCTACGTGTTACAGTGGCAATTCCTCAAAGTTAAATTATTAGGAAATAGCTTTTCCTGGAAAGGTTATAGATGCCACTCAACTTTTCAACTTCCGCCATCCTATTCCGAGCGAAACATAGACATTCTTATCACAAATCGATCATGCCTCACAGAGCAAATTCATTACTTGCTGAAGTACATAGATATATCAACAACAGGATGAAACAAGTCAAACATAGCAATAAAATAAATAATTTGAAATCAAACTATCAAATGAAGATATCATGTAGTATATGACCATAAACAGCCTATGTCAATGGCGGAGGTGTTGACAGAAATGTTAATAAACGAAGCAATCCAAACTGACCTTCATTAGAATTACAGAACAAAGAGTTGTCCACCTTGTGGAGCTTCTAGCTGGAATTAACTTTGCTACGTGATGTATAGAGTAACAAAAGTAGCATCAGATGAAAAATCGCATTGTTATTGAACAAAAAGTTGATTCAATCCCACTTGATGAGCAGCAATCAGATATATCAGGGATACGATTAATCAAACAGGACTATCTACCAAGGAAATAAATTTTACCATATAACTTTCAGATAACATCAGAATATTTTTTAACATCGCTGGAGGATTTATCGGGACGACCGACTTGGGTCTGACTTGATTTAATTTGACTTCGTATTCATTGACATCTTCGTATTCAAATTTTTGACTAGTTTTTAGTCTTGGTGATTAGGAGTTGGAGAAAATGTGGTTTTTAAAGTCTTCATGCGCTGGTGACCACAAACGCGTCCACGTTCCCCTGCTTCTATCCTTCGTCTTGTCCTAGCGCTTTCCTAGAAAGTGAGTACCGACTACAGTGCAGACTGGGTTACATTAGGTGAACTTCACTCCGGTGCTTTGCTATTAAAAATGGTCCACAAATACAATGTTTTCAATCAATCGAGCAGGGCCGGTCTCCTTTGACCACCTGACGAAGTCCATTTATAGTTTAAAGAGTTTCACTTGAACCTACCTGTATGTCAGACTAGTGTACAGGTAGCAAGCGAGCCTCAAGATCAGAGGTTGACCTAGAAATTTCTGCTTACAGGGGGGCAACTATACTTTGTTAAATTATCGGAGCCGAAACATATTTTTCAACACTCTAAGAGGCCCAATAATTTTTTTTTTTAAATATTGCATGTAAATCTTTTTCCAAAATCAAAGGGGGTGGGTGGGCCATGGGCTCATTTTAGGATGACTTACCCGCCTCATTTTAAAAGTAGTACTACTAAAATCAATTTTTAGAACTAAAAGGACCGAAAGTAATACTATAAAAATCAATTTTGGAATTGAATGGACCGAATTGGCCTGGCCGATTGAACGATTCAATCATGCCTGCAAGAGAACCATCGGATAATATTCAAAATTTTCTTTCATACACCAAACAAAGATTTATAAAAAGATATATTCAAAACTGATAAAGGAGCTCATATAAGTTCAGAACAAAACAGTTATTCTTATATATATTTGAATCTTACTATTATCTTGTATTCTAGTTTATATCCCTTTTGGGTGTCTATCTGAAGCAAACTAAAGATCGAGCAAGAACTAACTTACTGAGTGCCTATAACCTCAGGTGTTTGAGTTTGTGTTTGGTCTCAGTCTGAAATCTTTGCAATGGAAAGTCAGAGATCTTGGGTTCATGTTTTCGTCTAAGAAAATGTTGCTTTCTTTCATATCCCCGTGAAGAATTCTCAGCCGAGAATATTCACGAATATATAAAATCACTTTTGCTATGCCATTGATGAGTTTTGAATGTACAGCCCCGCTCCATGCTTTGTTGGCTGTCCTTTCAAAGCCAAACAAAAAAGGAAAGGTAACCTGTGTTTATTCAATCGGCCTTTCCAAGCAAATATGTAATACTTAGACAAATAACGTACAAAGCAGAAAAGTGAACAGTGTGCCAGTTCTAGAAAGCAAGATTTTTACTCAATCAAATGGGGCATACTGCCTTTTGTGTCACAAATAATGCATTGGCTCATTTTTTATTAAGTTAAAATCATTAGTACTATTCCCCATGGATGCATAGGTCAATTAAGAATCATAAATCGAGACCACACCATATGCAGGATATGGAGAGCACCAATCTTTCAATGGCCTTATGTACTTTACAAAAGAACATTGTTTTCCTATTTTAATGTATCAAATTAAAGTATCAGTTTTGTGTTTGGTATTTAATTGGGGTACATAATTAGTCCAGTGATCTTCTGAAAGGATATTGAGATTGAACAACGCAGGAATATACCACATCTATCCATGAACCACTTAAAACCTATGGTTGATCTTGTCAAAGCCTTCTGAAGGGACAGTCTTTCACTGGTATTCTTTTTGGTAATCAATTAATGGAAGGGGTAACCCTGCCCCCCTTGCAGAGAAAAGAACATCGACAGCAACCAACCACAGATATCATCTCAAGAAAATCATGGAAGCTTGTGACAGAAAATTTCATTCATTCCCTCTGCCTGTTGTTGATAGAACACGTTGAAAACAGAGTAACGCAGCGATGGGGAGCAGAAAAAGAAGACAGAATCAGAAATCAAGAAGAAATATTATTTGTATTTCACGAAATAATATAATCCCGTGGTTTTCTTTCCTTGTCGCTGAACACATCTGCAGATAATGATTTTGAAATGCAAACCACCCTCCATATACTCCACTTTGCATTAGCACGAGCTTATGATATGCTTGATCTTGACACCATAACTGCCCAATTTCAGAGTGCTCTTGAACAATTCGGCTTCCTTACTAGCTTAACAGCAGTCCGTAGAACAGAATGAAAGAAAAATGTTAAAAGAGCTTTACTCTATCTGTTCTGTTCAGTTACCAGATTCGTATGCAAATATTATTGCTCAATCGACGCATTTGCTTTATATGCTACACTATGCCGTTGTTTCTAAAAACATGATTCAAAAGGCAAAATCCAACCAAGATACTATAAAAGCTGGATCTTGCATTTCATCTTGGTAGTCATGATTCAATTCCCATGGATGTCACTCTTATAGGCAGTGCAAAGCACTATAGATATAACGCAATGAGATAGCTTAACAGCATTTCCCAAGAGGATTACGGCATGTACTAGAAAACAGACTGACAGATCACACATGAAAAAAGCACACGTGTACATATATATTGTATAGTCTACACAAAGAAACGAAATATGATCAGCCCCATTTATTTATAACCACGTTGACATCATAAGCAGATGTGTAGACGTCAAGGCAAAAGTGGAGACGGTGATCATAGTCACAGATGTTGCGCTTGAGAGGTTCGCCTTGTCTGCATGGATATCAGATTCTTGCAGTTAGAGAGAGAGAGAGAGAGAGAGACTAGCCTGACGTAGTGTTGGATACACTGCTTGAAGGAGGGCTTGGATTTGATGGAGGGGATGAATTAGGCGGAGGAGATAGGCTTAGGCTTGAACTTGATGGGGGTGGTGAATTGGGCAGTGGGGATGGTCTTGGGCTTGAATTTGATGGAGGTGAGAGATGGGGTTGTTGTACTGTTATAAAAGAGCTGTGTATCAAACATCACACGCCAACTTCCGGTGGCAATTTCACAGCCGTGTGCATTCTCGCAAGTCGATGGGATTTGGGAGATTGTGCTGATCAAACACTGACTGCAATCAGCGAGGGTAGTGTCCCTGGTACACTGCACCAGCCCATATATCGTCTTTTGATCGGTGGACGTGATGTTGCCTGTCACAAACATGAACTTTGAATTAGGCTCTGTTGTCGCTTGAGAAGTCAGATTCTTCAGCAGACTCCCCAACTTCTGGTTGAAGGCTTTAGGTTCTTCCACTTTGTCAGCAGTCCAATACCAAGAACCAGAATCCTCGACATTGAGGCGAGCAAAGAAGTTGGTGTTGGAGTAGCAGGGCTGGCAATTTTCATACCACATGATGGCATCGATTGCGTTGGGGCAGTATGTGTCTATTGAGGCAACGGCTAATCTGCAGCAAGAGGAAAGTTAATAGACTTTCCTCTTGTGCAGAAGTTTTTTCCTTTGTTGTTTCTTTCCTTTCGTTGTTTCCAACGGTTCCCTCTATTACATGTCTATAAAGTGAACCACCAAAAAAATAAGAAAGAATGAAAAAGAACAAGTTTTGGTTTTGTTGGTCCGTGGATGTGGGCAGCAATAGCCAAACCACGTTAACTCTTGTTTTTGTGTGATTGTCATCTTTCTTCAATATCTGATATGGTATCAGAGCCAAGTTGCTAGCTCAAGTCGCATGAACTTACTTTGTGATGGCAAAGACTTTAAAGTTCTTCATGTGCCTAATATTTCTACTAGTCTTTTATCTGTATGGAAGCTTACTCTTACACATAACTGCCTTGCAATTTTCTCGGCTAAGGATGTTGTTTTTCAGGACAATGAATCAAAGAAGGTGATTGGTAGAGGCATCCAACGCGGTGATACTTTTTAGATTCTATGACCTTTGCTTTATTTAATCATGTTTTCTCTACTGAACAATTTGGTTTGTGGCATTCTAGATTAGGTCACACTTCTCATAAAATTGTTTGCACATTATTCCCTCAATTATCTATTTCTGCAAAATCTTGTGATGCTTGTGAATTTGCAAAGTCTACTCGCTTGTCTTTTAACAATGTTGTCGAACGTAGCTCTATGTTATTTGATCTTGTTCATTTGGACGTGTGGGGTCCCGCTCCACTTGATTCTATATGTGGATTTCAATACTATGTGACATTTATTGATGATAAAGGGTAACATAGATATATTTTTTAAAACACAAGCATGAGGTTTCTAAAATTTTTCAAAATTTTTATCAAATGATTGTGACTCAATTTGGGATAAAGATCAAGCATATTCGTTCTGACAATGGTGGCAAGTATATTAATGAAGTGTTGCAGGATTTTTTATCACAAAAAAGGAATATTGTCTCAACCAACTTGTACAGGCACACCACAAAAAAATGGTGCCGCTGAAAGGAAGAATCGTCAACTTCTGAATGTCACGCGTGCTTTGATGTTCTACATGAAAATGCCAGATGAATATTGGGCAGAAGCCATAGCTACATCATGCTACATAATTAATCGTCTTCCTAGTGAGAGACTTGACAATATGGCCCCAATGGCCATTTTGACCCAATGATATGTCTCTGTCAATCATTTGAAAGTGTTCGGGTGCAAGTGCTTTGTTCATCTTCAACAGCAGTTTCGAAATAAGTTACAAAAACATGCAACCAAGTATTGGTTATTCCACTTCCAAGAAAGGTTTTACGTGTTTTGATCCTACCACTAAGAAGTAGTACATCTCCAGGGACATCAAATTCTTTGAAGACGAGTCTTTCTTTTCTACACCAGTTCATTGTGAGGGGGAGACGCAGATCATAGTAACCACAACCACAATGAATCTTGCCAACAATCTACTCCCAAGACCTTTTTTCCAGTTTTTTATGGCTTCAATTCCAGCACCCTTCCACCGGTTTCTTACCCTGAAGTGAGTACTTCTGAACCTCAAAACCGTGAGTCAACTTACCTTGAAATGAGTAGTTTTGTACCTCAAAACCGTGAGTCAACTTACCTTAAAATGAGTAGTTCTAAACCTCAAAACCGTGAGTCAACTTACCTTGAAATGAGTAGTTTTGAACCTCAAAACCGTGAGTCAACTTCCTTGAGCCCACAAAGCCGAACTATTGACAATAGCACACCTGAAGGAAGAAGACCATTTAGAGTGACATGACCACCCTCTAGATTTAGTCATTTCTATCTGTTCTGTCCAAATCTTGCTTACTCCAGCTCCAAACATTCCATTGAAAAACACAGAGAATTTAGTAAACTGTCAACCAAGTACCCAACACTATGTCCTCAACTCGTATTCTCTCCATGAACCTTCAACCTTTCAGGATGCTAATCTTGACCCTGAATGGCAAAAAGCCATGAATGAAGAGTTAACAACCTTAGAGGAAAACCAAACTTGGACTATAGTTCCTTTGCCAGAAGGAAAGAAACCAGTGGGATGTCAGTGGATATACAAAATAAAATACAACAGTGATGGTAGTATGGACCGATACAAAGCCAGATTAGTCACAGAAGGATACACCCAACAAGAAGGTATTGACTTCACAAAGACCTTCGCCCCTGATGCTAAGGTGAACTCTATTCGTATCCGTCTATCAGTGGCAGCAAATAAGAACTAGGACACATTTCAACTTGATGTCAAAAAAGTTATGTATGCAGACTCAAAAAATCTATTTATGGGCTAAAGCAGTCTCCACGAGCATGGTTCTCAAAACTCAGTAGTGTACTCATTGAGATCGGATTTAAGTAAAGCACTGCAGACTACACTATCTTTGTCTCTCACTGCCGACAAGGTATTATTATCTTATTGGTGTATGTCGATGACATTATTGTCACAGGCGACAATGTAGAACAAATGAAGAAAGTCAAAGCCATACTGCATGATAAGTTTGAAATTAAGGATTTAGGGAAATTGAGATATTTTTTGGGTATTGAAGTCGCACATTCGGAAGAAGGCATTTTCGTATGTAAAAGGAAATACACATTGGATCTTCTCAAAGAAACTGGATTCCTGGGACCTAAGCCGAGTTTGACTCCTCTTGACCTCAACTACAAAATCAGAAAAGACGATGGGAAACCAATTCAAGATGTTCAAGGCTTTTAACGACTTATTGAAAAGCTAACTGTAACTCGGCTAGACATCACGTTTGCAGTCAACATGATAAGCCAAGTCATGCAAAGTCCTCGGTCTATACATTTGGAAACTGTTCATCATATTCTCAAATATTTAAAAGCGAGTCTAGGAAAAAGAATTTTAATGAAATGAAACAACAACCATGAAGTGATTGGATACACAGATGCAGACTGGGCTGGAGATCAAGGTGATAGAAAGTCTACCACTGGTTTTTGTACTATGGTGGGAGGTAACCTTGTCACATGGAAAAGCAAAAAATAGAATGTAGTGGCTAGGACCAGTGCAGAAGCTGAATACAGAGCTATGGCCACATGTGCCAGTGAACTTGTATGGGTCAACACATTTCTTCTTGATATGGGAATCAAATTTGAAAAACCTATGAGTCTCATGTGCCACAACATGGTAGTCATTCATATTGGTGCAAATCTAGTGTTCCATGAACGCACTAATCATATCGAGGTTAATTGTCATTTCATTCATGAAAAAAATCAGAACAAAACCATACGTACTCCTCATGTTGGTACCCAATATCAATTCCTAGATATATTTACTAAAGCCCTAGGAAAAAAGCGCCATCAATGGATTACTAGCAAGTTGGGGCAGTTTGACATCAGCTCTCCAACTTGAGGGGGAGATTGTTGAGGCAACGGCTAATCTGTAGCAAGAGGAAAGTTAATAGACTTTCCTCTTGTGCAGAAGTTTTTTCCTTTGTTGTTTCTTTCCTTCATTGTTTCAACTGTTCCCTCCATTACATGTCTATAAGGTGAACCACCAAAAAACCAAGAAAGAATGAAAAAGAAAAAGTTTTGGTTTTGTTCGTCCGTGGATGTAGGCAGCGATAGCCGAACCATGTTAACTCTTGTTTTTGTGTGATTGTCATCTTTCTTCAATATTTGATAGTGTCGACGACTGCTTCGGTGGAATTGTGGATGCAAGCCTTGCAGTCTTCCTAATCAACGTCGCCCCTGCACTGAGCCAGCCCATACACTCTTTCCAATCCTTTGCCCTTGGTAACGTTGGCAAAACCACTGGGAGGGGCATCCTTTGTTAAGATGGTGAAGACCCCGTGCATATTCCATTCAAACTTGCTTCCACCCGTGTAATTGGCAGTGACGTTGCAGCGGCTATCAATATAGTCGTTGGTGCTCATTCCAAGGTCGACATGGAAGGAAAGGAGGAGAAGGAGTAGAAAGCCAACCCTCAGCAATGTTGGCACCATTACAGAGTAAACAATCTCCATTCTTCTAGCTAGGGATTAGAAGATAACAAAATCTCCGCTGGGGAGATTTCGGCCTATTTAACGAGAAAATGGAACCAAGTGCCAAACACGTGCGTCTCGATCGAGTGGATGCCTTTCAAAATGACATCAAGGAAGATTTAGTATCAATGTTCGAGGGCATGGTTTAGCTCTCTGACCAGGAAGCCCATGGGTCTTAATAGGATTTTGCTGCATGATCGGTGGTGTGCAAGATATAAGGGTAACTGTAGGGTGATCTCCATTGCCAAAAGAGAAGGGAAAAAAGGGGATATATCTCATCCCTGTCAATAGAAAATTCTCATCACTGTCAATATCACGGAGGGTGAAAAAAGAGCTGTGCGACTGGATGATCTAACCTAATTGATGAATAAAGAGGCATGCTACTAACAGCGAAGGACGACAAGGCAATGGTAGAAGAAGAAAAAGTCAAGGAAGGTGAAGCCATAATCAAATGACGCAACATGACGTGGACCCCTTGTTTGAGGAAAAGTAGCACCACTGCACATTAAGTACATCAATATCCCTAAATTGAATCGGTCAAGCAAAAAATAAATTGGTCAATCCTTCCCTTCCTGACTTTTCTACCACATTTTCAATAAGGTCTGTGCCAACTCCATCGATTGTAAAGAATGGTCCAGTTAACACATGTGATCTTTTCTCCTTAGAACTATGTGACGCTGCAGTTTGAGTGGCGAGACCACAAGTTAAATTAGTAGAAAATGGTTACTTGACAAAGTTACAGATGTCACTCAAGTGTTTGACAAGGCAAATTTGTTACTTGCCCTACTTCCTAGATATGTCAACAATAGGAAGAATAAAGTTGCATGCCAATAAAATAAATAATTAGAAATCAAACTTTCAAATGGAAATCTGATGTAGGACATGAATATTCCAAAACATAAACAACCTCTAGCATCATCAGCTATTTTAAAATTTTTAAAAGTCTGGTGGAAAAGCAGATTCGTAAAACTATTAAAATTCTCCATAGTGATGGTGGCAAGGAGTTTCTTAATAATGAGTTTCATGCTTTTTTACACAAGCATGGTAGACTTTGGATTTCCTGCCCCTATACTCATGAACAAAATGGAATAGTGGAGCAGAAACACCGTCATATTGCTGAAAGTAGCCTTTGTATGATGGTTCATGTTTGCCTGGGTGGTGGTTATTGGACTGATGCTTTTCGGCATGCTGTTTACATCATTAATCGCCTCTAGTGAAAACATTAACTCCGAATCTCCCTTTGAGTTGCCTTTTAAAAAGAGTCCCTACATGGATTTTTTTGGGGTATTGGCAGCACATGCTACCCTTATTTAGTTCCTTATAATCAACACAAATTTGCTCCTAATACAGGTGCTTGTGTTTATCGTGGAGTTAGGGCTAATTACAAGGGAGTTTTTTTGTTATGATCCGATCACTAAGAAGCTTTGTATTTGTAGGCATGTTATTATCACTCCAAATTTTTCAAAAAAGGGGTGCTATTAAAAATTTTGGGTCCATTATTTCTAAAATGAATATTAAACCCAAGTTAAGATCCAAATCAAGTATTTCAAACCCAAAATTCAAAATCGAATTCAAAATGACAAAATTCGAACGTTGCGCGTGTGTGGACCTTCCCTTTGTTTTAAGGTCTCATTCTCACGCCAAAACATGTTTTCAAACATTTATCATGCGCTAGAACGCGTCGGCGAGCGGCTGAACCAAAATTGGACTTGAATCGAGTCCGGACGGACTCGAAACGGAGTCAGCTGTCCATTTTCAACCAAAACAAAAAACTTGTCTTACATTTTAAATAAAAATATTTTATACAACTAACATTTTTACATGATATTAAATTATATTTGTTTCAATTTCAATTAAATAATAAAAAAAAATTATTTTTGGCAACCGCGCATGAGCGCTATCACGCGCGTGCAGTCGTGCAGCATTGCACGACCGTGCATGCCGTGGTCGCACGACGACACATGACCGCATGTGTCGCGGTCACGTGCCATGCACTTCCCCCTCTCATTTTTTTTGACAAAAAAACCAGCCTTTAAGGGGTGGTTTTGGTCTTTTTGGGTGCGCAATAGCCCTGCCCACACTAGAAAATGTTTTTTGCAGGCCTAATGGCCAATCATACCCATTTCAAACCATTTCTCTTTCAAAATAATTCAAAATTATTTGAAATTCGGATAAAAATGTTATAAAATTTTAAAAATTTGAATTTTGCGTTTTGGCTTCCAAAAGTCTCCATAAATACCCCCATTTTCCCCCTTTTGAGCAAGGGGTGAGCCCTAGGAGAGATTCTAGCAATTTTTACTTGAGGACTTAGAGTTTTCTTAACTCTCTTCCTCCATTTCCATATTCCTCTTTGATTTTCACTTCCTCTCCTTCTTCAACTTGGAGCAAGCTTTATCAGGCACCAACTTTTCAACGGAGCACGATGATCTCTTGGAGGCTTCATCTTCAACAACTTGGAACTTCATTCAAGGTAAGTCCAAGATCATTCAAAAGAGAAGGTTTATTTCCAATCTCATTTACATCCGATGTATGTATTCTTCCTCTCATTTTCATCTATCTTCTCTTTTCCTCTTGCCACCTCCCCATGGCCGTGCAAGAAAGCTGAATGATTTTCTATCCGGAATCAAGAGCTACTCTTGACTGCACTGGGATTGTGAACAAGACGGAATAAATTTCATTTCTTCATGTATCCCCAAAAATATACTTCCTATTTTGTCTTCATTCATCATTCAGCTTGAAATGATGCTCATGCATAATATTCTAATCTTCCCTTAATCAATGAGCAAATGCACGGTGTGAATGAGTATTTGGGGTTGGGATTTCTTCTTGTGTTGATTTTTGAGGTTGAGACTTGTCCAACCAGGAGAAAACCTTCACGAAATATGTACATTTTAATGTGCATTTGCTTGTCATTTTGTTTGTTAGTTTCCTTTTTAATCATCTGATTAGAAACCCTAATGAGAGCCTTATTGTGTGATTTGGTTTTTTTCCATACCCAATGGTGGAAGAAAACATATTCCCTTATAACAAACAAAATGACTATGTTTTATGTTCATACATAAAAAAGAATATTTAAAATCATATTTTCCAAAACATTTGCAAAAGAAACCTTCTCTAATGCGGCCTTGGAGATTTAGCTTAGACTGTTACATGAGTCCAAGCTCCCCTTCGGCCTATATCAAAAGTTGAAGCCCGCTATTTTCAAGTCATTTTTTGATTTTCATATTCATGAAAACATATGCGTATATACATGTTATATACATACGTGTGTACATGAATATCTTTCTTTGTTGTTATCTCTCTATGATTTAACATATTTTTATAAACTCTCATACGTATATATGATCGTTCATATATACGTGTATTCAATTTTAAAATCTCTCTCCCTCTGTCTCGTTCTAAAATCATCTTCTCTTATCTATTTGATTTAAACCTAACTTTTCATAAGGTTTCGTATACGTATCCATACATACATATGAAAGTCATTTTGTTCTATATCTCTTTCTTATTATTTTCAAGATCTCTTTCTCTCCCTCTTCTATATTTTCCTCTATGAAAGTCTTTCATTTTTTTCATCATTTTAATATTTTTCTCTAATCATTTAAGATTTTAATTTTTCATTTGACGCCTTCATTAAGACTATAAAACAAGTAACGATCCAATATTGGATTCATGCTTGATGGTCTACAACCTCAATCCTTTTTCAAAAACTTTTCTTTCAAAAATGATATTTTCCAATTCTAGTTTTTCCCAAAACATTTCACATTTTCAAGCAACTCTTTAAGAATCTTTTCAAAAGTTTGAAACATCAATGATAAACATAGCCCTTGGTTTGATTACCCCGGTAAAAGCGCCGGGAACGATCGATCCTCATACCGACGGGCAAGTCCATTTCTATCATATTTCAAAACAAAACCTCATTTTTCTGGAGCACTTCAAAACCAATGAAAATTTTGGGATGCAACACTTGTTCAATTTGATGAAGGGACATTATTATATAGCCCACGTCATACTTCCATTAAGTTGCTACATGGTTGAAGAGTCACTCATACAGTAATGCTTTTCAAGACTGCTCAACCACTCTAGAAAGCCAGAGGGAGATGGGTGCTGATGGTAACAATTTCTCTTCGGTTTATTTGCCTAATTTTCCAACGGTACAAAATGTTCAATATGATATTGCTGACAACTTACAAGATGTGTCACTCTCTCCAAATTCTAATGGTGGCAATGAGCCGTCAACCATTCCTTTGTTCCTAGTGTTCCCCAAAGGATGCACCCTATGGTTACTAGATCACAGGATGGCACTAGACAACTTAAAGTTCATGTCACGTCACCTCATTCTTTTAATGCCACCATAATGAACTTGGTGACTGATGATGAATGTGAGCCATCTGAACTCTCTCAAACTGTCTCCAATCCAAAGTGGAAAAAAACGAAGAATATTATGCCTTGATCAAACACAATACTTGGGAGCTTGTACTTGCACAAATGTAAAGCAATATTGTTGGATGTTGATGATGGTTTTTAAAATTAAAAGGAATGCAGATGGAACTATTGCGAGATACAAAGCTCACTTGGTTGTTAAATGGTACAACCAACAACTGGGATTAGACTACTTTGAGTCCTATAGTCTTGTGATTAAACCGACGGCAATTAGAATGGTTTTATCTATTGCAGTTAGTAAAGGATGAGATATACACCAGCTTGATGTAAATAATGTTTTTCTTCATGAACAATTACACGAAGATGTCTACATGCAACAACTTCCATTTTTTTAAGATAGAAGGTACCCATATCACATTTGCAAACTCAAAAACACTTTATATGGCTTAAAATAATAAGTTAACAACAGATGATGGCGAGATCAAGTACAGATGCAAAATATAAGGCTGTTGCAGGCGGAGTTTTGGAAGAATTATGGATCCAACATTTGCTTGAAGAACTCGGAAATTAGTCTGCTAAAATTCCTACCCTATGGTGTGATAACCTTTGACTGACTTATCTAACTGCAAATCCAAATTCCATGCCAGGACAAAGCTTATAATGTATGACCCTCTGGCTTATAATGTTATATGGTTCACAAATATAGGCTGTATTGTAAGACAAAAGGCTGCTGCTAAAAAATTTAAAGCCCTCATGTGCAGCAATCCCACTTGATGAGTAGCAACCAGATATCTCAGAGATAGGATTAACTAAACAGGACCATATAACATTCAGATAAAAATAAGAACATTTGTGAACAAAGCTGGAGGATTTATCTGGACAACCAACTTGGGTCTACCTTGATTTAATTTGACTTCGTATTCATTGACAGCAACCTACTTAAGGGAGGAGGGTGCTTCTCAAAAGATGCTCATTTTTCTTGTGGGCCTCTTCATATTTTTTTACTAGGGTTTACTCTTGGTGATTAGAAGTTGAATACAATGTGGTTCTAAAAGTCCTCATGCACTAGTGACTACATACGCGTCTTCGTTCCCCTGCTTCTATCCACCGTCCATCCTAGGGCTTTCCTGGACAGTGAGTGCCTACTACGACGCAGACCGGGTTACATTCCGTGAACTTCACTCCAGAGTGCTATGCCAGTAAAAAAGGTCGACAAATACAATGTTTCCAATCATTCGATTAGGGTTGGGAGGGCCATGGGCTCCTCTGCCACTACCCCCTCTTCCGGCTCATTCTGTCCCTATCCATGATCCTAACTAGCAGCACCCACCAGCATCATTACAGAGTTAAACCATCTCTATTCTATCTATCGAGGGACTCTGGGAGTCCATAATCTCTGCCGAGGAGTTTTGGCTTATTTATCAGAATACTAAAAGTTGAAACAAACAAGTGCCAAACTCATTTTGAGGTGAAGCTAGGAACTTTTTATCATAAGGGCTAAACTATAGTTTAAAAATTTTAAGATGAGCGGAACTAAAAATTTTCAACCTTTTTGTATATATCAAATTAAAATTTTTTAGACCACTGCACACTAAGCAAATCGATGCTAAAAAAGAAATTAAACGATTGTCTTAGTTTGGGTGTGAGAAACCGATTGTAATAGAATGTCACTCTGCAGTTAAATTAGTTGAAAAAATAGGTTACCTGAAAGTTGTCAAGTGTTTGACAAGGCAAATTTGTTACTTGCCCTACTACCTAGATATGTCAACAACCTCGAAGGCTGTGGTTTTCCATTTCCCAAAATGAGCAGCCCCTACCTTAGAACTAGTCATTTTTGGAAGGTCGACCTAATTTTTGAGAAACGCTGCTTCAAGTATTTACTTTGTTTAACGGTCATCGACCTTAGGTCGTTAACTTTCTTTTTCATACTTTTAACTATCTTGCATCCATTTTGAATAAAAAAACCAAAAAAGGGGGAAAGCGTTAAGTTCACGCGTTTCAGGAAGAGTAATTGTAATCAAACAGAAAGTTGACCCAGTCTACTTGATGACAAGCAATCACGATTAATTGAACAATACTATCTACCAAGAAAAAGATGATGCCAAACACAAATGTTTGATTCATACATGATGAATCATCTGTTCTATAAATATACCCAAAAGAAACATTTTGTTAAGTTCTATAAATATACCCAAAAAACTTAAAACAGATTGATTAAATACTGTCCATAGAATATTATAACACAGTATTTTAGATGCACTGTTCCATGCATAAGCTGCCACATTGGAGAACCATGGGTGTATGTGGCAGAACCATGGGTGTATGTGGCAGAACCATGGGTGTCCAGAAATCGCTTGACAAGAAATTTCTCATTTTGTTTCTTCAAAAACCAATATATTCAGTACTTACCGAAGCCTAATTTATTTTCAAATTCAAAAACTGGAAGGATAATATATTTAATGCAAATAAAACTGTTGTGTAGTTTAATAATTGTACATAAATGGGACGCGAATATTTTTACTTTATAAATAAAGCTTTTTAGCATTTTATAAAATGGCACCATAACCGGTTTTGTTATGTGCCAGTAGCATACCGAAGTAGCATAGGGTTAAAGAGTTTCACTCGAACCCACCTGCACGTCAAATTAGCGTACAGCTAGCTAGTTAGCCCCACCATACTGCTTTGCAGCACCCATCTGCACAAGTATCTTAGTAATACTGTAAAAATCAATTTTTAGAATGTGACCGAATCGTCAATTTTGGAGCATTGGCAGATTTGATGATTAAATTGAATCGGCAAGTGAAACAGTAGATGATATTCAAAATTTTATTTCATAAACCAAACCAAAAAAAGAATTGAAAAAGATCTAACTAAAACTAAACAAGGTCATATAAATTCGACAGTATAAAAGTATGTATACAAATCAACGAAATTGAAAAAGATGGAAAACGAATGGAAATAAAGAAAAGAGAAAAAAAACTATAAATAACAAGAAAACTAGTGCAAACTGGGTTAATTAATGTTTGCTGATTTTGAGATGAATGAAACATGCCCTTAAAAAATGCATCCTAAATTCATAACAAGAAACCAACCAAATGATAATTAAAAAAGGTCGAAATTAACTCAGCAACTCAATGAGAATAACTTGAATGCAATTAAATGGATCCAATCCAGTTGGACCAGAATAGCTCTGCGCCAATAATTCAGCCTTATCAGCGTAAGGCTTTCAGGTCACCAACTAAATCTTCCTAATTGGCCGGCAAAGTTAAAACTCTCCGTTGTCTTTTCCACTCCATAACCATTTCAATGTCCAATCTCCATTTAAAACGGTGTTTGTGAACGAGCAAAAGTTTTTTTCACTAAAAAAGAGGTCAGCTATTACACGAGATAAACAACAATCCTATAAAAAATTTAAGGGCAATGGTTTTCCTGTATTATAAGACAAATTGGAGGTTATGAGCATGGTCAATGTACTTTACCTTAGTTAGGTAGCTAGCAGAACATGGTAACATCAAGTAGGAATTTAAAACATAAAGTTCCCCTTTTCACTCGTTTACCACAGCCACCAGAACATCCAGATTCTCTTTACTAGAAATTTTCCACAGTTCTTTCTACTGGTCATACTGGCACATCACAAACACAAGCTTGTGCAAATGCACAAGAACCCATTTCTCATCAAGTGAGAAACCTACTTCCCATCTCAGTGGTGAATCTTGGAAAAAGATTGGCCAGGCAAATACTCATTTCATTAAATTAGAACATAAACATACATCTTTCTCAAAAACCATAGGGAAACAATTGGTTTGTCCTTACGAGAATGAGAAGATATTTATTGATCTCATCGTCAGAGGAACATGAGGTTAGGCATTTTACTGCACAATATTAAATCACAACTCATGTATATACGGTGACATCTCCACATCCTGATAACTATTACAAAGAAAAAACACAACTGCGACAAACAAATCAAGAACTTCAAATCTCATATGCCAAAAGACAAATCAGACATTGAAAGGTAGGAAACAAATTACAATCTCTACTTCCTCCTCACATGAGTGGTGCAAAGCTTCAATAAGTAGATGAACCATACCCTGAACCAGTCCCTGATATAGTGGAGCTCGTTTGCGGTCCTACAGAAATGCTTCTGATATTCCAGATCGGAGGTGCAGGAGGCAAAATGGACGGAAGAATCACGGAGCTGTTTTCAAGCATGGCAACCTACCTATACGTGGAGAGCTTTATTGGGTTTACAAGATCAACAAAGAAAGCAAATCCAAAATTACATCTGTATGTTTATGCAATTTAAACAATAATTCCAGTAATAGACAAAACAGTAGAGGCACAAAAACATTGTTAGTCACTTACATAATTGAATAGATTTTCATCAGTGTCTTGTTGGATCAAGGAGAAATTCTTTTTTCTACTTATCATCTCCAGCAGCAAAACACCAAAGCTGTAAACATCTATCTTGTCCATCAAGAAGATACTCAGGTACCATATATCCACTTGCAGAAAAAGATGAAAATCTGAAAAAAAAAAAAAAAAACAATTAGAGCTACAAGCGAATCTGCTTTCTTCTTAAGTTCATGAGCAAGTTCGCTTTCATGTAAATGCATTAAGTGCAACTTTAGTAGGGAAGAGGAGAGGCAAGATATTTTTTTGAAACGACCTAATTACATGATTCAGGTGTGAAAACTTTTGTAATGAGCCTTGCCAAAAAGATTGATGCTCATCTATGCTAGTTGTCGATCGTTTGTTGTTCCAATAGGAATTAAATTGAAGCATACAAGCAATAAGTTAGGATCCATGAGAACAAATGATCGAATCAATTTTTTGGCTGGGCCATCACAGCTGGTAATATGGATAACTCTGGAACTTCGTCAGAAGCTAAAAAGACACATGTTCCTTGAAGGTAAATGTATAACAAAAACTTTATTGAGGAAACGACTTGCTCATACAAATTCTGAACAAAAAAGCTAGGAATCTTGTTAGTGTCCTGCATTCTAGATTATAGCCTTTTTAGGTGACTATCTTAAGCAAACTAAATTGCAGGTTGGGATCTAATGTGTATGCTTGCTCTGAGGTCAGTTACAGTTCGGCCCATCTCATGATAACCCAGTTTTTTGTTGCAACTGATTGAACAAAGTGGGCATAAAATGCAGATTTCCATGATTAAGATTATCTAGCAAACCTACATGACCAGGACAAGTTAATAGCAACCCATGGCCTAATCTGTTTGACAAATTCTGGTAACTGTAGTCATGGAGGAAGCTGCCAGTTAAATTAGGGTTGTGGATGCTCGAATACTAATGTCGGTATATGATCTGAATTTTGCAAATGCAGTATCGGAAATTGCGGCAACAAGCAACAACCAACTTACCGAGTTCCCATAATCTCAAGTGTTTCAGTTTGTGTTTGGTATGTGTCAACGATCTTTGCAGTGCCAAAAATGTGAAATCTTGGGGTTCATTTCTTCATCTAATAAAATGTTGCTTGCTTTCAGATCCCTGTGAACAATTTGCGGACGAGAATCTTCGTGAAGATACATAACTCCTCTGGCTATGCCATTTATGAGCTTGAAACGTACATGCCAATCCAATTCCATACGCTTGGTTGGCTCCCCGTTCAAAGAAAAATAAAATTAAAGGTGAATTGTCCCGTAATGCTAAGCAAATACCCAACGTTAAAAGATAAAGTACAAAAACATTTCACGTCCAACCATCCATCCATACACTCTCGTACATATACTAGGCAACACTTTTGCTCAAGTAAATTGCAAAGCTACATGGCTTTTTTTGTTATAAACCATCAAGTTGATGCAGCTACTGATGATTGCATATAAGATATAACATAATAAAACCTGGGGCACCAATAGTTATATATGCATCAATGTCTCGAAGTTTCTGGAACCATATCATTCCGATAATAGACTTTGATCTTAGCGTTAGATAAAGGTAATTTGTTTCGGATGCAACCCCAGCTGGGGGTTGGCCCAGATTTATCAATAAAACTGAAAGAACGAAGGTGCTAGAGGGAAAAAAAACAGACCTGTACAAACAGAAAGAAAGAAGGGTCTTTTTCAAGAAAATGAAAAGAAATTAGCCAGATAATAACGCTAACATTATTTGTGCAGTCTTTTGTCGTGGAGGCCATGCAAAAACTCATGACGTTGGTATATTTATAAACCTCGCCGGGTTCGGATGCCATGATTTAAGCATTGCATCATTGTAATAGGTCCACAAAGAAAGGAATTGGACACCCATCGACTATAAGGTCGATGGTGGCCTTTCATAGTAAAAAATCATGTTTAGTCTCTTATCTTTCTTAATTTTTTTTTCTAAAAAAGAATCCACTGGCAGTACTTCACTGACACATGCTAAGTAATAGGTACTGACACGGTAATTTTATGAAATGTGAATATGAAGGTACGGCAATATATATTTATATATATATATATATATATATATATATATATATATATATGCAAAATAATAAAAAATCAAAGTAAAAGCAACATTTAAATAAAAAAGTGATTTTAAATAAAGACATTACATGTTAATGCACAAAAACTTTAAAAATAAAATGAAAACTGAGTAGAAAAAAATTGAATCATGTAAAATTAAACAGTTTGGAACATTTTTTACGTAAACAGTAACCATTTTAGGCATGGATACAATAACAAAAGTATGTGGACCTTAAGCCACTTTTGATGGCCAGGAAAAACACTGTCCATCGAGGGTTTTTTTTTTCTTTTTTGCACGGTTTCAACCGGCGCCATCAAACGTAGCAAAAATTCTCCTGCTCAAATCCCATTTCCAGCGTAAATTTAGCCTGGAAAAAAGTTGGACCCGTGAGGGTTCGACTTTTTTCGGCGTTAATTTTTTTGCCCGTTAGGGCTTCTTCCATCGCGCTCCTCTCCCTCGCCACCGCTTCCACACAGGCAAATGTCGCCCTTCACTGCTGCCGACTCTCTCACCTCTTGCCTGCCGACCCATCACTGTCATCGCAACTTGTCGGTGCTGCCTCCTGCCCTCCCTGAAATTTCCGTCCCCTGATTCAATGGTTCCTTAACTGCTTGCTGCTGCTGCTGCCATCGCCACTCGCTGGTGTTGTCGCCCTTCACTGCTCCCTCCTTGCCGGATGCCGACCATCCTGCCGAATGACCTCCCTCGATTCCCCCTTTTCCGGATGCTCCTCGGTCTTTATGGTTGCCTCCCTGCTGGATGTCACCCCTCGTAGGCCATTCTCAGGAGAACAGTCTTTCCTATCTGCATGGTTAATATTTGACGTATCTTAGTGACCAGTAAATTTGACATGAGCTGCGGGGGAGCGTGATTTCTTTTCGTAGATCATTCCGCTTTTGGAGGCACTAAATTTTTCTGTTTAGGTTGGTGCATCAGCCTCCGTATGCAACATCGGAATGTTTTCTTCTCCAATGCAGGTCTCCATTGTCATTCATGCTTATGAATGGCATTCTGATTTGGTCAGTCCATGGGTTTTAAACTAGGATGAATCGGGACTCATCCTAGTGTCATGCAATTTCCAATTACAAACTCTTCCTTATTGCTCTGCCTGAACTTATTTATATCAGAAGATGAATCAATAAGCAGGATTTTGGGTTTGAAATTCTTCTATGAAAAAATTTTCTTGTCTATCAAACTATGTATTTTTTACCCTTCAAAAAAATTCCACATCAACCCTGAAACAAGAAAAAGGAAAATTTACCCTCTTTTCAATTTACCTTGGAGAATTTTCCTTGAAAAAATTCCCCCTAAAAAAAATCCAGGCTATCATATGTGGCCTTATTGAAGAAGTCATGTGACTTAGGATACACTGCTCCATTAGCAAAGGTAAGATCTCTATGAACAAACTAAACTTTGCTAAAGAAATGAAATCTCTATTCAAGAAAACAGAGAACTTCCGTGCTGTTGCACTCCCATTGCTTCTTACAAGTTACAAGTGTGCCATGACTCCAACCTCTCCATTTCTGAAACTCACCTCCAGACGGTCTCCCTCTTCAATTTTGGTCATGAAGCACTCGATTTCCCTAACTACTACGAGTAGCAGAGTTGTGCATGCTTTCACGTGTTTAAAATTTGCTTATTTTTATATTAATAATTTTTAAGTGCCCTTTAAAATTTGAAATTTAAATAACAGTTCCTCTTCAACCACAAACTTATGGCTTGCCATTGCCAGTCGCCACCTTAAAGGCAAAAAAATAAAAAACATAACGAGCAAAAGCTAAAACAAGCTTACCAAAGAGAAAATTGTCGAGACTAGTATTCCGCACATACTCATCGACGAGTATCTTCTCTTCAGCTTCCATAAAGCCTCCTACAAGTCGGACAAGATTTCTGTGTTGAAATTTAGTGAGTGTCTGCACCTCATTGTTGAATTGGTTTGGACCGTTCCCTGTATTGCGCGACAGCCTCTTTACAGCTATTTCTTGACCATCGGGTAGTTGGCCCTGACAAAGCGATGGTTAGTGAAGGAAATTAACAAGCGTAGTAACTCGGATTCAATTGCAGCTCTCTCGGTTTCCCAACTGATATGTTACAAATTTTTAATCAGAGCCGGGAAATTGAGTATAAAAGACTAGTGTATATATACCAGTAAACAGCACCAAATCCTCCCTCTCGAAGCTTATTTTTCGGTGCAAAATCATTGTTGGTAGCTCTGACGATAGCCAAATTGAGTATAAAAGACTAGTGTATATATACCAGTAAACAGCACCAAATCCTCCCTCTCGAAGCTTATTTTTCGGTGCAAAATCATTGGTGGTAGCTCTGACGATAGCCAAATTGAGTGTTGCACCATCTATCGCATCTGCTCTCCTCACAACTGAAACGAACTCCATAAACAGACAAGGTAAATAGGCTAATTGCGTAATGGTGCTCAGGTCCATGCGAGGTCAAATTGGTTTTTCCTTTCACACGTTGGGGTACTGAAATTTTCTTCGGTCAAGCTATCTATGGAGGTCTGACATTTGAATCCGAATTTGATTTTTAAACTGAATTCGGACCATAGTATAGACTATAGACACATTGGGTATATAATATTTATTTAGCTTGATCTCTGATCTGAATTCAAATCTGACCAATATTTGTGTGAATCTGATTTTTTTTTTATTGTATGGTTTGCTTCTTAGTCGAGTTTATTGACATCCCTAACCCCAGGTTGGTTTGCCAAAACTGTCTCTCTTTGTATCTGAATAAACGTGGTAACTTTCCTTGGATTGGCCATCTCCATGCCAAGGACTAAGTCAACTAAGACTTTAAGTTCTCGCGTGCCTAATTAACGTGCTGATAAAAAAAACTTGTTGGTAGTGACTTTAGTTGTCTCAAATCTGGATTATGGTTGGAATATTGAAAGCTTTGTATGAGACTATCTTCTATGCATGCAATGAATTACATCCATTGTTCGTAGGATCAAGTAAATGTATTATACAACACGGTAAAGTTAGTTTTCACGAAAAAATTTCAGTGAATTTTAAAAGAAGTAAAAAAACTGAATCAAATGTAAAAAGTATGAAAATAAAAACTTGGTAAGTACTGAAGATTGTAAAAGTAACCTGAAGAAGACACTGAAAAACAAAAGATGTGTTTTTTCAATCTGGCTAAAAGATTTTTTTCCTGTTTTCTCGAAGACTTATTTTTAATGTTTTTTTGGGAACAGAACCGATTTTCTGTAACACTGTTGTGAGATATTTGAACGGCTAAACTGCTGTTTAACCAAATTCCTCTCCCTCTCTCTCTCTTCCCCTTTGTCTCTTTCTCATTTATAAGGTTCCGGTTTCTACCAACCTTGTTGTAAACCATGTCTTCTTCCTCCTTGCTCTGCAATCCACCAGTCTTCAACTTCTTTCTCCAAAGGCAACACAATTCTGTCTTCCACCAGTAAAAGCCGAAAATTAAGCAAGTAATAAGAACCACAATCATCAAGACAGAGATGATTACTGAAAGAGTATCAGGAAAACAGAACAAAAAACAGGACAGGTACGTGGTTCGGCTAAAATGTCAGCCTACATCCACGACTCACTCAGATCTCTTTCTTCAATGAATATATTGAGAGAGATCGTGTGAATATATATATTAATCACCATATTTATCCATTTACAAAAATAGGAGATTTATCTTCTATCTTTAATCTCCTCAATTTAGGCTGGAAATCTGTTACAGGAAGATGTAGATCTTTATCTGATTTTATCACAGATTTTTCTGTTGCACTTATACGATCTTTTATCCTTAGCTTCTCCATAATAGTTGCTGACTGATTTACTGCTGTCAATGATTCTATCTTTCCTCTTTTATCTCCAACACTCCCTCTCAATCTTATCTCTCCAAGATTAAGATTGGTTCTCAATTCATCAAACCTGCTTCGTGCTAACGGCTTGGTCAATATGTGAGCAACTTGGAATTTTGAAGATACAAATTTCACTTCTATTTTGTTGCTTGCCACTTTCTCTCGTACAAAGTGATAATCTATTTCAATGTGCTTGGTTCTTGCATGGAACTTTGGATTTGCAGCCAAGTATGTTGCACCCATGTTGTCACACCAAAGGACGGGGCATCTTGTTGTCTTAATACCGAGTTCTTCTACCATGTGTTGAATCCATAAACATTCAGAGACTCCATCTGCCACTGCTTTGTACTCAGCTTCTGTGCTGGATCGTGCTACGGTTTGTTGTTTGTTAGTTCTCCATGAGACCAGGTTTGATCCAACATAAACCAAATAACCTCCCGTGGACCGTCTATCGTCTGGGCTTCCGGCCCAATCCGCGTCTGTGTAAACCTGCAAGTCAAAGCTGCAAGAACTCTTAATTTGGAGACCCATGGTAAGAGTACCCTTTAAATACCTTAGGATTCGTTTAGCGTAGGCCATATGTCGATCCGTGGGTCTTTGCATGAACTGGCATGCCTTGTTGACTGAATATGCAATGTCAGGTCTGGTAAAGCTGAGATATTGTATGGCTCCCACTATTTGTCTGTATTTTGTGGCGTTGTCGTCCTGCATCTTGGTTTTATTCAAGAGATCATATATGTATTTCTTCTGACTTAGGAAGAGACCATTATCAAACCTTTCTACCTCAATTCCGAGAAAGTAGTTCAAGTGACCCAGATCCTTGATAAAGAACCTTTTTCCAAAGTCATTAATGAGGAACTTGACTGTCTTTTCCGACCAGGAAAACAGAACAAAAAACAGGATAGGTACGTGGTTCGGCTACAATGTCAGCCTACATCCACGACTCACTCAGATCTCTTTTTTCAATGAATATATTGAGAGAGATCGTGTGAATATATATATTAATCACCATATTTATCCATTTACAAAAATAGGAGATTTATCTTCTATCTTTAATCTCCTCAATTTAGGCTGGAAATCTGTTACAGGAAGATGTAGATCTTTATCTGATTTTATCACAAATTTTTCTGTTGCACTTATACGATTTTTATCCTTAGCTTCTCCATAATAGTTGTTGACTGATTTCCTGCTGTCAATGATTCTATCTTTCCTCTTTTATCTCCAACAATTACGATACACATGCGTTTTCTGCCTGCACTTTTCTGCTGGCCTGAATATATCAAATATTCTTGTCATATGAATCGGGGGGAGAGAGAGAGAGAGAGGGTTGCCTGACGTAGTGTTGGATGCACCGCTTGATGGAGGGCTTTAATCCGATGGAGGTGGTGGAGGAGATGGGCTTGGGCTTGGAGGTAGTGAATTAGAAGATGGGCTTGGCCTTGGAGGTAGTGAATTAGAAGATTGGCTTGATGGTCATTGTCTTGAATTTGATTTACGCTTTGGAAGAGATGAGGTTGGAGTTGTTGGGGTACCGTAAAAGAGCTCCATAACCTCACACAGCAATTTCCCGTGGCAATTTCACAGCCATGTGCAGGGCCGCAGGTCGTTGGGATCTGGGACATGGTGGTATCCAAACAAAGACTGCAATCGGCGAGGCTTGTGCCCCTGGTGCACTGCACCAGCCCGTATATAGTCTGTAGATCATCGTAGGGGATGTTGCCCGCATCAAACATGGACATTGAAAACATTGAAACAATTGAATTAGGCTCTGTTGTTGCTTGATCAGTGAGATTCTTCAGCAGACTACCCAACTTTTTGTTAAAGGCTTTGGGGTGTTCCACTTTATCATTGATCCAATGCCAATTCCCAGAATCATCGACATTGAGGAGGCCAAAAAAGTTGGTGTTGGAGTAGCAAAACTGGCACTTTTCATACCATACGATGGCATCCATTGTGTTGGGGCAGTATTTGACGACTTGTTGGGTGAAATTAGAGATGCACCCGTTGCAGGTATCCTCATCGACATCGCCCCTCCACTGATCCAGGCCATACACTCTATCCAATCCATGTCCCGTGGTGGCATATGAAAAACCAGTAGGAAGAGCATCGTTTGTCAGGGTGAAGAAGAGGCTGCCCATGTTTACTTCAAACGTGCTTCCATTCGTGTAATTCGCAGTGACGCTGCAGTGGCTGTTGATATAGTCGTTCGTGCTCATTGCATGGTCGACATGGAAGGAAAAGAGGATAAAGGGGAGGAGGATGTGGAAGCCAACCTTCAACAACCTTGGCATCATTGCAGGGTAAACCATCTCCAATCCTCCTAGCTATGGATTGGAGGAGAACAAAATCTCCACTGGGAGCTTTGGCTTATTTAACGATAAAAAAAAAACTAGTTCCAAATGCCTATATCTTGAGGGGCTGCCTCCCAAAATCACTTCAAATGGGAAGGAAGATTTACTGTTCTACGGCAGGGGTTTCTCTGATCAAGAAGCCCATGGCCCTAATTATAAGCTGTTGGTCCATGGTTGGTGGTGTGCAAGCTGTGGAGAGACAAGGGTGTATGGAGATCTCCATTCCCCAAAAAGAAAGATAGTCCGCATCACCATCAATAGCCCGGAGGATTAAAAGTGAACTGCATGTATGAGGGGAATCCCGGCGTGTTTCTGAACAGTTGATCATTAACGGGCAACTCAGTGTCGACCCTGCTAATTGGGTTGGCCAGTTCAAAGGATAGACAGGGACGCATGCTGACTGATTGTGACAGATGACCATGACCCTTTAACGGTCGAAGAAGGTAAGTCTGGAATGGTGAAGCACAATAAAGGACGGAAATGCAACACACCTCATTCCTGAGGAAAAGTGGGAGGTAAATAAATTAATGCACCCATGATCTTTCCCTTGCCGACTTTTCTGCCAATGTTGAGGTCCTCTGAACCTGTAATTGAAATTTAAGGTCAATGCTAACTCCATCAATTGTAAAGAATAGTTTAGCTAGCACATGTGATCATGGGCTTTTACATTCCCATTAAAATGTTACGTGTTACAGTGGCAATTCCTCAAAGTTAAATTATTAGGAAATAGCTTTTCCTGGAAAGGTTATAGATGCCACTCAAGTTTTCAACTTCCGCCATCCTATTCTGAGCGAAACATAGACATTCTTATCACAAATCGATCATGCCTCAGAAAGCAAATTCATTACTTGCTGAAGTACCTAGATATATCAACAACAGGAGGAAACAGGTCAAACATAGCAGTAAAATAAATAATTAGAAATCAAACTATCAAATGAAGATATCATGTAGGATATGAACATAAACAGCTTCTAGAAATAGCCTATATCTGAAACAAGCCATCATGGTAAATGGCGGAGGTGTTGACAGAAATGTTAATAAACGAAGCAACCCAAACTGACCTTCATTAGAATTACAGAACAAAGAGTTGTCCACCTTATGGAGCTTCTAGCTGGAATTAACTTCGCTATGTGATTACGACAGAGTAACAAAAGTAGCATCAGATGAAAAATCGCATTGTTACTGAACAAAAAGTTGTTTCAATCCCACTTGATGAGCAGCAACCCCATATATCAACGATATGATTAATCAAACAGGACTATCTACCAAGGAAATAAATTTTACCATATAACTTTCAGATAACATCAGAATATTTTTTAATATCACTGGAAGATTTATGGGGACGACCGAGTTGGGTCCGACTTGATTTAATTTGACTTTGTATTCATTGACATCTTCGTATTCAAATTTTTGACTGGTTTTTAGTCTTGGTGATTAGGAGTTGGAGAAAATGTGGTTTTAAAAGTCCTCATGCGCTGGTGACCACAAACGAGTCTACGTTCCCCTGCTTCCATCCATCGTCTTGTCCTAGCACTTTCCTAGAAAGTGAGTACCGACTACGGTGCAGACTGGGTTGCATTCCGTGAACTTCACTCCAGTGCTTTGCTATTAAAAAGGGTCCACAAATACACGGGGTTTCAATTAAATGATCTCCTTTGACCACACCCAAAGTGAGACAAAGTCCATGAGTTTCACTCGAACCCACCTGTATGTCAGACTAGTGTACAGGTAGCGAGCGAGCCTCATGATCAGAGGCTGACCTAGAAATTTCTTCTTACAGAGGCGCAACTATACTTTGTTAAATTATCGGAGCCAAAACATATTTTTCAAAACTCTAAGATGGTCAATAAAAAATGTTATAAATATTGCATGTAAATCTTTTTCCAAAATCAAAGGGGGCGAGAGGGCCATGGGCACATTTTAGGATGACTTACCCACCTCATTTTAAAAGTAGTACTACTAAAATTAATTTTTAGAACTGAAAGGAATGAAAGTAATACTATAAAAATCAATTTTGGAATTGAATGGACAGAATTGGCCAATTGAACGATTCAATCGAGTCTGCAAGAGAACCAGCGGATAATATTCAAAATTTTATTTCATACACCAAACAAAGATTTATAAAAAGATATGTTCAAAACTGATAAACGAGCTCATATAAGTTCAGAAGAAAAAAGTTATTGTTATATATATTTGAATCTTACTATTATCTTGTATTCTAGTTTATAGCCCTTTCGGGTGTCTATCTGAAGCAAACTAAAGATCGAGCAACAACCAACTTACTGAGTTCCTATAACCTCAGGTGTTTAAGTTTGTGTTCGGTCTCTGTCAGAAATATTTGCAATGCAAAGTCAGAGATCTTGGGGTTCATGTTTTCGTCTAATAAAATGTTCCTTGCTTTCATATCCCCGTGAAGAATTCTCAGCCGAGAATCTTCACGAATATATAAAATCACTTTGTATGCCGTTGATGAGCTTGGAATGTACAGCCCCACTCCATGCTTTGTTGGCTGTCCTTTCATAGCCAAACAAAAAAGGAAAGGTAACCTGTGTTTATTCAATCGGCCTTTCCGAGCAAATATGTAATAGTCAGAAAAATAAAGTATAAGGCAGTTTTACGACAAACAGATCTGTTATATACGTGTACATGAAAAAGTGAACAGTGTGTCTGTTCTAGATAGCAAGACTTTTACTCAATCAAATGGGGCAGACTGCCTTTTGTGTTACAAATAATGCTTTGGCTCATTTTTTATTAAGTTAAAATCATTATTACTATTCCCCATGGATGCATAGGTCAATTAAGAAGCATAAATGGAGACAACACCATATGTAGGATATGGAGAGCACCAATCTTTCAATGGCCTTATGTACTTAACGAATGAACATTGTTTTCCTATTTGAATGTATCAAATTAAAGTCACTTTTGTGCATCAAATGCATGTTTTGGTATTTCATTGGGGTACATAATTAGTTCAGTGATCTTCTCAAAGGATATTGAGATTGAACAACACAGGAAAATACAGCATCTATCCATGAACGACTTAAAACCTATGGTTGATCTTGTCAAAGCCTTCTGAAGGGACAGTCTTTCATTCGGTATTCTTTTTGGTAATCAATTAATGGAAGGGGTAACCCTGCTCCCCTTGCAGCAAAAAGAACATCGACAGCAACCAACCACGGATACCATCTCAAGAAAATCATGGAAGCTTGTGACAGAAAATTTCATTCATTCCCTCTACCTGTTGTTGATAGAACACGTTAAAAACAGAGTCACGCAGCGATGGGGACCAGAAAAAGAAGACAGAATCAGAAATAAAGAAGAAATATTATTTGTATTTCATGAAATAATATAATCCTGTGGTTTTATTTCTTTGTCGCTGAACACATCTGCATATAATGATTTTGAAATTGAAACCACCCTTCATATACTCCACTTCACATTAGCATTAGCTTATGATATGCTTTGATCTTGAGACCATAACTGCCCGATTTCAGAGTGCTCTTGAACAATTCGGCTACCTTACTAGCTTAACTGTGGTCCGCAGAACAGAATGAAAGAAAAATGTTAAAAGCGCTTTACTCTATCTGTTCTGTTCAGTTATCAGATTGTTAAATATTAGGGCTCAATCGACGCATTGCTTTATATGCTACACTATGCCGTTGTTTCTGAAAACACTATTCGAAAGGCAAAATCCAACCAAGATACTATACAAGCTGGATCTTGCATTTCATCTTGGTAGTCATGATTCAATTCCCATGTGAGAAGAAAGGCTTGAGGAAAAGAGAGAAAAGAAGAAGACCAGTGAGCCAAAAGAGATGCTTCATTTCATATATGATGGGGTATTTATACAAGTTTACAGTTATGTATAAATCCCAAAATTTTGAGATTGAAAGATCACAATCCTGTGATTTACAACAAAAGAAGGAAAGATTATTATTTCTTTCCTGAAATTTAACTTGTTGATTTTCCTCTCTGATATGCAGGAAAGATTTTCTTGATTCTATCTTTCCTGAAAATCAGCTTGCAGATTTTCCTCTCCAATACCATGGATGTCACTCTTATAGGCTAACGCAACGAGATAGCTTAGCAGCATTTTCGAAGAGGATTACATCATGTACTAGAAAAAAGACTGACAGATCACACATGAAAAAAGCACACAGTGTACATATATATTGTATAGTCTACACAAAGAAACCAAATATGATCAGCCCCATTCATTTATAACCACGTTGGCATCATAAGCAGATATGTAGATGTCAAGGCAAAAGTGGAGACGGTGATCATAGTCACAGATGTTTCGCTTGAGAGGTTCGCCTTGTCTGCATGGATATCAGATTCTTGCAGTTAGAGAGAGAGAGCGAGAGAGAGAGAGAGAGAGAGAGAGAGAGACTAGCCTGACGTAGTGTTGGATGCACCACTGGAAGGAGGGCTTGGATTTGATGGAGGGGATGAATTCGGCGGAGGAGATGGGCTTAGGCTTGAACTTGATGGAGGTGGTGAATTGGGCAGTGGGGATGGTCTTGGGCTTGAATTTGACAGAGGTGCTGGAGGAGATGGGGTTGTTGTGCTGTTATAAAAGAGCTGTGTATCAAACCTCACACGGCAACTTCCGGTGGGAATTTCACAGCCATGTGCATTCTAGCAAGTCGATGGGATTTGGGAGATGCTGCTGATCAAACACTGACTGCTATCAGCGAGGCTAGTGTCCCTGGTACACTGCACCAGCCCGTATATCATATTTTGATCGGTGGACGTGATGTTGCCCGTAGCAAACATGAACTTTGAATTAGTCTCTGTTGTCGCTTGAGAAGTCAGATTCTTCAGCAGACGCCCCAACTTCTGGTTGAAGGCTTTAGGTTCTTCCACTTTGTCATAGATCCAAAACCAATTACCAGAATCCTTGACATTGAGGTGACCAAAGAAGTCAGTGTTGGAGTAGCAGAGCTGGGAATTTTCATACCAAATGATCGCATCGATGGCGTTGGGGCAGCATTTTTCGACGATATCGAGGGTGCAATTACGGATGCAAGAGTTGCAGCCTTCTGGATCAATGTTGCCCCTGCACTAAGCCGCCCATACACTATTGCCTATCCTTTGCCCTTGGTAACATTGGCAAAACCATTGGGAGGGGCATCCTTTGTTAAGATGTCGAAGACCCCGCGCATATTGCTTTCAAACTTAGTTCCACCCGTGTAATTGGCAGTGACGTTGCAGTGGCTATTAATATAGTCATTGCTGCTCATTCCATGGTCGACATGGAAGGAAAGGAGGAGAAGGAGTGGAAAGCCAACCTTCAGCAACGTTGGCACCATTACAGAGTAAACCATCTCCATTCTTCCAGCTAGGGATTGGAAGATAACAAAATCTCCGCTGGGGAGACTTTGGCCTATTTAACGGGAAAGTGGAACCAAGTGCCAAACACGCGCGTCTTGATCGTGTGGATGCCTTTCCAAATGACATTAAGGAAGATTTAATATCAATGTTCGAGGGCATGGTTTAGCTCTCTGATCAGGGAGTCCATGGGCTTTAATAAGATGTTGCTGCATGATCGGTGGTGTGCAAGATGCGGGGAGATAAGGGTGCATGTAGGGACAGTGTGATCTCCATTGCCAAAAGAGAAGGGAAAAAGAGGGGATGTTTCTCATCCCCGTCAATATCAATTTCTCATCATCGTCAATATCACGGAGGGTGAAAAATGAACTGCGCGTCTGGATGATCTAATCTAATTGATGAATAAGGAGGCATGCTTCTAACAGGGGAGGACGACAAGGCAATGGTAGAAGAAGAAAAAGTCAAGGAAGGTGAAGCCAAAATCAAGTGGTGCAACATGATGTGCACTTGTTCTTTGAGGAAAAGTAGAACCACTGCACATTAAATACGGCAATATCCCTAAATTGAATCGGTCAGCTAAAAAAGAAATTAATCGATCGTTCCCTTTCCGACTTTTTCAGGTTTTCTGAACCTGTAATTGAAATTTAAGGTCTGTGCCAACCCCACCGATTGTAAAGAATGGTCTAGTTAGCACATGCCATCTTTTCCCCTTAGAATTATGTGACGCTGCAGTTAAGAGTGGCAAGACTACAAGTCAAATTAGTAGAAAATGGGTTACTTGAAAAAATTATAGATGTCACTCAATTGTTTGGCAAGGCAAATTTATTACTTGCCCTAGTACCTAGATATGTCAACAATAGGAAGAAAAAGGTTGCATGCCAATAAAATAAATAATTAGAAATCAAACTATCAAATGGAAATCTGACGTAGGACATGAATATATCAAAACATAAAAAATCTCTAGCATAATCAGCTATTTTAAAATTTTTAAAAATCTGGTGGAAAAGCAGATTGGTAAAACTATTAAAATTCTCCATAGTGATGGTGGCAAGGGCTTTCTTAATAATGAGTTTCATGACAGGAGTGTTGTATTCGACTTTGGATTTCCTGCCTCTATACTCATCAACAAAATGGAATAGTGGAGTGGAAACACCACGATTTTGCTGAAAGTAGTCTTTGTATGATGGTTCATGCTTGTCTGGGTGGTGGTTATTGGACTGATGCCGATGCTGTTTACATAGTTAATCGCCTCCCTAGTGAAAACATTAACTCTGAATCTCTCTTTGAGTTGCCTTTTAAAAAGCGTCCCTCCATGGATTTTCTTGCAGCACATGCTACCCTTATTTAGTTCCTTATAATCAGCACAAATTTGCTCCTAAGACTCGTGCATGTGTTTATCTTGGAGTTGGGGCTAATTACGAGGGATTTCTTCGTTATGATCCGGTCACTAAGAAGCTCTGTATTTGTAGGCATGTCCAATTTAATGAAGGGACATTTTTATATAGCCCACGTCATACTCACATTACAAGTGACCAAGCTGCTGCATGGTTGAAGAGTCGTTCATACAATAATGCCTTTCAAGACTGCTAGACCACTCATGAAAGGCAGAGGGAGAAGGGTGCTGAAGGCGGTAATGATGGCCATGGTGATAGTAACAATTTCTCGTTGATTTATTTGCCTAATTTACCTCCGGTACAAAATGTTCAATATGATCTTGCTGACAACTTACAAGATGTGTCATTTTCTCCAAATTCTAATGGTGGCAATGAAACATCAACCATCCCTATTGTTCCTAGTGTTCCACAGAGGATGCACCCTATGGTTACTAGATCAACAACTTAAAGTCTATGTCACGTCACCTCATTGTTTTAATGTCACCATAATGAACTTGGTGACTGATGATGAGTGTGAGCCATCTGAACTCTCTCAAGTTGTCTCCAAATTCCAATCCAAAGTGGAAAAATGCTATGAGAGAAGAATATGATGCCTTGATCAAACACAATACTTGGGAGCTTGTACTTGCATAACTGTCAAGCAATATTGTTGGATGTTGATGGTGGTTTTTAAAATTAAAAGGAATGTAGATGGGACTATTGCAAGATACAAAGCTCACTTGGCCATTAAAGTGTACAGCCAACAACAGGGAGTAGACTACTTTGAGACCTATAGCCCTGTGATTAAACCCACAGCTATTAGAATGGTTTTATTTATTCCAGTCAGTAAAGGATGAGATATACACCAGCATGATGTAAATAATGTTTTCTTCATGAACAATTACATGAAGATGTCTACATGCAACAACTTCCAGTTTTTGAAGATAGAAGGTACCCATATCACATTTGCAAACTCAAAAGAACTTTATATGGCTTAATATAAAAAGTAAACAACAGACAATGGAAGGATTATGGGTCCAGCATTTGCTTGAAGAACTCGGAATTCAATCTGCTAAAATTCCTACCCTACGGTGTGATAACCTCGGAGCAACTCATCTAACTGCACATCCAAAATTCTATGCTAGGACAAGCTTATAGACTAGCATTTTGTAAGAGAAAAGGTTACTGCTAACAAATATAAAGCCCTGATGTGTAGCAATCCCATTTGATGAGCAGCAATCAGATATGTCAGAGATACGATTAACTAAACAGGACCATCTACTCAGGAAATAAATTTGACCAGATAACATTCAGATAAAAATACGAATATTCTTTTAACATCGCTGGAGGATTTGTCGGGACGACCAACTTGGGTCTGCCATGATTTAACTTGACTTCGTATTCATTGACACCAACTTACTTAAAGGAGAAGGGTGCTTCTCAAAAGAGTCCCATTTTTCTTGTGGGCCTCTTCATATTTTTTTGACTAGTTTTTCTCTTGGTGATTAGGTGTTGGAGAAAATGTGGTTCTTAAAAGTCCCCATGCGCTAATGACCACAAACGCGTCTACGTTCCCCTGCTTCTAGTACCGACTACGGCACAGACTGGGTTACATTCAGTGAACTTTACTCACTCCAGTGCTATGCTATTAAAAAAGGTCCACAAATGCAATGTTTCCAATCAATCGATTAGGGTCGGGAGGTCCATGGCCTCAACTTGCAGCACCCACCAGCACCATTACAGAGTAAACCAGCTCTATTCCATCTATCTAGGGATTCCTGGAGAACATACTCTCCGCCGAGGAGCTTTGACTTTTTATCAAGCAGGCAAGGGCGAAACCAGAAATTTTTTTGTCGCAAGGGTTAATTAGCCATAGTTTCAGAATTTTAACAAGGTCAAAAGAAAAATTTTCAAATTGTTTATATATATTAAACAAAAATTTTTTAGACCAAATCAATGCCAAAAAGGAAGTTAAACAATCGTCTGTCTTAGTTTGGGGTGTTAGTTTGGGGTGTGAGGAGACCGATTGTGAAGAATGGTCTAGTTAGCACATGGGATCTTTCCTCCTTAGAATGTCGCGCTGCAGTTAAATTACTTGAAAAAATAGGTTAGCTGAAAAAAGTTATAGATGTCACTCAAGTGTTTGACAAGGCAAATTTGTTACTTACCCTACTACCTAAATATGTCAACAACCTCTAGCATCATACTGCATCTAAAACAAGTCATGGTAGATGCCAATAAAAATGGCAATAAATGGTGCAAGGTATTCACAGAAATGTCAACGAAGGAACCAAACCAACAAAACTGAACTTCGTTACAATTATAGCACCCGAAGTTGTCCACCTTATGGAGCCTCTAGCTGGAATTGACTAAGGTAACAAAAGCGGCATCATATAGACGCTTGAAGAAGACAAGCATCCCCTTGTCCAAAAATTCGCGTCACTATTTCCGGTCCCTGTTTAAGTTTCGCAATGCTCAGAAAGCTAGATAACAGTAAAATTCTGACCATTAAAATTTGAAACAATTGGATAAAAAAGCAAAAATCTCATTATAGTTTCACCTTTCCTATAGCCCCACATGATGTTCAACCTATATGCATGCATCTAAATGCTAAAATATATATCTATATATATTTTTCGGAATGGTGCGTGCTTTTTTTCCCAATGGTTTACCATTTATTATGTCACTCTATATCATTCTAGAAAAGGCAGGTCATTCGCTAAAAAACAAATTTCAACAAACCTCAAAGGCTGTGGTTTTCTATTCATTAGGGAAGATCAACCTAACTTTTCAGAAATGTGGCTTCAAATATTTACTTTGTTTAACCTTAGGTCGTTAACTTTCTTTTTCATACTTTTAACTTATCTTGTATCCATTTTAAATAAAAAAAACCAAGGAAAGGGGGAAAGCGTCAAGTTCACGCATAAGCATGCATTGGTCGGGCCCGGTTCGGCCCAGCCTGATAACGAGTCGGCCCAGTTCGGCCCAACCTGATAACGAGTGGGGCTCAGGCCGGCCCGACATCTAAAACTCGGGCTCGGGCCCAACCCCACTCGAAAAACCCAAGCTCAAAATCCCTGCCCAGGTTCGGCATGATTACATTAAAAAATATTTTTAATATAAAATAGTACAGGAAAATAAATAAATTGTAATAAAATATTATAAATATATATATAAAAATTTTTAAAAATCATTATTGGACCCGATCTGGGCTTATTGGGCCCACCCGGGGCAGGCCCGGGTCTCGTTTTTCCAGGTCCAGGCCTAGGCTCGACTAGGGATGGGTACCGGGTACCCCGCGGCAGTTCAGCCTGGTGTCCAGGCTTATTCACGTGTTTTAAGACTAATTATAATCAAACAAAAAGTTGACCCAATCTATTTGATGACAAGCAATCATGATTAATTGAACAATACTATCTAGCAAGGAAAAGATGACAATGAAAGACAAGTGTTTGATTCATACATTTGGAGTGAGAAATGGAGCCCCACCGAAAAGCCTAAGCTTTCGAGTGAGTAGGGAGCCTTACAAAGCCGAAGCTTTCGAGTCAGTAGGGAACCCTACCATCCAGTAAAAAAAAAGTCAAGCTTCCACCTAAACGTTCAAGTCTGCTTTCGGCTGCATTTTAACTTGGTGATGTCCTTGTTTAACATAATTAGATGAATACATTCGCCGTGAATCACAAAAACATCAGTCATAACTTGCTAGCGCCCGTACATAGAGTGGTTGAACAGGCCACTATGAGCATTAATCATATGTTTCCTTGCGTTTTGAACATCGCTGTAGGATTTGTCGGGACGGCGTACTCGGTCTGCCTTGACTTTGACTCTATATTTTTTGCACCAACCTAATTGGAGAAGGAGGATGATTCTCAAAAGAGGCCCATCTTTCATGGGAGCCTCTTCATATTTTAACTAGTTTTTAGTCTTTGGTGAGCAAAGTATACACTGTGGTTTTGAAAGTCTTCATGCGCAACTGACCAACAGATGCGTTGCGTCTACGCTCTCGGTTCCGCAGCCTCTATCGACTGCCTTGTCCTAGCGCTTTCATGGACAGTGAGTACTGACTACTTCACAGACCGGTTTGCAATAATTTAGTGAACTTCACTCTGGTGCCTGGCTGTCAGAAAATGTCATCGTTATCAATCAATCGAGTACGTAGGGTCGGCCTCCTTGGTCCACACACCAAGAGGACACAAGTCCACTTAGGGTTAAAGAGTTTCACTCAAACCCACCTGTACGTCAAATTAGTGTAAAACTAGCTAGTTAGCCCCACCATGCCGCTTGCCAGCACCCATCTGCACAAGCATCTTACCATGACTCACCCGCATCTCTTTTAAAGTAATACTGTAAAAATCAATTGTTAGAATATGACCGAACCATCAATTTTGGAGCATTGGTCGATTTCACGGTTTAATTGAATCGGCAAGTGAAACAGCACATGACATTCAATGTCCTAGTTGAAAAACCAAACAAAAAATATGTGTAAAAAGATCTAACTAAAACTAAACAAGCTCAAATAAATTCGACAGTATAAAAGTATGTGAACAAAACAACAAAATTGAACAGGACAGAAAACAAATGGAAAGAAAGAAAAGGAAGGAAAGGAAAGCAAGAATTCACTTGGGCAAACTCAACTAATTAATCTTTGCTGATTTCAAATGATGAATAAAACGTGCCCTTAAAAAATGCATTCTAAATTCATCCCAGGAATCCACCAAAATCACAATTAAAAAAGGTCCAACCCATCACCATTTCAACGTCCAATCTCTATTTAAAATGATGTCTGTGAATTTCTTTACATGATGACAAGAAGTCAGCTATTGCACAAGAGAAACAAGAAGTTCCAATACAAAATTTAAGAGCAATAGTTTTCTTGTAATTATAAGACAAACTGGAGGTTATAAGCAGGGTCACTTTACTTTACCTTGGTTAGCTGGCTAGCAGAACAAGGATTCATATACAGGTAAACTGTCACCCCCTCCTCCTCCAAGGAGTCTGGAGAGACATGTAACTTGCTTGTACATTTCAAAGTGTAATGGTAACATCATCAAGTAGGAATACAAAACATAACGGTCCCCTTTTCACTCATTTACAATAATAATCCCAAAATCTCGATTCTCTTTATGAGGAAATTTCCAATGTTCTGTCTACTTGTCATACTGGCACATAACAAACAAAAGATGTAAAACTAATTAACTATTATTTACAATGGACTTGGATGGCTTGACTAATTACGTGTTGCTTAGCTTTCCTGCTTGGAATCGAGTTGTCGTCCCAGATGACATCTTCCTTTGACATATCAGTCCAATGTACTTTCACATGAAAGCTTGTGGCAAATGCACAGTAACCACTTCCCGCCAAGTGAGAAACTTACTTTCCATCTCTGTGGTAAATATTGAAAAAGATTGGGTAGGGAAGTACTCATTTCATTGAACTGAAACATAAATATACATCAAAACCCCCTATGACAATGATAAGGTATACATTGATCTCTTCATCAGAGGAATATAAGGTTAGACATTATACTGCACAACATTAAATCATAACTCATGTATATATGGAGGCATCTCCACATCTTGACAACAATTACAAACAAAAAACACATCTGCAGCAAACTAACCAAGAAGTTCAAAGCTCATACGCCAAAGGAACAATTCAAATGATACATTGAAAGGTAGAGAACAAATTACAATCTCTACTTCCTCCTCACGTGAGTAGTTCAAATCTTCAGTAAGGACGTGAACCAAGCTCTGAACCAGTACCTGATATAGTTGAGCTCGTTTGTGCTCCCAAAGAAAGGTTTCTGATTTTCCAGGTAGAGGGGGCAGGAGGCAAATGGGATGGAAAGATCAAGGAGCCGTTTTCAAGGACCGGAACAACCTTGGATATTTTGGGCCTGCTTGATGCATCTTCTTGAACACATAGCAGGCCAATATGGATGCATCTTAATATCTCATCGTTGTCACATGTTCCTTCCAATATGTGATCCACAACTTGCAGAGCCTTGTCTTCCCCCCAAAGTCTCCATACCTAGACCAAAACAACAATGTTTGGATTATTTACTGGGAATGGACAACAGTTTTACCTATATGGCGGAGAGCTTTATTGGGTGCACAAGATCAACAAAGAAAGCAAATCCAAAATTACATTTGTATGTTTATGCAATTTAAACAATAATTCCAGTAATAAACAAAATGTGCCTACTAGAGGCACAAAAACAATGCTAGTCACTTACATAATTTAATAGATTTTCATCAGTCTCTTGTTGGATTAAGGAGAAATTGTTCTTTCCCCTTATCATCTCCAGCAGCAAAATACCAAAGCTGTAAACATCTATCTTTACTAACACCCTTCCTTCAAGAAGATACTCAGGTGCCATATATCCACTGCAGAAAAAGATGAAAATCTGAAAAAAAAACAAAAACTATTAAAGCTACAAGCGAATCTGCTTTCTTCTTAAGTTCACGAGCAAGTTCGCTTTCAGGTAAATGCATTAGGTGCAACTTTAGTAGGGAAGAGGAGACCATTACATGATTCAGGTGTGGAAACTTTTGTAATGAGCATTGCCGAAAGGATTGCTGCTCATCTATGCTAGTTGTCGATCGTTTGTTGCTCCAATAGGAATTAAATTGAAACATACAAGGAATAAGTTAGGATCCATGAGAACAAATGTTCAAATCAATTTTTTGGCTGGGCCATCACAGCTGGTAATATGGATAAAAAGACACTGGTAGAAGGTAAATGTATAGCAAAAAATTTATTGAGGAAACGACTTGCTCATACAAATTCTGAATGACAATTTGAGGAATCTTGTTAGTGTCCTGTATTCTAGATTATAGGCTTTTTAGGTGCCTATCTTAAGCAAAATAACAAGCAGGTTGGGATCTAATGTGTATGCTTGCTCTGAGGTCAGTTACAGTTCGTGCCATCTCATGGTAACCCAATTTTTTGTTGCAATTGATTGAACAAAGTGGGCACAAAATGCAGATTTCCATGATTAAGATTATCTAGCCATCCTACATGACTTGGACAAGTTAATAGTAATGATGGGGAGATTTCCCTCATGCATACACAAAATAAATATGCCCAAAACAGGATCATGTTCATGCTAAATCATTGAATCGAAACCTTAACTATAGCGAAAACGTACCTGAATCCATCTGAATGACACAGATGGTATATCGCAGTAGGATCTTCTAGGGTCTGTGTGGCGCACGGTCTCTCTCAGATAGAGAAGAGACAACCTTAGAAACCAATGTTTCAAGCAACCGTTTCACGACCCTAGGGACCACTACCATTTTATATCAAGAGCAATTACGGATTCAACCCATCAAAGAATCGTAATTATGTACAGGTATCTATACATTATATAATACCCCATGCCATATAAAATGACGTAATATCTCAAAATGCAATCACTTAAGCGGTTATTTACATTATGACAGCCATAATATCTGAAATTTCTCATTGACATATGTCGGCCCACCAAATGATCCTTACAATCTCCCACTTGGGCCAAATATGTCTTTATACATTCAAACATTACATAAAACCTTAAGAGCTCATAAGTGCTATCTTATTAAACGTCATTTTTACCAATCTCGTCTATGATCATATCAACAAAGAACCAAAGCAGTTTTCGCTATATTAAAATTAGCTAAACCTTCAATGGTCACAAATATTTACACAATTAATGACCTAGATCTGATATGGATGTATTGCATGAGAATTACATGTAATGTGATTACAACATGTCTATTTTCAACTGGTCCTACTTTAAAAACCTTATGGAGATAAAAAACAAACACAAAATTGAATCAAAGATCTTTAAACTTTATTCTGCAGAAAACTGAATATGTGTCCATACATAAGAGCAAACAAAATACAAACTCCCACTAAACCAGCACATCATCCAAAGGTAAACCCCATACGAACAACATGTTCATGAAAGACCTTAGAAGTTAAACCCTTAGTAAGAAGATTTGTAATCATAAAGTTTGTCCCAATATGCTCTAAAGACACCTGACGATTCTGTATCCTATCTTTAACAGCCAAAAACTTAATGTCGATGTGCTTCGACTTTGACAAACTGCGGTTGTTATTAGAATACATGACTGCTGAATTATTGTCACACAATAACCTTAGTGGTCTCTCTACACCATTTATAATGCGCAGCCCCGTGACAAAATTCCGCAACCACAAACCATGATTGGATGCCTCGTAACGTGCTATGAATTCTGCTGCCGTGGTTGAAGTAGCTACAAGTGTCTATTTAACACTTTTTTAGGATACCAATACAAATACATAGCCTGAAGTAGACTTGCGACTATCTTGGCACCTGGCAAAGTCAGAATCTGAATACCCAATGCTCTCCAACTGGTCTGACTTCTTATATGTGAGCATAAAATCTTTTGTTCTTTGTAAGTACCTCAATACTCATTTGGTTGCTTTCCAATGATTCATATCAGGATTACTTAAGTATCTACCTAACATTCTAACGATAAATGTAATATCCGGACGAGTACAAACCTGAGCATACATAAGGCTTCCCACGACAGATGAATAGGGAATCCTTTCCATTTCTTTAGATTCGTGTTCACTTTTACGGTACTGTTTGAGACTAAACTTGTCCCCTTTAGCAACTGGAGTATCTCCTGCTTTACAATCTTTCATGTCATATTGCTTAAGCACCTTATCAATGTAGGTCTTTTGTGATAATCCAAGAATACCCTGAGAATGATCTCAAAATATCTGGATCCCCAATATAAAAGATGCATTATTAAGATCCTTCATGTCAAACTTTGTTGACAAAAATTTATTAGTTTCATGCAATATACTCACACCAGTACTTGCCAGCAATATATCATCGACATACAAAACCAAAATGATAAATTTACCTCCACTGAACTTTTGGTATACATATTCATCAACCATATTAGTCTCGAAACCAAATGAAACTATAACTTCATGAAATTGGGAAACTTACTTTAGCTCAAAGATGGATTTCTTGAGTTTGCAAACCATTTTCTTTGCATCCCCTAAAACAAAGTTTTCTGGTTGCACCATATATGTCATTTCATCAATGTCTCCATTTAGAAACAATGTCTTTACATCCATCTGATGCAGCTCAAAGTCAAAATGAGCCACAAGTGCCATTATGGTCCTGAACGAGTCTTTCGACGAAACTGGAGAGAAAGTCTCTATATAATCAATGCATTCCTTTTGAGTAAAGCCCTTTGTGACAAGATGTGCCTTATACCTTTCGATGTTTCCTAATGAATCCCCATTGGTTTTAAAAATTCATTTACAACCAATGGGTTTCACACTTTCAAGCAAGGGAACAACGTTGCATTCGTCATTATCCATCATGGACTTTATTTCCTCATTCATGTCATCTATCCACTTATGAGATTTAGACTCCTTATCATTTGTTATAGGTTAATAGGATCATCCTCCATTAAGCCCATATCAACATCATGTTCGAAACAATTTTTCGGCTAGGCCATTGCACCTGGTAATATGGACAACTCTGGAACTTGGGTAGAACCTACAAAACACAAGTTCTTTGAAGGTAAATGTATAAGAAAAACTTTAATGAGGATATGACTTGGGAACAAGCTCATATCAATTCCGAATGAAAAGGTTAGGAATCTTAGTATCTTGTATTATAAATTATAGCCTTTTTAGGTGTCTATCTGAAGCAAACTAACGAGCAGGTTGGGATCTAATATGTATGCCTGTTCTCAGGTGAGTTACAGTTCAGGCCATCTCATAGTAACCCAGTTTTTTGTTGGAACTGATTGAACAAAGTGGGCGTATGAGCACACTTCCATGATTTAGATTACCTAGCTAACCTACTATACGATCTGAATTTTGCAAAGGCAGTAGTAGAAATTGCGGCAACAAGCAACAACCAACTTACCGAGTTCCCATAACCTCAAGTGTATCGGTTTGTGTTTGGTCTGCATCAAAGATCTTCGCAGTGCCAAAATCTGAGATCATGGGGTTCATGTCTGTATCTAATAAAATGTTGCTTGCTTTCAGATCCCTGTGAACAATTCTCAGGCGAGAATCTTCATGAAGATACATTACTCCTCTGGCTGTGCCATTTATGAGCTTGGAACATACTGCCCATCCAACTGCATATGCTTTGTTGGTTCTCCTTTGAATGCAAAACAATGAATAAAGGCATCTTGCGCTTATCCTTTACAATAATGTTATATAACAATTAAAAAATAAAATACAAACAATTTAACGGACAACAAATTATATATATATATATATATATAGAGAGAGAGAGAGAGAGGACCAGTGTGCTCTGTTTCTGAAGAGCAACACTTGTTACTCAATCAAATGGTGGTATAGATAGACAGCCTTTGCGGTTGTATATCATGCCTTGTCTCATTTTTTGGATGTGCAATCATGAATTTTAAAACATATAATCGGGCAGGTTGTTAGCCGTTGATTTCCCCCAATTTGATTTTCATTGCTATACATCAAAAGGAGTATGTGATAACATCCATGGAACAGTTTTGGTCATTCAAGAAAGAAGGTTTATTGGATGTGAAAATATTCTGCTGGAAGTTGGGACCGCCACCTTTGTCAATATAGGGCTGTTCCGGAAAGATAACAGAAGCTGCAAACGGAAAGGAAAAGGGACGGTTCTCGACAAAGAGGTCCACAACAAATACTTCCCTGATAGACTCTTACTGGCTCTGTCAGTAGAGATGAAGCCTCTATAAGTTGGCTAAAGGAATGAATTCTCTATGCAATAAATCCAGGGAATTCGCTGCAAATATGATAAAGTATAGGAATACTATCCATTGACATCCCCACACTGTAAAGGGTCATAGTTTCGGACATGCACTTCCTAGTGAAAAATATCCCTGCCACCTTCTCGTAACACCTATGCTCCCACCACTAAACCTTCAAAACCATCCCTATGGAGAAAAAACATAACAAGGAGAAAATGAAACCAGCTTACCGAAGAGAAAATTGTCCAGACTACCATTGGGCACGTATTCATAGATGAGTATCTTCTCTTCACCTTCCATAAATCCTCTTAAAAGTCGGACAAGATTTTTGTGTTGAAGTTTAGTGAGTGTCTGCACCTCATTGTCGAATTGCTTTGGGCCATGCCCAGTATTTCATGACAGCCTCTTCACAGCTATTTCTAGACCATCCAGTAGTTGGCCCTGACAAACCGATGGTTAGTGAAGGAAATTAGCAACCTTAGTAACTTGGTTTCAGTGGCAGCTCATTCTCCCTCCCTCTCATTTCCTGACTGATGCTTCCTCACATATTCATATGCTGCATTGTTCAAACAGAAGGAAAGTAAAAGGAGTTGTGAATATATACCCTGTAAACTGCACCAAATCCTCCTTCCCCAAGCTTATTTCTGAGTGCAAAATTGTTGGTGGCAGATCTGGTAGTGGCCAGGTCGAATGTTGGTCCGTCCATCGGATCTTCTCTCCTAAAAGCTGAAGAGAAGAACTCCACATGTAAACCACAAGGTAAACTGGTTAGTGGTCTGGGTGCCAATCATCGAGCAAGACAAGGTAAATCCTGCCATTTAGGATTATATCTATCTTCCCAAGAATCCAACATCAAAATCGAGGTCGAAATATTGAAACATTTAAGTAGTCGTCCAATCCGTTGCAGGCACATGTGATTTTAGACCCTGTTAAGTTCAAATAGTGTAACGTGTCGATTTTGATTCTCAAAGTTTGATGGGCAATTTGCGTTCAGTTGTACGGTTGAATTTGAAGCTCAGCAAAAAAAAAAGACCAGATTAGCAAACAGCCGTTGAACTTCTCGGCATATATATATATATATATATATATATATAATCCACCTATGATAACGAAAAAAGGAATTTATCATAATTTGACAACGTTGAAGCCTTCAATTTTAAAAATATTTTATGAAATCACATTAATATGTCGACTTTGGGTAGGAGGAACATAACTGTTGGAACTGTTAACAGGCTGGGAGAGAGATACCGACCATGACCATGTATTAAATTTAAGGAGAGTTTGGATGAATTTAAGGAGAGTTTGGATGATGAGAACAGTTTGTTACTGTTTCATAAATTTGTTGATTGATCACAAAAGAGTTGAGACAAGCAAACGTTCTATCTCCACAAACACGGGGACCCACCGTGTAATTAATTCACCACATACATTGGCGACCACGTGTAATTAATGACGTGCAAAGAAAAGTCATTCTTGTTTCTACCAACCTTGTTGTTCCGAAGCCGCCTTTTCTCCCATCCCCGGCAATCCACTCAACTTCTTAAGCAACAAAACTCTCTCTTCCACCAGCAAAACCCACAAATGGCACATGTAATCACGAGAACCGCAATCAAAACCACAATTGCTTTTTGGATTATAATATTGCCGGGCCCTGTGATGCCATGAGAGTGAGAGAGAATGAGAACTTAATTATCCTGGGAAGAAGATATCCCCAAAGTTATAGAACGAGAGAGGAATAGATCCCCAAAGTTAAGAGAGACGGAGAAAGAGAGAGACTAGCCTGGCATAGTGTTTGATGGCGGTGCTGGAGGAGATGGGGTTGGAGTGGTAGTGGTACCATAAAAGAGCCAGTTATCATACCTTACACGGCTACTTCCTGTGACAATTTCACAGCCTTCCGCATCGTCGCAAGCCGATTGAATCTGGGAGATTGTGCTATTCAAACATTCCTTGCAATCATTGAGGCTGGTGTCCCCCGTGCACTGCACCAGCCCGTATATCATCACTAGGTTTGTATACGGCAACTCTCCCATAGCAAACATTGTCCCTCAAGGCTCTCTTGTCGCTTCAGAAGTGAGGTCACTCTTCAGCAGGCTTGCCAACTTGTCATACAAGGCTTTAGGATCCTTCGCTTTGCGACCGGTAGATGAATTACGAGAATTTTTGATGTTTAGGCGACCAAAGAAGTCGGTCTTGGAGTAGTGGAGCTGGCACTTTTCATACCATATGATTGCATCCAATGAGGTGCCACAGTATGGATGGATGACTTGGTCGGTGGAAGTAGAGATGCATAAGTTGCAGGTCTCCTGATCAACGTCGCCCCTGCACTGAACCAGGCCGTAAACCCTTTCCGATCCTTCACCTGCGGTGGCCTTGGCAAAACCATGGGGACTCGCTTGAGCTTTCTTCTTCATGCATATTTTATTGTAAATTTTTGCTTTTACTTGCAGGCTTGCTCATCTCTATTTTATGGATATCCAGTGGCCAATAATGCAACGGATATAGCTTTTCTCCAGAACTACTTGCATGCGCCATTGTGCACGCAGCTTATATACACCTTAACAGCAGATGGAAAATATTGGTAACTTTCTAAAAAGGAATATTTTACAGTTTCTTTACTTTTTTCTATTTTCATTTTGTCTCTACAAAATTTTTTTCTTTTTCAACGTTAATAGGAGATATTTTTGTCATTAACCAAACCATACTGAAAAGCCAATACGATGCATATAACCAAGGTCATCTTTTCTCAAGGTCTCTAACCTTGTCAACCCATTTTTGGGACCTCTCCTTCTGTAATTGAAATTTATAGTAAATGCCACTTCTATTAATTGCAAGAATATTAATTTGCACAAAGGTTTTTTTATGCTCACATTTTTACACTACTAACTAGGATATATATATATATATATACATATATATATATATATACGATGAACCAAAATATGAGTGCTTTTCAACTTTTTGGGCAGATTTATAAAATGGTACATAACCGTTTTATTAGCCAAATGACTCCAAAGAGTCAACTTGTTTTAACTCACTTTTCAGGACCTCTTCCCTGGCCATTGAAATTTAAGATCCACTCCACCTCCATCCATTGGAAAGAGTAATGAGCAAATGTGACCTTTTCTTACTATCGAGCATCCAATGGCCGTACCCACAAGTGGTACTGAAAACATGAGAATTACATATATCTACGGTTGGAATATCTTCCTGCAATGCTAGATATGATAAACCAATCAAGCCAACACTAACCCCTTTTTTATCATTTTAAAAACCTTCTTTTTCACTTAGACAGGGGTATTCTGGTCATTATAAGCCCATGTACACAATTTCCTTGCATATGCACATAACCAGTTTGGCACACAATTGCCTGCATGAAAGGGCTACTTTTAGCATACTCTCTTCCCCCCCCCCCCCTCTCTCTCTCTCTCTCTCTCTCTCTCTCTCTCTCTCAATACATTGTGGTATTTCTTCGCTGAAGTTTTACCACCATCAGAAAATCTCAAACATGAGGCAAGCATGTGAGAAAACCAACATAGAAACCCATTTCCCATCAAATGATACACTCAATCGCTTCTCATGACCTCATGATATTTAAAGTATTCTATCACCCTTTCTAGGGTTGGGTAGAGAAATGCTCTTTTTTATTGAACTGAAAACAGTAAAATTCATCAAAATCTAGTTTCTATGATGGACTTGGTCGCGTGGAAAAAATGTCGACATCATTTTGTCTACATGCCCGTCAAACGATCAGATATCGCCCGTCAAACTGTTTTAGCATCATTTTGTCTACATGCCCGTCAAACAATCAGATATCGCAGCCCTATACATGCCTTTGGGGAAAAGCCCATTTGGTGGCCAGCAGTCGAATTGGCATGCAAAGAAAATTCCGCTAGCTGCATGCCAGGGAACGACTGAAAATGAAACTCAGGAGATGCTCATTTTTATATTAACCGAGAAGACGGTCTACCGTTTTTGTTTTTTCCTTTTTCTTTTTGAGGGCCATCTTGGCGGAAGGCCTCCTGTTGTGATTTCTCTTCCTCTATGGTGCAGATGATTTTCAGGCTATAAATAACTGTTTGCTAATTTTGAGAGGCAATGGAGGAGAGTAGCAGCTGAGTGCGTGTAGATCATAAGAAGATGCAAGAACTGGTAAAATAATGAGCCAGCTGGGTGGGTGGGTGCCCTCTGGAATACTGGAAACAACGGTAGCTAAGCGAGGAGGAGGGAGGCACCGCAGCTGTCGCCGGATCGATCGAGAAGATACGTACGGCTACGCACCTCCTTGCCTCCCAACTTTTATGTGTATCCCGAACCAGCAGCTGGCAACCTTCTTGTTGCTTGGGGTCTACAAATTAGTATATATGTGTGGGGATATCTGACCTTGCCCGCCCCAACACCGCCCTTGCCTTGACATCAAACACAAGGTACAAACAACCAGGCCGTGTAGCGTACGTGAAGCAACAAAGCGGACATGTTCAATTTTTAGAGAGAGACAGGGAGCTATCTGACTAAATGAAAATATATTAAGACAAAGAAAAAACAAGCATCACTGCTAGAGCCACCCTATATACACCGTCATTACATCATAAACTATCGGCAACGTCAATATAATGACACAATTTTTTCTGATATTCTTTTGAAAATTTTAGTCATCTGAGAAAATATTCCACATTCATAGGATTATGTTGTCATATATATATATATATATATATATATATATATATATATATATTGTTGTGTATATGCAGTCTCAAATCTAAAATCCGAAGCTATCAAGCACAAGTTAAATATTGGATTTCTAATTTTTCTTTGTTGTATATATTTATTTTAGATACCAATCTACTCAAATATAGTACTCGCGATTACCCTCGAGGGAAATTTGTTCTCGGCATCTTTTGGCCCCTGTCAGAAAGGCTGACTAAACTAGAAGATTATGAATTGGATTAGTTAAGACTTGCTTTTGATAGTGTACTTATTAGTAGCGATCAGAAAACACATTGGATTTGGATTTAAGAGGTGACATCTGATTAGATTTGGATTCATATTTTAGATAAATATCAGTCTGTGTTGGGATTTAGGTTCAGCTCTAAATAAATATCATATACAAAATGTCCTTGCATTTTATATGGCAGTTCTTAACCTCCATATCTTCATATTAACTTGAAGTTATATAGGTCTTAAGTAGTATCGATGGGAGTCAAAGAGGGCCTGATATGCAAACCAACTTTGCCACATATCTTGTGGTAAGAGAGAGAGGAGGAGACACTCGCCGACAACCTCCCTGTTCCTCTGCGACTTTAAAGAATTTCAAGCTGCTTATGATTTCTTCATCAAATTCTTTGTTTTATTTTCAATTATTTTGCCGAACGCATCCATGTTTTAGATATTTTGATTATTTTATTGCATGAATTAATCTTTTTGTAATTTGTTTTATCCAATTTACCATTAGTTGATATTAATTGGAAAGGTTGTGTGGGTAACAAAAAACTTATCCAAATACCAAATTTGGGTCTCAATATGTTATATGGAATATATGTTAAAAAAGTTTATAGTTTGACTATTATAATCATACAATTAAGTTGATTTTCTTAATACAACTTTATATTAAGATTGTTTCAAATATTCTAGTCCTTTATTTGTATCAAGTTTGTTTTCATCAATACTAAGGTTGATAACAAAATAGTAGTGTTTATTACCAATAAGCTTTGCGTGAAATCATGTCAACTTTCACATAAGTAATTCATGTTCATTTAACATCATAAATTTATGTCTGTGTTTTTGGTTAAAGCATCTGTGTCCACTTTGTGATGACAACCCAACGTTGTCATGGGTTGTAGCTTCAAAACCCACAATGATGGCGGAAAAATAATGCAACTTTTATGTATATCTCGAACCTGCCACTGGCAACCAACTATACATATACATGTTCAATTTTATTGAGAAAAAGTGAGAGACATGGGAGACGCGAAGCAAGTAATTGAGAGAGATAGAGAGCTGACTAAATGAAAAAATAATAGGAAAGGAAATGGGAGACAACTATATATATATATATATATATTAAAAAGGGGTGAAACGCAGACACTTCAGATTTCACCACTAGCGAAAAAATATACTTGAGTGGGGAAAATTGGTCATGTTTGATTTTAACTTTTCCAGATTCCCCAATCAAATGATTAGATTGGATGACATTCAAAACCAAGTTTCCCTACTCTCAAACATTAATTTTAAAAAACATAAGTTCCTTACGAGAGAAAACTAAAAAGGGTGCTGCTTTTTCAACTGCCCCAATTAATTCAGTTTACCCTGCATGATGCCCCGTTCTCTCCTCTACTTTGGCTCATGATTTTTGGCTCCAGATATCTAAATTCGGCACAAATATTAACTCGCGAGTTCGTATTCAGATATCTAAACTTTGGAATAGGATATCTAAGTTAAGATCTTTGTTATCTAACGGGACATTTATTTAAAACTGATCCTGAGTTTGGTAAGATGGAGTTTCTTATTTAAACCTCATGAATTCCGATTTCTTACTCGGATGTATATATATATATATATATATATATATATATATATATATATATATATATATATATATATATATATATATATATATATATATATATATATATATATATATATATATATATATATATATATATATATATATATGTCCAATTCTTTAAAAGAATTTTGAATGGATATCCAATCCTGATCTGATCCATTAACATCCCCAAGCGCCAATTGTTTATAAGGCCACCACACCGGATGTACTATGTACTGTTGGTCGTTAATTGTTTGTATCATGAACGTGAATTTTAAGTTTTCCAACGTCCACACTTAGAATAATACTGGCTCCAGGATATGCAATTTGGACCAAGAAATGTGCAGTATTCTGAAGTCGATCATCGTGTATCTGGACAGCCCGCGCAGTTTGCATCAGAGTATGCTCGGAGAGTCAAATCTTGGGATTTATAGAACTGGCTACCATATTTAGACATGCCTCAAACATATTGTACAATGTGTTTCAAGATTTGAAAATGCTTCATCGTTGGGGCATGTATGAACTGACATGCAAAATTTACTGCATAGGAGAGATCTGGCCTTGTAAGGGTCAAGTATTGAAGTACACCTGCAAGACTTCGATATGCGGTAGCATTGGAATAAGGAGGATCAATTTCCTCAGGAGATTTGGAACCAACAGTAATAGGTGAGCTCACTATTTTACATTGCTGCATTTGTGCTCTAGAAATAATGTCTTGAGCATATATAGACTGATGCATAAACAAGCCGTTGGAAGTCCTTGCAACTTGAATTCCCAAGAAGTAATTCAGATCACCTAGATCATTCATAGCAAATTGTTGTCTGACGGTGACGAGGAAGGACATTATAAATGAATGTGAATTTCCTGTAAGAATGATATCATCAACATACAGTGATAGAATAGTGATAGATTTTTCTTGTCTACGAACAAATAGAGACGGATCGGTGACACAGGCAACAAAGTCCATAGGGAATAGAAATTGAGCAAATCTGTCATACCAAGCCCGAGGTGCTTGTTTCAATCCATAAAGAGCTCAATTTAATCTACAAACATGATCTGGCTTGGATGGATCTTTAAATCGAGGAGGTTGCTCAATATAAACTAGCTCACGAAGATGCCCATTAAGAAACACATTTTTGACATCTAATTGTTTTAGAGGCCAATTAAATGTGAGGGGAAGACTAAGAACGATTCTTATAGTAGCAAATTTTACCACTTGTGAGAAGGTTTCCAAGAAGTCCAGACCTTGAACCTGGTTATATCCTTGTTGTACGAGACGCGTTTTGAGCCTTCCAAGCTGCCCATCTCCTTTGAGTTTACTTTTGAAGACCCAGCGGCTCCCGATCACCTGCATGTTTGGTGTACGAGGCACGAGATCCTAAGTATGGTTATCCTATAAAGCAACCATTTCATCTTTCATAGCCTGATACCAGCCTGGGTGTTTGAGGGCAAGGATGTAATGTGATGGTTCAATTGGAATGGATGAAGTGGTAAAGGCATACTTAGGATTAGGTTTTATGATGCTGGATTTGGATCAAGTAGTCATAGAATGAGTTGAGGAGGAGGTAGTCGATGGGACTAATGGTGAACTGGGTGGCTCGAGTTGGAGAGGTGATGTAGGGGCTGGTATAGGTGTAGGTGGCACAGGAGAAGGCTCTTCGACATTATGCATTTGGGCTAGATGTTGAGATTCAAGATGAGGCTCGTTAGACGAATCTGAAAAGGATACAAAGTCAGCATTAGAGGTTATGGGCCTAGGAGTTGGCATGGTGTTGTTGTACGAAAAATGGGTTTCATTAAACACGACATGACAGGAGATATATACACGTCCAGTGGGGGGATATAGACATCTATACCCTTTATGATGGTTGCTATATCCAAGAAACACACAAGGTAACGACTTGGGCTGAAACTTATGATTTGTATATCCTCTAAGGTAAGGATAGCATCTAGATTCAAAAGCGCGAAGACAAGAATAATCAGGCCGTTCCTTGAAAAGCAACTCATACGGACTTTGCATGTGTAAAACTTGTGATGGAAGTCGGTTGATAAACCAAAATGCAGTGGAAAAAGCCTCAACCCAATATTGAGGTGGAAGATGACTATGAAATAACATAGTAAGACCTAATTCTATAACCGATCTATGTTTTCTTTGCACCATACGATTTTGCTCTGGCGTCTTAGGACAAGATTCTTAATGTTTGATGTTGTTCTCCTTTAAATAATTTGTAAGAACCAAACTGTTAAACTCGTCCCCTTCACCACTTTGAAAAACTCTGAGCTTTGCATCAAATTGTGTTTGAATCATTTTGTGAAATTCAGGAAATTTGGCAAAAAAATCAGATTTCTGTTTTAGAGGATAAATCAATGAATATTTACAGAATTGATCCATAAACAAATCATAATATTTTAGATTCTGGCAATTAGGAGCTGGTTCCCATAAGTCACAATGCGCTTTAGTAAATAAAGAATCACAATCATCATCAATAGGAAGAAATGGAAGCCTACACGCCTTTCCCATCAGACAACTGGCACAAGTAAAAGGTTTAGGCAAATTTTTTGTCATTGTAATCAACTTATTTGCACTCATAAACTCTAACACGTTATGATGTAGATCACCAAGTCGTCCATGCTACACTTCAAAAGGAGCTAATCGCAACCGTGTTGTAAAGAACACATTCTTCAGTTTTGGCTTGAGAGCATATAGATCGCCTTCTCTAGACCCCATTTTAGTCACTTCGTTGGTCTCCTTGTCCTTAATAGCAAAGAAATTTGAAGAGAATTCAAACACATAAGGCACAGTAGAAGTGAGTTGACTAACTGAAATAAGATTTTTCTTGATGTCAGGCACAACAAGAACATTGTCGAGAGGAATTGTGCAATTTCCCACATGGATATCGGCAACTCCAATATGTGTAATATCAAGATGTTGGCCATTTCCTACCATGATTTTGTCTGTTCCTTTATATGGAATGCAACTTTTGAGTTTACCTGGATCATCGATTTTCATAGCAGAAAATGCCTGTGGCATATCACGTGGTTGATAAGCATGATCAAACCTGTGATAACATTTGAAAGCATTATGATTATTTAGGACACAAATCTGACATGGTACCTTGGATTTGTTCGTCTCTCCATTGGCTGATCCTTGCTGATTTCGAGTCTGAGTTCCTAGATTGAACCCACGTCCCTTGGAGTTGAACCCACTATTGTTGCTATTGGTATTGCGCCAACTATTGTTGTATCATTTTCTGTTGGTTTGATTGTTGGATTGTTGTGTGAAGAAGGCCATTTCGTTGTTCAACCTAGCCTCTCCTGCATGTAAGTCCTTCATTGTTTCATGCCCTTGAAGTAGTGACACTGCATCAAGATATGAGGGAATCGGCGGCTTGAGGATAGAAGACATGAACGACTCATATCCTGGTCCGAGACCGTTAACAAGCCAAAAGACTTTGTCGTCATCCTCAAGAGGCTTCCCAATCACTACAAGTTCATCACATATAGCCTTGAAACCAGTAACATATTCAGTCACAGGTTTATCTTGTTTGCGGTGGAGTTGTAGTTTTCCTATCAGCATGATTTCTCTGTCCTTTGACTCACGAGCGAATGCTCTTGTCAAGGTTTTCCATACTTGTTCAAAGGTTTTAAGTCCCACGACAAGTCCAAGGAGTTCTTCTGTAAGAGACCCAATAAGCCATCCTCTTAGAAGATAGGCTGGTTTTTTCCAAGCAGAATAATCAGGGTTTGGTTGTCTCACGGTTTCACCATTTTCAAAGGATTCAATGGTAGAAGATGGCGTGAGAATCGTCCCATCAATAAACCCAAGCAGTTGGCTTTCTATGAGACCAAGAATTTGTGTTTTCCACAACAAGAAATTCTTGTGTGATAGTTTGATTGAAACAAAAATAGCCACATTTACAGTGGAAGGATAGGGGTACTTAGCTACCGAATTTGTTGCGGATGTCAACATGTTGAAGACCTACGGCACTAGTAAATTTTGTATCTCTTCACATGATTGTCCAAAAAATTTGCAAATTTGTCCAAAAATAATAGACACTTGCCCGAATCCAATAACACATAGCTCGACTGGTGAATTGCCTCTAGTAAAAAATGTGCCTCAAAGAAAGTCATGCCTGGAAAGTCTCTCTGGGGAGTTTGCATGGGGTTACCTCCTTCGATAGTAGTTGCAGCTCTTGTAAAATTCCGGCTTGTCACAATTTGCCGGTGAAAGCTTTTATAGTTCTAATACCATAAAAGGGAAAGAATGATGAAGATGATGAACAAAAGAAATTAATGTGGTTCAGAAGAAAATTCCTACTCCATGACTCAGTCATCAATTTCGTGATGATCTGGTTCCCTTAGCACAGTATTTATACATTGCTATGTCTGATTCGAATTTGAATTAGTTTCTATTGGCGTACAATTAGTTTCCTTGAATTTCTCCTTTGGTTTTGAATAGGAGAAACTGACATTCTCCCACAATCTTTCTTCATTGTGAAGAGGTGTTTTTGTTGCTCGTCCGATTGGCTTTGCTTCCATATTTATTGCTCTTAATTTGCTGGAATTCTAATTTATTGCTGGAGCCTTATCAAGGTGCATTTTGGTCTCTTGACTCTCATGGCTGATTTGATTTCCTTCCATATTGGTTACGCCCAATTTCCTGCAGTTATGATACATGCCTGATGTCCTGGAGTTATGAACCATTGAAGACGCACCTGATTTTCTGGAGTGAGCTGGTGCGTTATCAGCCTGAAATGGCTAGAAATGAATTGCCAAGTGAGCTGTGCAAAATTTTGGAGAGAGAGAAACAGAGAGACATAGATATTCACCATCGACCCTAGGAAGATTGTCAGAGAAAATGGTCAAAGGAACAGATCACAAGAAATGATGTTATCAAGGATGAATGGTCTTTTATAGAACAAACATACTTGAGCAAGAGATTGATTGATCGATCGATCCAAAGAAGACGATACAAACAGTGCACAAAGTTATCAGGAAAACATACCCATCGCCCAAAACCAGTGAATTCAAGAGCGAGAATCTAAAGGGAAACTTGAAAAATCCTATTGCATCAAACACAAACACACTAAACGATGTTTCCACAACTCTATCACCCAAAATAGCAATCCAATCAGAAATCCCAGAGTTCTACACCAAAACAGATGTTGGAAAGATTTTTTTCCATGTCCAAAAACGGAGAACAAGAATGAATAGAGCACTCATGAATACATCTAATCCATGGGCATACTGAACCGCCTTCCATAAGTCCTGCCACTAGAAGCCCAATGGATCCAAAATTACCAAACATTCTTAACCGTAGTCTCTCTACAAAGATCAAACATTAAATAATTTCACTAGGCATATCATCTCAATCATTCAATCGTGAATGAAGAAAGACAAAGGAAAAGAAGAGGAAAACATAACTAAATTCAAATACATCAAATAACGCTTAGACGAGTTTGAGCTGCATCATTTGTTGAACAAGTCGAGCTTGAGTTCATGAGTCGACTCGTTCAAATAATCGAGTCAAGTTCGAGTTCACTGAACTCAAACTGTTAAAGCTCGACTCGGCTCAAAAATGTCACCGACTTGTTTTTTTAATTGAAAAAACAGTTTACCAACTTGATTTTTTCTGACTCGCTTGTCTCTGGTGGGAGACTCCGCTTTCCACTTTTCAGTTTCCTTTTGTTCTCTCTCTCGTTTCGAAACTTTTTGCCTCCAAATGCAACCTTAACTCGTAAGTTTCTCAACTTCAGCCTTCACCTTCAAGGTTCTTGTCACAGCCGGTAGCTCCGCTTCAGCCTTCAAAATTCCTTCTTGCAGCAAAGAGGGCAAGCTTCCTGCGTGCATTATGTAGTTCTCTCTCTCTCTCTCTTGCTTTCTTTCTGTTTATTTCTTCTCGGTCAGTATGTGGTGGGAGGATGGAGGGGAGGAGAAATCAGTGTGTAGCTCGTGGGAGGGCATCCAAGTTGGAGGTGGTGGGGGGTCATTGGAAATTCCAGCCTGCCAGCTGCTTGAGTCCTGACACCATCGACCAAGGGTAAGCTACAACTGGCAGGTAAGAACATAGAAACCATTTCTCCATTTGGTGGGGGGAGGGGGGGTTAACTGTTCAGAGTTCTTGACTTAAAATTTGTAGCCCTAGCTACTGTTTAGGTTTTCTTGTTTTTCATTTCCCTTTTTCTAGCTTATTTTTTTAAAGAATATGTTTCATTCTGTTTTTCAATGGGGTCTTCGTGAAACTTTAGGTTTTTGTTTCTGGTATGTTTGGATGACGTAACAGGATCAGCTTGTACCGGTATTTCGATGTTTACATAACTTTTTGAGTACTTAATTCTGGCAGTTTGGTGTTATTGTTTTAGATCACACCTTTTCTCCTCGGTGTTTTTATTTAGATTGTTAGATATTTGTACTTGCCAGCTTCAAAGTTATCTATTAAAAACATTGGTTGGTTTCATGTTTTTTAGTTGGAATTATTTTTTGTATGTGCTTTTGGAAGTTTTTGGTTTGTTGATTCGTGACTTGGAATCCCAATTTTTATTGCATCAATTACCATGCCTGCAAAGAATGATGCTCGGATAAAGACACATGTTGTTCATGTTTACAGTGTTACTAATCTTTTTTTTTTCCTTCTCTAATATTGATCTTCTTAGCATGATCATCCATTCTTTACAATTGGTTTTAAACATTTTCTAAGAGAGTCTTTTGTTTTTCCCTTCTTGACTAGGTAAGCGATTTGGCATTTGATGCCATTCGGAGTTACTTTAAGTAAAGGTAAATAAAAATGTCCGTGTTTGTTATGAAGCTCATTCTTCTATAATGGATTCTGCTCTTCTTATGCCTGAACATGTCTCCCTGTATTTTCGGTCATGTATCACTGGCTTCAAGTGCTTTGTTGTTCTTTTCTTCAAATAGAATGTGAAGGCTTGCTGCCTTCAACTTTAATTCCTCTGTTTTATCAATGTTTTACATGTGGATGAATTCTTTGCACTGTTCTTGGTCCTTATTGTTCACTATTACCATGTGTCATGGAATGGACTATGGAGTTCCCCATAATTGAACGTATTTTTTTTGCTGCACACTTGATGCAAAATTTTTCTTTAATCTTTTTCTGCCTTTTTTGGTTTTTCTTTTCATTTTTTTTTTGTTGGGGCCACTGGTGTAAGGGGTGTGATTTTATAAATCGATAAATCTTAAGTTACTTGATGCCAATATTAGTATCATATATTTCAGAGTCCTTTTATTTGCAACAATTCTCATAAATGGCCCTGTCCCGTCAGAAGTTTCATGGCAATATGGATCTTGTGTTTTTAAATTAGAAAGAATGTGTTCTATCATACCATTAAGGGTTTTAAGTTAGAAGGTAATAGTTTTCTTTTTTGGATCTACAGATCAGTGCGGTAGAATTTTCTTGTCCTTAATAGTTTTCCTCTGAAGCAACTGCACTAATAGAAAAAAAATTGGACCCAGATCCTGATACAGTGAGGCTTGGTAAACTGTTTTATTTGTTATTACCATGTTTTGATACAATGGTTCTTTAAATTCTTCTTCAAGTCCTTGAGAAAGGGACATACGTTTGTTAAATTTTAGCCACTGAAGTTGACAAAATGTGCTTCTTGCTGGTTTTATTAGTGCTCACCAATTTTTTGAATTCTTACATTCAGCCACTTTAATTGTGTAGCAGGTTGACATGAATTCTTCGAAAGTATTGGCTTGAGTGCAGATGCAGTTGCTCGAACTGGAGAAACCTTGGCCCTAATAAACTTGTCTCTCAAATTCTTCTCTCCTCTAAAGGTATGTTACATGGTGTAGTTATTTTAGCTTATCTTAAATCAGGAAAAAAAAATAGTTGTATTGTCTGTTTATTGGGCTTCCGGTTTTTGTTCGTGGTGAAACTATTATGTGCTTCTTCTTGACCATCATTTTTTCTTTTGGAGGAGGTGTATATAATTTTTTTTGTATTGGACCAAAATCTTTGAAATTTCCAGCTTCACTAAGTTTAGACCAGTTTTAATGCTTGTTCCTCTCTGCAAAAATCTTTGATAAGATTAAGTGTTGGTTGATAATGCAATTACAGCACCATCTCTAAAGTTGTCATCAAGCTTACTTTCACTCAAAAGTATCCTCACCATTCTCAAGTGTGCACACACGTTTGATATATTGAATATAATCAAATGATCGCAATTTGCATTTGAATATATTGGCCCATATTGTAAACAAGTTATGCTTGGCAGCCAAAAAACATTCATTTTTGGAATTTTTGCAGGCAATAGCTGCCAATAGGTGACACAGGTAGACGATGATTCTTGTTCCTCATTCATTAATCCATTCTCAACTACAAACTATTCCTAGTAGGTACGTCAATCCTGTAAAACAAGTCAGTTTTCATTTAGTTTTCTTAATAGCATTAGTTTGAATTTGTCGAGTTTGTCAAGCCTAAATAAAGTTGATATATTCAAACGAGTTTGTCGAGCCTTAATCAAGTCGAGCTCCAACTCAACACGTAACTATCGGGTCGAGCACGAGCTGCTGCCATCAAGTTACTCTCGAGCTCAAGCGGAGACAAGCTCGAGGCTTCATTAGTCGACCCGAGATCGAGCTAACTGAAGTCCGGCTTGACTCAGCTCGTGTTCACCTCTACCATAAGTCCTCAAATATTTGATTCTTTTTTGTTACCATTTGCATCCTAGTCAGTTCTGCACATAAGGCAGAACATGAATAGCGGATGCAGTCTCACAATCCAGAGGTGAGTCTTTCTCTTATTCATTGGGCCTCTTTTCCATTTAAAAAAAAAATCTCAGTCAGCTTCTTTTGCAGCTCGTTGATGCTGAGGTTTTGAACCAAATAGTTCTCTTTCATTGATGTTATTATCTATTGTTCTAATTGTGTCTCTTTTTGTTCTTCACTCACCATGTGTCCTCTTCAAGCAACTATAGATACTTGAAAAAAGTTATTTTTTTCGAATTTTGTTGCAAAATAAGAACCAACTTTTCAAGGTAACAAGTTTTATGCATAGTTTTGCTCAAATCATTTAATATTCACAACCATTTCTCATTGCAGATGTAATGACCATGTGTCCTCAAATCCTAGTTTTTGTATCTGATCATGTCAGGCATGATCACAACAGTTACTTTGCTCACCGTCTGTACTCAAATCCTAGTTTTTGTATCTGAAAATGTGTTGGAAATCCTTGTTTCTTTATCTAACAATTCACTTTTAGCTTTTATATTGTTTGCTCATGAGAATTCAAGACAAATTGATCTAGACATTCTTTTCTTCGTGATCATTGCCTACCCCATCATGATCAAATTTTGTGTTGTTAAGCTGCGTGTTGCACAAAACATGCATGATACAGCGGCCATGGCCAGTACGCAAGCTGCAGCCAAGTTTTATGGCCTCCATGTCATTTCAGACTAGCTGCAAAATAATCCTTGGAATGTTAGTCGGTTGTCATCCTCTCTAAGAAGCCAAAGCAGGTCAGAATCAGGTAGACAGAGAAGACCATCGGAAGACCACCATGGCCGTCACAGCTCACCAGGCTATCCTTCAACCACTCCATGAAGTTTATGTTGCCTGGAGGTTAAAGAAGTCTGTGGATGATGAGCATTACGTGCATGTCTGTCAATTGGTTTTCATGTCAATTGTGTAACTCAATTTCCATTTTGTAGATAATATTATTGGGATAATACGAAATTTTGTTTGTATATATTAATGATGTTGTGTGTGTGTGTGTGTATATATATATATATATGCGTGTGTATGTCTGAGTGTGTGTGCGTTTATATATATATATATATATATATATATATATATATATATATATATATATATATATACATATATATATATATATATATATATCTATTATGAGGACACAGTGGCAGGATTCATATCCTGGGTGAGAAAACATGGATTTCATCATTATAAATTGGTGTGTAGTCATAGTACCAAGTTAAAAATACGAAGGCATTACTTGCATGAACTATTTTGCCTTGTCATACTGGGTCAACTGCGGTAGAAAAGAGTTTGAAGCAGTTGGGAACTGTGGAGGTAATCATCTATGTTCCATTTTGATGAAAGAAAATGATTCCTCAAGAAGAAAGAAGAAATTCAAAAATTACTCTATTGTACTGCACAAGCACCAAGCAAATGAATCAATAGGAAAATAGAAGGGAAAGTTGCAACAAAAGCATCTGTTTATCTACTGTGAAACGTTTTTCTGTGTCATCTCCAAATACCATCAAGTCGTTCCCCTTTAGAGTATGGTGCCACTTTTCCTTAGTCGCTTGCTCTGGCGACACCCAATTAGCAATTTCCCCTTAATCTCTTGTTCTCCGCCTTCTGCCTCTTCACTGTCTTCAGAATTCTCGGATTCGTTAGAATCAGTGGTGTCCTCTGTTTCATCCACCTTTTCTTCCTCGTCTTCCAAGTCATTGCTGCATTCAGATTCATCAGAGTCGAGGGCCTTTTTCTGCTTCTTATTCCTCTTATAAACGGTCGACACCATAAGATTCTCTAGAATCATCCATTCCCCTCTTGGGTCGCTTCTTCTAACTCCTTCTTCCTCCTTCTCTCCCTTCTCACCCTCCTCATCCTGGTGGTGGAGGTTACGCACAATTCTTATGTAAGCTCTGCAATGGATGATTCACTGGTTCATATACATGTGTTAAAGCACATTTCTTACACATTTGTGCCCAAGGAATCAGACCATGCCCAAAAATTGACAAACCTACTTGAGAAAATTGAAAAAGAAAAACAGGAGACAGCTAAATTGAAGAAAAATTTAGGTAAGTCAAGTGAACTTTTTGTTCCTTTGACTATTGAACAAAGTATTGGTATGTGGAAGAAACGAAAAATGTGTTTGGAAGGTAACAAAACAATAGAAGAATCATTCAGAATTATGAGTAGAGATGAAAAGGATTAAAAAAATAGCTAGATTCTTTAATGCAAGTTCCCTTCCATTTAATTTAGCTAGAAGTCCTTATTAAAGATAAATATTTAAGATTTCCATTTTAAAATAAAAAACGTTAAGAGGCTGGTGTGGGCAACTGTCCACACCAGCCACAATGTGGCTACGCCACTGTTTTTGGGGATTAAGATTCGACCAACTCATCCACATTCTCTATTTCCACAAATCGACCCATGTTTGCCTTCATAGGTTTCGAAGAACTGTTTTCAGTGATTCCTAAAACCGTAAAATCGGTTACCAAACAACTGAATAAGATAGATGATTCAATGCTTGATTTCCCCAATATAAAAAACAATGTGGAGTGAACAAAAAAATAAATATGAGAGATTTCATCTCCTAACACAATTTCTCATGTTATTTTAGAAGGTGGCTGATGGTTTTTCAGTTAATTCTTTATATATGAACAGAAAAAGGAAACATATCTTAGCCTATCCTTTCTTAGTCGATATGTGCCTTTTTAAATGTCTAAAATATTTAAAGAAAATGCACTTTCTTATTTCACCACAAAATAAGCCGTGAAGTTATCCAACGTTGAGAAAGTAGACACACCAGACACATCGAATTCTGATTTTTTCTACTTTTACAATTTTCAGGGTCGAGGCAAACACAAATTTAGCAGGTATATATGCACCATTTTGGCATTTCAATGCCAATGCATTTAAATAAAATTTGATAAAAAGGTGTCATATATATGTGTGTTTGATTACCACATAAGATCATCAAGTTTGACACATTTTGTAAGCCAAATAGACTTTGCTAAAGAATGACACACATTACAGTAGGGCATGGACAGATTCTTTTATATAATTCCAATTTCTCTATGTTACTGGCTCACGCGCCCAGCTGCCAAATATTTTCATAAAAAATTTGGATGGCAAAATTTTCTTGCATTTTCCTATTTTAGTTTAAAGATAAGGTGCTTGTTGGATGTGTACAGTTGAACAAATTAATGAGATTTACACATCCAACCATAATCAAATGCATTTCTAAATTTTGAGAAATGATAGACTAAAAACCTACGAGCTTAAAGAGTTGAAAGGAGGCGATGGCCATGATAAGAAAGGGAATGAGAAAAAGAGAAAGAGGTAAAAATATTTGCAATCCACCCGTTTTGTTTATTTAGATCAACATAAGGAAATTAATATAACAAATCCTTAACGCACAATCGTCCTTGTGCAAGACTTTCCTACATGTTAAATAATTTATTTACAATAAACTCACATATATGTTAACAAAATATTGTGTATCTAATTAAAAGGTCTTAATCGGAGACGATTTTTTTTCCATTTGTCGCTACAAAGATTTTAACTATGAATATTCAACTACAATGGGTTAGTCTACATCCCCAGGAGGCTGTTTTGGTTGGCCTTTTGATCAGATTCCATATTGTTCACGCTCCTAACCATATTATAACAAGATTTCCAACGCCTTATGGTTTCGAAATGCAAATGTTTTAAAATATAATGACAAAATCAAATCTTCTAAGATCACAAAAATCATCAGCATTAAGTAGGTTTATACCAGAAGTGTTTTCTTGTGGGATGTAAATTTCATTTGTTGGACTTTAAGATGACATATGTATGTATAACTTGCTGCAGCGGTGGTGATGATAACTGTTACAGAACTATATCGGTGGTTCACACACTTGCTATAGAGCTATAGCGGGGATGATACACAAAGATCTAAACTGGTGCGTTGTTTCGCCCCTAATGCTACCGGCATAGAGGCAGGTAGGCATGCGCATCAAAGGCCCTCTCCCTCCGGTAAGCTCGTCTCTTTCTCCCTCTTTGATTCCTTTGTATATTTTTCTATGTTTTATCACATATCTTTTCTGTTTCTATTTTTTCACATGGTTATACATTTTTATTTCCTCAATTGACACCGATAGCAGCAACTGCTGAATCTTTGACTGAAATCAATGCCAAATTAGAAATTTGGGTGCCTAATGGAAACAAGCCTTTCATTTGAACATGAAACCATCCACTAATGAAAGCAAAGCTACTGTAACCTGAAATTGAGGCCAAATTTGAAATTGGACATACAAACGACAAGCAGAGAGGTGGAGGCGGAACACAGGCATCGAACTCGCACCTAATCATTCCCCAAAATATTCAGGTGAACCTGAATTTTTATGTGAGAAACAATAGAATCCAGCATGTAAAGTCAGAAGAGCAACAACATTGCTTGGCAGTATCTTATCCTCCCCAATACTACCTCAAAATGAAGAAGAATTAAGCGGAAAACATGAAGCATAACAAACTTGAGTCCTAAATGATAAGAAATGTAAATAAAGAACAGTTTCATTCTACATCTAGAAGACCTTCGAACTTCACCTACCATGCGTACATTGATTCCCGACAAAAAAACAAAGAACAAAATAATCTAACATGAACCTTTAACACAATAGTGGTGCAAACCATAACTTCTGATTCGATTAAGCACTAGAATTGAGAAAAAAAAAACTATTCAGAATCGTTGCTCAAAACAAAAAAAAATGGAAACCCAAAAGACGAAGGAAAATTAAAAATGAGTAAAAAAAAAGAAAAATAATAATAAATATACAAGTAGAAATGGAAATTTGGAAAGCTTGAACCAACAAACAAAAAATGATGAACCCAAAAAAGAAAGAAATTGAAAAATGAAACATACCTTCCAAGAATGCCTACATCCTTAATGCGCAAGCGATTTCCACATAGACTCGTGAAAATTTCACGAATGTTTGCAGCAGAATCAAGATCAGGATAGTAACACTCTAGCGTAGTTCAATCGATGCAACTTAACAGGGAAAATTCAACATGTGGACAAAGAAAATGTTCTCATGAACCTAAGCAATCGGTTGTTCAATCGAGAGAGAGATACCATGATCATAAATCAAATGCAGAAACTAATAGAAATGGGTCAACTTCTTGATACGTTCATGATGATCTGTATCAGAGACCACACCATTGGGATTGTCGAGATCTGCAAGAATCTCTTTCAACTCGCCCTTCATTGTTCATCGATGCCCTTTCAGTTCCCCTCTCGATTTCTCCCCTTCGCGGTGATGAGAATGGTCAAATGCCCATAATTGAAAATTTAAGAACTTCATGGAGGTCTCGTCAATCAAGATGATCAAGTAGGAGTTTGCCTCATTAATTGAAAGGCAATAAGATCTACTGGCACTTGGGCACCCTCATACTTTCCTATACTTGGGACTTGAGGGTGAATGAGTCCACATCCGGTGTTTGCAAATGCAGCAAAACTTTACTAGAACACAGCTCTCAACAAGGGTATTATCAAATCCTTCAAATCATATCCCATGCTCACTGAGCACAAATTCGTGCACCCAGAAGGCATTGGCCTCATTTGGTTAGGCTGCTGGCCACCAAGCAATGTGATATCTTGAGCATATAGCTCATGGCATGCCGTCCTAAACAACTTATAACTTGTAGAATTCCTACTAAGGTTCTTGTTCTACAAATGTCAAATAAAAAACAATGGTTGCCAAAAAGTCTACATTATGATGGACTAATTTTAAATTTCAATAGAATAACAGAATACTAACATTTTGGGAAGATGCTACAAGGAGATCCGGATCAAGTTACTGCACATCAACCACCATATATGGAACACTTTGGCAGTCATCAACAGGCACTTTAGCCTCAACATTATGAGCCCAGCCCAAAATTTAATTGATGGGAAGGATAGAAACTGATTGTGAATTCAGTTTGACCAGATCAATCAATTTCTGCAGTGATGATAAATTGAAAAACTTAAACAGAACTTCTGCAGGTACAGCAACATTATCGCAGCTGCTTATTATGCATCCAATGCACTAACCTATTTGTGATTGAATCATTATGTTTGTGGATGACTTGCTCAATTCTGGAACAGTTTGTTTGAAACTGATTTATCAATGCTTTCAGTCAATCTTTGACCTTGTAAAAATTGAGTCATTTTACCCATGCTCAAGCCAAATCAGATTTTATTCAAAGTTATTCCCCACAACTCATCTTGCTAATCTCATTAACTAAACTTGAAATATCCAGCAATTATCTGCTGATCTCCCTCTCTCTCTCTCTTAATATCTTACTTCCAGCATTTCAGGACCCACTCTTTGTTTTAAGAAATGCTATATCAAGTGTTTTAAAAAAATACTATAAAAAATTATGACTTGACCAAGTAAGTGGTCAAGCCACCCTGGGAATCCAAGGTCAGATGATCCACATGTTTGCCAACTATGATATATAGACTAGGACCATGAAACTACCATGCTTAATTAGTGGTTATTATTTAAACAAGTTCAACATTGATGAATACAAAAACAAATAGTTCATTAGCATTACCTTATAAATAGATGTTGAAAGTTAGTTGCTCCTAGTGGTACTAAACAAATAGGCTTAATGTTGGGGGCACTAAACTAACAGACTTGAAGAATGTCTAATGGGAGGAGAACAGCTTTGCATCTACATTTGTCTCCCCTTGTTACTTATTTTCACTTTTGACAAGGTAGATGCACTTTGCCAAAGTGACACGTACTTTTGAGAGGATTAATGGTCCAAAAGCATACAAGAATTGTGACTAGTGACTGATTACACAAACATACATGCATACAAACGCACAGACTCAAAATAGCAAATATCATTTTCCATGTCCTACACCCATGTTGAGCTGCATGATACATACACAGGTGTGGCACTTTTCCAGGCGAATCATTATGACATAGATCTGTATAGTCCAAACTCATAGTCCAACATTAACATCCCATTTACATCCCTACTCCTGAAGCAACATTCTTTCCCAACTAGAAACTGCCATGGACAACAGTACCTAGACTTCCTAGATAGTTAAGTATTTACTTATGTCAATTTATTGATATTCCACTTCCAAGAGACTGGCGACTTAAAGTAGTAGTATACAATGTATGGGGCTAACTAAATACTCCTTAAAATTGAGTTTCTTATAATTCTCTCTTTCTTGGTTTTCTTTCCAACACATGCTGATGCAAGAGCATAATAGTGAATACAAAAGAAATCCTAAGATTGTCAAATACCTTATATGTAGTAGCCTAAAATAGCACACGTACATACATATTTGGGACAAGACTTGATCAGATTTTATTTATCAAAAGAATTGAGTAAAAACATTGAAAAATGAAAACCAAGCAAATAAGTCAACAAAGCTCCTAAACAACCCATGCTACAACAAAAGTGAGAACTAAAGATGACAAGCCTTGTCTTGAAAACCAGTAAAACAAAAAATAAAAGAAAAAGATTGAACTACAAAATCAAACCAACAATTGCCCAACTCAACAAAACTAAAATCTAACCAACTCATAAGACACGTACAACACCTAGATATTGGACTGGAGTAACCCTGAGAGTGTTGCGGTTCCAACAAACCCAAGCTCGACTGGAACCGTCGCCAGAGCCAGCCAGAATCTCTAGATTTCCGACCGCCTAAACCTGTTGCAATTTCTTCTTCAGCGTGAGGAGCAGGCCAACCGACCACCATCTCACACATTCAAAAATTTGGTGTTACCTCCTCAATCATCCGTTAACCTCGGGATTGCACAGGAAGCATCGCCTGGGATTCCTCTTTCCAATGCATTGGTGCTCGACCAAATCCAGCATCGGAGTTGGTCGAAATCTAGCGATTTCCACTCACCTATTGGCGGCCACTACTGTTGCTCAATCCTGTGCGTGAAAAAACCCGACAGTTACTGCTTGCAACTTCGAAAAATCAGTGTTGATTCCACAGACCCCCTTTCATTGGGAAATTAGACATGCAACATCACCTGGGAGTCCTGCTTCCAACGCACCGGTGCCCGACCAAAACTGATGCCAGAGACACCAGAATCGAAGCTTTTCCGGCACCTTGTTTTTGAGACTGCAGACCTTGTCGCAGCAGAACGTGTATTTGTTCACAGGGCCATAAATTTGTATTATGGTGTTGGAAATCTGCAAGAGTGAGCTCATCATCTTGCTTACTTCCTCACGGTCCCAATGAACCATAGCACGAGGAAATCCAAGCAGAAACCCAAAATTTGTAGAGGTGTCACGCTGCACCTGTTCCTGTGCTACTATCTCTGCGACTACAGAAATCACATCCCTGATCCGCTGGACATATCTTCAAATTCCAGTGCCGATAGATGCAAGAGTGAGATCTTCATTTCACTGATATCCGCACGATTCCAATGAGCCATAGAAGAAGCCAATCGTAGGTGTAACTACATGTTTCGAACATATGAATTGTGATGTAATCTAATTCTCTTCGGCATGCTAAGAGGATAAGAATGATGCTTATTATGTTATTTTGAATCTCTGATTTCTTATTTTGGAATGTTTGTTCATATACATGAATGTTCCCTTCAATACATTTTTCTTAATTTTTTCTGATTTTTTCCTTATTTTTTCTGATTTTTTATGTTTTTTTATACTTTTTTAATTTTAATATTTTTTAAAAATTAGAAAATTAAATATACGATACACTACACTACATTTACGATACATCACGATACAGCGTATAGGTCGGCCCGACCGATACGCGATACGCTAAGCCTTTTACAACATTGGCTGGGACTCCTCGACAGAGATTATGCGCACCTCCTTGATAGAACTAAGAAAATCCTTAAGGAGGAAGATGAGGACATGGCCATCTATGCCTTGCAGCCCTGCAGCTAAGCTGAGAACGTCGTGAGCTTAGTAATGGCCGATTCTGACCAAGAAGTAGCAGCCTCCAACAGAAGAAAAACTAGAGGAAAGGAACCAGTGTACAGGCTAAGGGAAGTGACCAGCCCACAGCTAAATGAGCAATGTCATCTCAGGCCGAGAGGAAGAAAATCATCAACCAAGGAGGACAGCTTATGCTCGGGCACCCGCAACCACCACAGTCAACGAGGTTCATTGGAGGTCATCATAGGTGGCATCACCAACCACCAACACACATACCACTAAGCGTAGCTTCTTCCAGAAATGTGTTGCAGCAGCCTAGGAGGGGTGGCTGGACTGTTCCCACTCACAACATATGGTGGTGGAACCTCAGGCGTAATCAGTCCTCTATCCTTGAGCAGGAAGACAAAGGCGTTGTCCCTCCATTGGCTTTAGGTTATGCGAGGACTCCACCGGTAGGGGCAGGTTTCGGATGACCAACATGGGCCACAAGTTACAAGAAACTCAAGGCAGAAGCGTGCCATGGTGCAGTCTTCTTCCTACCAAAGAGCTATCATGGGAGAACTTCATTGGTAAGGACAATGTTCGCTTGGTTCAAACAGGGCTGTTCCAAACTGAACCAAAGAGCTTACATCTTTGGCAGCATAGGGTGAGGCAGCATCATTACAACTGGGGCAGTTCTATCAAAAACCACCCTGCCATTGCTGAGAAGCAGAGACCTCTTCTTTGGGACCCCGGTGGGAGGAAGCTCCACTTAGGGAGTGCTCGCCGTCATGGTGACTGGTGAGACTCCAAGGACCCTGCAGGCAGGCTCCATTTTAAGAGGGGTGGATCTGATTTGACCCTACTGTCAGCCAGCCATGATGGCCTGACAGTGACGACAGTGCGGGCGTACAGAGGCATGGCTGCGAGACCCATCACTGCCAGGCCAGGAAAGGGCAGCCACTTGCTTCATTTCCCAAAGGGCCTCTCGGTTGCTAGGGAGGTTAACAATGGGCCGGCATCAGGCCAGGCGTCCGTTTGATGCAAGAATCCAGCTACGGGTGAGCTACAGGCCTTGAGCGACCTACAACTTCGGCCAACGACAACCAAAGTCGACCTAGCACTCCACCAGGTGCAACCAAGGTGAACCCAACCTTGTTTGGTTAATGGGTTGAGTGAAGCTCATTCAGCACGAGTTCTGGGTGAGACACATTCCTCCTGTGATGCAGGACACAACCAAAACATGAGGACACAGTTGCTTGACACAGCCAACACGTCTCCAAGCGGGATACGTCCTTGTGTATGGTGGGACACGGCATGGAGCTGGTGATACGGCAATGGGACACTGGGCAACACAAGCCTCATGGACACAGGTCTGGAACATGTACCTCGGGCCGGGTTTGGGTAGTCTATAAATCCAAAGCTCAGACCCGCACTTCCTTTTTGAGTTGGATCGATGTAAAGGGTTAGGCTTTGTCCTGGACCCGACTTATAATCTGTATCACCTGATTTTTGTATGTAACCTGGGATGAGATGCCGAGTCAAGTGATTAAATGGTCGATCGAATCGGTTCAACCGTTCAACTTCCAGCGTGAGGAGGAGGATGACATATGGTAGCAGTGTGGGTTCCCGACGTGAGGGCATGGACAACTGGCAGCCAGGCGACATCATTTGGTCGGACGATAGCTTTTTTTGGTTGGCAGAACGCAGGCAGTCCTCTCCTCTACAAAACCCTCTTCTCGTTGAGTTTTCAGGCAACTTTTGATCATCTTGTATTCCTTCGAATTTCTGTAACAACAGAAGGGATTGCCGGTGCCCAAATCACCCACGATCTTGATCTTTAGCTCAATGAAGTGTTAGTTTTTCTTCTTCCCCCAATGCTCTAAAATTTCGATGTGTTTCCCATTCGTTGTGGTACATCATTCGTGTAACCCGACAGCAATATTTTCTGTGATTTCTACCAGCGTGGTTGTTCCCGGTGACCCCAACAGCTCCGAACACCCACACATCCCTTCGGGTAAGCTTAGCAGTGGCACGACAAGTTTGCTGGTGGTGATAAACACCACCTCGACCATAAGCCTCGACCTGTTGTTCCAGCGGCAGACAGTAAACCACATAATAGTGGAGGAAAGAAGCTGCATTTCTCGCGATTCTTCCCATCTAGGTTTCTGTATGGATCTGAGAGCCTGCCAACAGTGTTAATCATCGCCCGTCGCAATGAGGACTCCACCCTATCGACCCCTCACAGTGACAGGCCTCTTCAACAGTAGGAAGCATTGTTTGGCGGCTCGTCGATGACAGGTCCATGGGTCGTTTGTTCCCTCAGTGCTTTACCCTAATCCTCAACGTGCTGTGGTTCCAACAAGCCCAAGCTCGACCGGAACCATCACTGGAGCTGGCTGGAATATCTAGATTCTCGACTGCTTCCCCTAGCTGTGATTTCTTCTTCAGCATAAGGAGCAGGCCGACCAACCACCATCTCACACATTCAAAAATTTAGAGTTATCTCCTCAATCATTCCCTCACCTTGAGATTGCACAAGAAGCATCGTCTTGGAGTCCTCTTTCCAATGCACTAATGCTCGACCTGATCTGACATCAAAGTTGGCCAGAATCTGGTGATTTACGCTTGCCTATTGGCAGCGTTGGATGCAACTCAATCCTGCGTGTGGAACAGCCATATAATTATTGCTTCCAACTTTGAAAGATCGGCGTTGATTCCATAGACCCCCTTTCGTCGGGAAATCGAACGTGCAGCATTGCCTGAGAGTCCCACTTCCAATGCACCAGTGCTCGACCAGAACTAATGTCGAAGCCAGCCACCATTGAAGCTTTTTTCGATCCCCTGTTTTTGAGATTGCAGACCCTGTTGTGACAGAATGTATCTCTATTCATAGGGCTATAGCACGAGGAAATCCGAGCACAAATCCAAAATCTATAGAGGTGAAGCTAACCCTATCTTTTGGCGATAGTTAGGGTGACCAGACTTCCGACAGTTAATTTCAAAAATTCAGAGTTGTCTCCACCAACGTCCTCTCGTTGTAAAGTCAGATGTGTAGCAAAGTTTGGGAGTTGCGCTTCCATCGCACCAGAGCTCGACCGGAGAAGTGGCTGGAATTGGTCGGAACAACAGGTTCTATGACTGCATGTTTCTAAGACTGTTGTTCCCGCAACAGCAGAATACAGCCCTGTTCAATTGGCCATATCTTTGGATCCCAACATTGGGTAATTGCAAGAGTATCCATGCAATTCCAACAAGCCATAGAGCAAGCAAATCGGAGCCACGAGCGTGAATCTGTAGAGTGGCGAATTTGTCCCTGTCCTTCAACAGGCCCCTGACGCAGAACCTGCGACAGCCACGAAACAGTCCCTATTCTGTGACCGTCGCCGCTCACCCCAGCCTCGGCTTCACTCTCTCCCTGGTTCCTTGTCGTACTTGACGCCTCCATGAATCTAACAAGCCAAGGCACGACCATATATGAGTTCTGTGGAGGAAGATCCAGCCCTTGGAAGTCGACTCTCTTCTACGGTTGTAACAGTCACAACAGGAAGCTGAGGGGCTCCCTTATTGTAATGAACTGTTATTGTCATGTGAACTATTATTGTCGTGTGAGGTTGGGCAAGGGAGAAATCTAAATCTATAATGCTAGGAGATGTTGTAAAGCTAGGGTCCAGTCTAGCTGGGCGTTGCTCTGTAACAGGGAATTAACCTCCCTTGTAAGAATGGTAATAGGATTCTGGTAGCCATCTTCAGAATGTTATCCAGGGCAGTAGCATCCACTCGGCAAGCGTCGCAGCACCTCGGCCTGGTGGGTCGTAGCAGTGGTGGTATCAGAACCACCTCGGAATACATCCGGCAACCGCAGTTCAGTGCCCATTTGTTCAGGTACAGTTCGGGGAAGTGATCTTAGTATTGTCTGGGGTTACAGACCTCAGTTTGGCTTGAGATTTCTCATATGGTCTCGTAACTATTGAAAAAAACTGGCATGGCGGTTTCTTCTATCGGTACGATCTGAAAGTCTCTGCATTTTCCTGATGGATGCAGCTAACTGGTGCAGCAAACAGAGTAAACCGGTGTGTCGGCCGTAGCAAAAAAAAAATAACGAGCAATTATAGAAAGGAGCTGGACGAAAATAAGGTGCTACTGATCCAATGGAAAAGGGTGGTCAATCCAAGCTGGGATGATCAGACTGACCCTTGGGAGCACGAGGAACCGCAAGAGTGGAGCTCCTTGGAGTACCAGCCGCAAGAAGAGAGAAGCTGCCAACTACCGCAAGCTTGTATGGAGACCCTACACAGAGTAAGGGGGAGGGGTGGATGACAGGCCGGTTTCAGTAGACTGAAGAAAAGTTGTGCCATTCGGCGTACGGTTTCTGTGGTTGGCGAGATGAGTTCATCGCTCTCATTGAAGGCAGATCCAGTGCTGACCTGGAATTGAGTACCAAATAGGATGACCCCACGGCTGAGTCCTACAATGGCTGTGGTCAACCAGGGGAAGGCCGCAGTCACCCTCAGCCGTATGCTCATGAGTATGAACAACTAGAAACCTCTTGGACCTAGGAGGAACCTGAAATAAATAGAGGATGTTATAGATAGAGTGATAGTGTCAGCTATAGAAACATTCGTTATTGTCCCCATGAGAAAGGCTCGGCCTATCCTCCAACAAACCACAGGTCTGGGTCAACCCACAACATAGGAGAACCCTGGCTGGACGAAGGCCGCAGCCGCACAAACTCTACAGACTAGGGTGAAGAAGGCTAGAGCGCAGAAAATGACCATCGCAAGGGGGATAAGATGTGCCCCAATATGCACCAGGAGTGGGGCCAGTAGGCTGAGGTCGACCAGCGCCACTTGGCCTGTGTTTCCAATGACAGGCATAGGAGCTCTGCCCGGCATGAGGGCTGGCACTGTGCTACTGAGGATTGGCAGTGCTCGGCCCAGGATGTGAAGTCAGAGGTCAGCTACGACTACTGGCGCACAAAGGAGTGGGACACAACACAAATACCAATAGGATGGCACCGCACAACTGAAGACAAGGAGGAATTTTGGTCTTGCTGGTACTCGAGCAGGGAGAGCGGAACCAACCAGGACAAAGCTATCTGCCACGACCAACATGGTGGAGCGGCTGACCATTGGGGGTCTTTCACCAACAAAGGTCTGGCCCAGTCAAATATTGGGGGCAGCATGAAGCTACACCAACGTGGTTCCACCTTCTATAGCCAGAATGCATGGGGGAGGCAGCAAGGTGAAGTTTGGCAATCTAGACATTCCCTTGTCTGTGCACCTTTCTTGATTGATCAGCTGCAAACAGGAAGCTCCCCTACACGTGCTCTGCTAATGGAGAATGAGACCAAGGGGAAACTTTGGCCACACGCCGAGGAGGACAGCTCCAATTCCACCTCGATAACTAGATATATAGCTTGGGCAAAGGAGTGTAATATCACTATGAGTCGCCTTGAGGAGCCACTACGGGCCTTGTGGAACTAGACCACGGTGGCCAATGTGCAGTGGGGGGTCAAGCCCGCGCAATGCCTCCAGGGAGAGTACACGGACCAGGAGGCTGAATTCCCATGCGGCCAGCATTGGAGAGAACTGAACCTTGGGCAGAACTTGACGGTGGTGACGCAGTGGATTCTCTGACACACTGAAAGCATGAAGTTGTCATGACAAAGGAGGAGAACTGGACTCACGCCCGGCAAGACACTGCCTAGATTTTGAGTTGGAACAGGGAAAGAGAACCCAGGTTGGTCTTTTCAAGCAGAAAATGCAATCGATGTTGCCCATGCTAGCCATGGCCAGCGACTGCATACCAACCGAGGAGGGCATTCCACCACCAGTGGACCCAAGGAATGCCCTCAACCAGTCATTACGACATTGACTCCTAAGGAGTGGCAAATGTAGGTTGTGCTGTGTTAGAGCTCTACCGATTCAGCGATGGTTGGGTGATGCTGTTGGACAGGGTGGGGCAACAGATTGCCGGTCTCCCTTACCGTTCGACGGAGAACCCCGCCATCGTTCTGTAATTGCCAGTTGTTGCTGACCGTCGCGCCTCGCCCGATGACCTGTAGTTGTCGTTTTCCAGCCGCTGTGTGTTGTTGCTATAGTTGAACACATTGCCCGATCAGCGAGGGTAGACCGTTGGTGCCGAGGTGTACCTTCCTTGGCGAAAATCATCATAGCTGTCGTCCAATCACCTGAAAACTCCTGCAGTCCACTGAAAGTTGAAGCGTCAGGGGACAGGAGGCTAATGCCTTCCCACTAGTGCCCTTCTGGTCGAACCGGTTCGATAGAACATTAATGTAGCTGATTTGGTCATCTCGTCCCAAGTCTTACCAAAAACCGGCAGGGGTAAGCCTAACCCATTACAACGATCTAGCCGAAAAAGGAAGTGTTGGTCCGGGCTTTGGGTTTATAAACTACCAAAACCCGGCCCGTGGTACATGAGATGGCCAGAAGATTTCACCTCCTCTTTCTCTCTCCCTCTATCTCGATATATATGTATATATATATATATATATATATATATATATATTCATATAACATACGTTTTTTTTTCCTAAATTCAAAGGAAGTAGACTTGTACGATGTGACAATAAAACATGTGAATTTATGTTTTAAAACATACTTCTTAACTTAAATTGAATCAATGGTTCTATGCAGACACGAAATTGTGATCGTACAACTACATCTTGGAGTGCCAAATCCACGGAGCACTCTACTGTTATGGCTGTTCCTACAGCCCAATTTAATAACCCAGTTTTCAGCTGAGTTTTTTAAATATAAAACTTCTTCAAACTCGAATGCTACAAATTTATAGGTACGAAAATAAAGAGAGACTGGGTACATGAAAATTTAAAATTAGCAGTTTTCATTGTTCCGAATTTATCAGAAAATGAGGGTCATGAAATTCAATCCATGTCCAATAATTGTTTTTGGACAGCAGTTTTAGTATATTACCAGAAAGCAAAGGCATCCTGAGGCGGTTTCAAAGGAAATAAAGATTTTGATCACTAGTAGAAAGGTAGAAGCCTCCCAAGGGATTGGTGCTAAAATGCATAAATTACCAGAAATGATTTCCGAAGAAAGCTGGAGCTTGTTTCTCGATGTGGCATCAAAACAAGAAAATGAATTGGTGAGTTACAATTTGAAAGGTACAAGGGAGAGGATAGTGGACAACTGTGGTGGTTTGCCACTTGTGGTCCAGACGGTAGGGTCCTTAATGCGTACAAAAAAAATGACAAAAGCTGTTTGGGAAAGCATTGATAAGTGTGAGATCTAGGAATCGAAGACGCCTGCCTCATGATCATCCTCTGAAATATGCAGTAGGTTGGTAGCATTCTTCTTGGTCTCATCCTGAGCTACGATGACTTGCCATATTATTTGAAGAATTGTTTTGTATATTGCTGCATTTATCGAAAGGATTAAGTGACAGGAAGGCCTGAGTTGGTCATGCAATGGGTGGCACATGGATTGATTGACCAAAAGAAAGGAGTTGTAGAATTGACAGCAGGCCAATGGATTGATGATTTGATAAGTCGGCGGATGATTGAAAAAACTGAAGGGGAACTAGAAAAACAGTAAAAGAACAATTCCCGAAGTAGAAAAATTGTATAACTGCGAGAGAAATGAAAAACTGTTTTACTGGTTACACTTGTGACTAGTCTCTTGCATTCATATAGATAGCAGTACAGGAATAGTTACAAAGTTACGATAACTAATGTACATGAAGCACTAACACAATTACATTCACTGATAGGAGAGAATATGCAAAAGAACAGAATTCTAAGTTGGATGTTATGTTCCGGATCATCCTCAGTACCTTCCTTAACACACCCCCAATCGAATGAACTGTATTTGGATGTCACGTCTGCTGACAGTCTCTTACAAAATGAAAACTGATCTTTTTATGTTTTGTCCTGGAGTGCAGCACTGAGTGCTCCTTTGTTGTCGCACCAAAAATTTGGAGCCTGTTGCAATGAGAAACCAAGTTCCTTAATCAACGATTGCAGCCACAGTAATTCAACTATTCCTTCGACCCATGCCCTGTACTCTGTTTCTGTGCTAGAAAGAGCTACAGATTTTTGTTTGCATGATGGCCATGACACCATATTTTCTCCAAGGAAAACAACGCAACCTGAATTTGACTTTCAATCTGAAAACAAGAAGAAAGGAGAAAAAGATGACTCAAAAATTAACGTGGTTCGGAAAAATCCTACTCCATGACTCAGTCATGAATTCTTCGATGATCTGGTTCCCTTACTCAATACAATTTTATACATGGTTTGGATGAATTCAAATTTGAATTCAGTCCACCATTTTCAATCGGATTACAGCCTCTCTCCTTGATTCTCTCCATCTATTCAACGTCATCCTTAATTCTCTCATTTTTATCAAGATCCATTTTTCTCTCGTGCCCGATTTGTATCCCTGCAATATTGGTGGCACCTGATTTTATGGAATGATGAGCTGCTATGTTACCATGATCTGAGACATCGGCACTGGCTGGTGGTGCGTTATCTTCTTGCCTGATTCGTTCCCCTTTAATATTGCTGATTTCTGATTTGGTGACGTTAATATTGTTGATTACTGATTTGGGGACGTTACCATGAGCTGGTGCATTAGATGTGTTATCACTATCATGCGCACAACCTGCCCAGTCTGCATCAGTGAAGGCATGTAAAACTTATTTTTATTGATGTTACCAATATCAAGATGGCAGAATGCATCAGAGTTGCATGGGCTGTTTGCAGCAGATGTTTAGAAGGTTTTGAGTACAGAGTGAAGGCGGAAAAAGGGAACTCTATGGTCGATTTTGGTGTGTTCATAATGCCCATCTAAAGGAGAGGGGAAATTTATCTTGTGAAGACCAACAGCTGCTCATAGTTGGTTTTCTCTTTTTGCTCATCTGGAGGGTTTAGTCAACCCTTTGTTTTTCTGATTGTGAAAATTAGCATTTATATAAAGCTAACCCCTCCCTGTATAGGTGATCTTGTTTGAATGAAGGTAAGGGGCCTAACCCGTATAAAGCTGTTACAGCGAATGGATATGTTTTTACTTGTCATAATTCAAGAATATGCATGTTGAATCCATTTTCAAGCTGATATAAATCCAATCCATTTCCCGTGGGTGTGGTGTCTCTCCCAACTGGAGGAATTGCTACTGGAAGGTTTCACCGGGGACATCACCTTGGGAGGCTACTGGAAATGCCCCCCCGAAACTAAGATACCTATGCATTTCTGACATCCCCAATCTCAAGTACTTGGCAGACATCAATAACATTACTCTCCAACAAAATGATGCAGTTGCTGCAACATGTCCCACGGATGCAAAGAAACAGATCGCCTGCCTCTTCAAGCTTGAATTGTTGACAATTGACAGCTGTTCTGCACTTGATCGGCGGCAGGAGTTAATGGACCATCGTCTGTTCCTGACATGCAATCTGTTTTCTCTTGTGAAGGCTGTCGACATGGATGAACATAGCAGAGGATTATATTGTGAACTATGCAAAACAAGAAGGAGACGGTTTTCGTCAGCTTAGATTCACGTTCGCTGTGAATCTAGCGAAAGAGGGAGCATGATTTCGGTATCTGCTGTTGGTGGTGTCAGTATAGATTTTTCATATTCTTTAATGTTCCCCTGACAGCCACGGTGTTTACCTTGCTTGAACCCCAGTAGGCAGGAATGCTATAACCACAGCTCCCTGAAGAGCAGTGCATGCACCCTCCCTGAAAAGGATGTACCAACTGCACACGTTTCAGATCTGCATATTTCTGTTTAGTTGCAGTTCCTTTCTCTTCTTCAGATAAATCTTTTTTCTTTTCATGTATTTGCAGTAAGAAAGATACCCAAGTTAAAAAAGAGAGAATGTAAAAGGAGGGAAAATTTACTTTGGGTGAAAAAGGTGATTATTTACTTTGTTTATAACTGTAAAAGAATTTTTAATGTTCCCGCCTGAGGTAGTATGCACACAAACTGAGTGACCACTTATTCCAAATTTTCAGGTAGAATTGGCGATGTGGCACATGGGAAATTAACTGTTGTCAAACTGATATCTGGTGTGCAGTGATGTGAGTCCTTTAAGAGGTAAAAATTTGTCCGTCCCCTTATTCAGGATGACCAAATTTGAATATCAATCAAGAACTGTATGTTGTAACTTTAATTAGGTGTACTACTCTTGGTCAAGAAAATTATTGCTAATGGATGGACAGCCATTTGACCCCAATGCTAGTTACTATTTCTCAAATTTTATGACAGTTTGATTATATATATATATATATATATATCTGTGTCTGTGTGTAATAAAGTGGCACAACATGTGTTCAATTGTTAGAATAACGGTAATGTGTATTAAGGTTTGTTACTCCTAAAGAAATGTTTACTCTAGACTCTCAAGCAAGAGAGCAATTTCTCCTTCAAAACAATTGTGGAAACAGCTACTGAATGTAGGAATGAAGATGATGCACATCAGACTTCACGGGATGCTGACTTCTATATTCTTTGTCCCAAGCTTACAACATGCAGATCATGGACGCATTGAAGATCATGAAGATAAAGACATCATGTAAGGGAAATTAAAAAAAGAGGGCAGTCATGTTGATAACCAACTATTTACACATGTTCCACGGGTAGACTCTTGGTGATGTAAGTTTTAGTCCAAGGTTTGGTGGTGTTGAAACAGACATGTTGGATGTGTATACTCATTCATGCATGTCTATTGACATCTTGGCCTTGAATTTTCCATTTATATGAGATATGATGCCTGTGGCTGATGTTGGAGAACTTGTTTGGCTACCTGGCATTGTGGGCTCAAATTGTCTGGAGTTGAAGAACTTCAAAATTAATGTGGGGAAATGAGATGAAGGATTTGTTGTTTTCAGCTAGACATAGAAAGTGAAATTTTACCATCTATTATTGTCTTGGGATTTAAACCTTGCTGTTCCATTAACATTGACTATAAAACAAGTTTAAGATACATAGAGAGGGGAAAAAAATTGAGGGGTGTCATGTCAACATGAAAAGTGTTTGGCAAAGAGTAACATGGCAGCCATATGCAAAAGCAAAGTGCAAGGTCCATGTCATCCAGCCAGAACTTCTTGGTGGTTGGAGCCCCTGAGGCAATATCTCTTTGGTGAAGAAATCTCATTCCTCATGGGTGGACTCCTTTTTTGTCACTCAACTGTCCCGTTTTTTGCATGCATATTGACACATACAGAGTAAAGCATAAAAAACAGGAACTAGGAAATGTCAGATGGAAGATTGAAGTTTGAAGAAATAGATAGAAAGTACTGCAGTTGCTGCTTCACGTCATGCATTTGTTGTTAAGATGAGCAAACTTGCTCCATAGATTGCATACACAAACAAAAAATGGAAATTAGGCAATGTTCCAGCAATAAAAGGAGGCTATGTCACCAAATCAGTTGAAGTTACCATATGTAATGAACACACACACACACACACACACACACAGAGAGAGAGAGAGAGAGAGAGAGAGAGAGGGAGAAGTGTTAAAGGGGCTTCTTCCTCAGTGAATGAGTAATGCAATCTTTTGGTGCTTAAAGCCAGTTCAAGCACCTTGCAGCCATTCTTTTGGGTCTATCATAAATAAAATTATTCTCTTATCACTGTCTTTTTTACTGCTGGATGCTTTGGATTAAATTGATTTCATAACTGTCCTTTTTTTTGCTTTAGTTTGTACGAATACCCTTTGTCTATGGTAAAGAAAATGATGTTCTCGTCACTTTGTCTCTTTTATTGGTGGATATTATGGATTAAATTCATATCACAACTGCCCTTTTTTGCTTTAGTTTATACAAATACCCTTGGCCTATCCTAATGAAAATGATGCTGAGAAAGAAGCGTTAAAGGGTCTTCTTCCTCAATGAATGAGCAATGCAATCTTTTAGTGCTTAAAGCCAGTTCAAGCATCTTGCAGCCATTCTTTTGGGTCTGTCGTAAATAAAATTATTCTCTTATCACCGTCTTTTTGACTGCTGGATGCTTTGGATTAAATTCATTTCATAACTGTCTTCTTTTTGCTCTAGTTTGTATGAATACCCTTTGTCTATGGTAAACAAAATGATGTTCTCGTCACTGTGTCTATTACAGGTGGATATTATGGATTAAATTCGTATCATAACTGCCTTTTTATTTGCTGTAGTTTATACGAATAGCCTTGGTCTATCCTAATTAAAATGATGCTCTTGCCACCTCTTAGATTGAGCCTGTTGATTTCTTCGTTGAAGAGTTGGCTACCAAAGAGCCATGAACTCATGATCACCACATGGATGCTCTCTAGTTTCCTTAAGAAAAGGAAAAGGTAGAAGGGCAACCATGTGCATGGAGTCCTTTTATTCGTTTTCTTTTCTCCTTTCTTTAATGGACAGGTAGATTTGATTCTCCATTTTCAAATGGGTTGGCCCTCCATGATGAACAGATTGTTATTTTTAGAGTGAGTGGGAGTTTTTGAGTGCACCCATCAACATCATTGAATCAAAATCATTTCGGCTATAAAGCTAAAATGCCCCATTGTACTACCTCTACCACTTAAATGGTCTAAGTGTCTTCCACTCAAGGACTGCCTAGCTCATTGATGCCCACTTCGTGCATGTTGACAGGTTGGAGCATGGTAGGCTTTGAACTAGCAATTTCAAAAATTCTGACTTCCTATTTGTGATTCAGCAATTCCAAAGCTAGGTGATTCAATAAAAGGTCAAATTTAAATCAGTTATCCAAGCACTTAAATCGATCAGATATATAAAAAAAAGTCAAATTTAAATTTGCATTTGCACTTACCGCACCCTCTAAGCATATGTGTCTGCATTTTACCACATTCCAACTTAGCTTTTAACAAATATTCAATCTAATTGAGATTCCTATATTCAATTCAAGTAAATATCTTATAAATAATATCCATATTTTTGGAATTAAAGATAGTAATATATATATATATATACATATCATAATGTGGTTCTGATTTTAGTTGTGTATTTAAAAGTTGGATTTGGATTTAGATGTAAAAATGAAACCAGAATTTGAATTGGACTTGAATTGGAATTGAAAAATTAAATTTGAATATGATATGAAATTTTCTTTCATTCATATTCAAATCGAAACATATAAAGATCGAATAAAGGGGGTGTGATTCACCAACGATGTGTTCCTTCAGTGTATGCCCATTCTTGCCCGATTCTGGAATTGGCCACCTTCTATGGGCAATAGAGTAGCCTGTAGGGGATAAGCATCAAATCTTTTACTGGTGGATATTATGGATTAAATTCATATCACAACTGCCTTTTTTTCTTTAGTTTATGGGAAGGGTTAAAGGGGCTTCTTCCTCAATGAACGAGCAATACAATCTTTAGTGCTTAATGCCAGTTCAAGCACCTTGCAGCCATTCTTTTGGGTCTATCATAAATAAAATTATTCTCTTATCACTGTCTTTTTGACTGCTGGATGCTTCGGATTAAATTCATTTCATAACTGTCTTTTTTTGCTTTAGTTTTTGCAAATACCCTTTGTCTATCGTAGAGAAAATGATGTTCTCGTCACTTTATCTCTTTTACTGGTGGATATTATGGATTAAATTCATATCACAACTGCCTTTTTTTTCTTTCGTTTATACAAATACCCTTGGTCTATCATAATGAAAATGATGCTCTTGTCACCATGTTTTATTAACCGATTGGTGCTTTGGATTAAATTCATTTCACAACTGTGTTTTTTGCTTTAGTTTATATAAATACCCTTAAGAGGCCGAAGCCCCTTTCTTTTTTCTTCAAACCCAGTCCTCAGTGGAGAGCAACACACATGTCAACTAAAGTGTCACACATCTATCTTTTGCAGTCTCTAGCAGTAGTACTCATAATAAATGAACTAACAGTGAACGTTCGTTGGTTCGACCAACTACGCTACACCGCTTGGGGCTTTCTCTATATGTGGGGACACAATGAATTGCAAATGGTCAATTTTGTATAGGATTATTACAAACAGACATCAAATGCAATTTAGCTATTCTACTTTGTGGAATCAAATTTAGATTGATCTAGTTAGATTCTGTTGTAAGAAGAAGAAAAAGAGAAGAAATATTCTAGATATAAACTACATATTAGATGAATAAGAGACCATATGGACTCACTGATCTCTTAACAACTTGATTTACATTCTCATTTAAGAGATTCAATAATACCCATCATGTACATTATATTCTAATTTCTCTTATAACACTATGACATATTTTTTAAATTAATGGTATTCGATTTTTTTAACATTTTAAAGTTGAGAAAAATAATTAATGCTGAGACAAGATTAAAAATTTAAAACAAATAATTTCTTAAGAAAATGAATGACCGTCTGAAAAAAAAAAACAAAGGGGCAAATATCAATTTGTTCTTAATAACTCGATTGGGATTTTAAGAGGAAAAGAAAATATGAGGCATCTAAAGATTGTAGGCTGAACCACATGCAAGTGGACAAAGGTATGACAAAAATGAAAAGAAAAAAAATTGACTTTGTCTTCATTTTCACATTCTATTCGCTTACATACCTCTCCATGAATGCACTTAGCCTATAATGTTTATTTTTCTGATGGAAGAATGATTTTTTATTTTGGAGTTATTGTTGGATTTTGCTTCTTGCATCACTTGTTTTAAACCCTCAACTGCAGCCTTTTGGAAAAATCAAGAAAGCCCACTTGAAAGGAAATAGCTGAAAAGACTAGTAACAACACCTAGCCCTGGATACCTAATTGGTCTGAGCCAACTCGTGGCTAGTGCCACTTGATCATTCACTCTTGCTATTGTTAGGGAGACCTTTCACATCCCCCCACCCAGAGTGGGTGACGTGCAAGTTGCAACAGCACCACCACTTCTGCAAGGATGATGGCACGAACAAGTTGTACTTCTAGTCAATGGTCAGATCGCAAAACTAGGATGGGCTAAATAAAATTTTGGATTTCGAAAAAGAAATCATGCATCCAAGCTTTTTACATAATACAATGAAAAATCAGACAAACGTGAGGAAGTGTTGGTGATGTAGAACTTTGTGGTTCGGGAATCATGGACCTTGCCAGCCTGTAGGATTAAAAAGAATCCTACATCCACTATCTTTCACTAGGGGTGGGTATCGGGCCGGGCCGGCCCGACCCGTTTTGACCCGGCCCGGGTCGGCCCGTAGGGCCCAAGCCCGGGCCCGGCCCGGCCCGATAATATTGACGGGCCGGGTATCGGGCCGGGCCAGGTCCACCATACCAAGGCCCAGCCCGGGCCCGTTTTGCCTGGCCCTCGGGCCGGGGTCGGCCCTTGAAAAAAATGCGTTTTAAAAAAAAATACCAAAAAATAAAGAACATGAAAAAAAACAAGTATTACTATTATACGTGTTTTTTCATATTTTGCCGTATTATACCAGAAAAATTCATCTCTATATAATACCTATACACGATATAGGTAACAATGCCTGGAACTCTAGTCCTCATGTTCTGCTAAATCACATGGAAACAAAAAAGAACCATCTTAGTCCCACTCATGTCGTACCAACTCATTGTTGATAGCTGACCATAAGGGAGAGCCACATGATATGAACAAAAAATTGGATTTTTTTGGGTACTGTACTGTTTCAATCCACTCTATGAATGCTTGCTTGCTCTGCCTCTAAGATACCATGGATCACAATGTGTCTCAGGTGGACATGGGCACGTTCTCCTCAAGAGCAAGAACTCCCGAAAGCACTTTCCCTTCCAAGAGCTCTAAGGAAACACCACCCCCTGTTGATATGTGGCTCATCTTGTCGGCAACTCCTACTTTCTCCACAGCAGCGACAGAATCACCACCACCTATGATCGTCGTCACACCCTTCCCACTGAGATCAGCAAGCTTCTTAGCAATTGCCTAAATTTCAAATACAGTGTATAATTATCAAGAAACTAATAAATCAACCAAATCAAACACACACAAACATGCACATGCATGTGTGCACACAGAGATTGAAATAACATGTGCAATAATAATACATGACAAGAAAGAAGCAATATGACAACGTTGGTGATCACCATACCTCAGTTCCTACTGCAAACTTGTGCTCAGATAAAGGCTTTGCAAGTAATTGCCATTACTTGTGCAAAGAGGAATGACAATAACGTTCAGAAAAATCTATTCCAAGCTCAACGAAAGAATAAAATTTGCAGCAGACCTTGCGTGGGCTTGGAGATTTAGAAGAGGATGAGGTGGACCTTGCATGTCTAGGAGGTCCTCTCCTGGCCTGCCTCTGGTTGTATTATCCATGAGAAGAAAGTCAGCAACAGTATGGATGTGAAGGAATCAAAACAAACTCATCTACTGCACAAAACGTGTACATCATTCAAACCATCATTACATGACATCGTATCAATTTTTGTACAAAATCTGTCCCTCTCTCTCTCTTGTTAAAGGTCCTCTACAAATGTGAAGAACTGTATAATATTTACTGAACAAACCCATAATATGATCAACTGTCATAATGACAAATACTTTTCAACATAGTTTAAGTTTGACATGAACTTCAAGACTCTGCACAAGATATTATACAAAGATGCCACACCCATATCTGAGAGCAACAAAAAAATGCAAAGAAATGATAACGTCAATAGAAAATTCATGGTTGTAGCTTGAAATGTCCATCTGCAATTTAACATGAAAAAGAAATGTTAATAAAAATTAACATGTGCTTGTCAACATAGGATATGAAACATTAATTACAAAAATTACCATAATAAGCATGCACTCGATTAACATTCCTCGTCATAATGGTGCTCTGCATCATGAGAACTATAACAAAGACACTTATTAATTTAAGCACACTATTAAGTTAATATGTATAAACTATGAAGCATGAACATCTTACCTTTCACACAAGTTGTTTGCATCACGAATCCAACTTTGTGTGCAGATTAATGACTCTACATTTTCGGGAGTAGTTGAACATCGATAATCATTAATAATTCTTCCCGATGTAGTGAATGCAGATTCTGAAGCAACTGTAGATACAGGAATAGCTAACACATCTCGAGCCATCCTTGCTAGAATTTTGTATTTGCTTTCATTTGCCTTCCACCAAGATAATATGTTGAACTCTACAGTAGGTGATATTTCTTTCATTGGATCAAGCAAATATTTCTCTAGACCTATGTGAACCACTACAGGAGATACAAAGTTGACATATGCTTTAAACCCATATCTAGACACACTTTTATACTCTTCCATTGTAATCATGGTACTAGTGGATGCATTGGCTCTTCCCATATTACACGTGTCACTATCCTCATACATATTTCTGTACTCAGCATACAATTCATGAAGAGTGTTCTCTATAATTCCACATTTCACTATTGCATCAGGTTTATCTCGTCAAATGGCTTCGAAAGCAAGCGGTAGAGACCAACTACAACTATGAGAAAATTTGATGTGATAACAGGTAGATCGGATACAACAATATTAAATATGAAGCCCTTAGTACAAAAAACCCAAACAGTTGTAAGTCTAAAAAGAAACAAAATTAACAAAGAATAGCTGGCTTGAAAAGAAACAAATATATGCAGAACAGGAGCTAAAATAATAGTAGGTAAAAGAAAAAAGAAAAGAGAATAAGAAAATCAACCATTCTCAAACCATTAAGGCAAAGTTAGATTGAAATACTGGACCCCATCCATCCCATCTATTCATTTGGGCATTTGTTATTATTTATTTATTTTCTATTTAATTGTTTTCTTTATTCATTTTTGCCAACTTATAACTAATATTTATTTAATATGCAACCCGAGCTTGGCCATTTTATCTGCGGATCAAAACAATAAAAGAAGAGGTCCACAAGAATGTTTGCAACGGCCCGACCGTTGTGGGTTTCATTTAACATGTCGATGAATGGAGACATCGTTAAATTTGAACCACCAAAGCATGTGGAGTCGTGGAGGCAGTAACTTCTGCGAATGGTGCGACTATAGAGCCGTTGGAAGCCAAATGGAGGCCATTTACCAATTTGATCAAATGTGCACCGGGTCTCTCTCTCTTGGAGATACCAGCAGGGCTTCAATACCATCCTTGCTTCTTTTACTTTGTTCACCATTTTGGTAGGCTTCAATCTTAGCGATTTGCAGGAGACAAGGTCGGTCATCTCTTGCTCTCTTATCCATTTGGCAATGTTGCGTTCTTTGTAGATATTTTGTTATATTATTCATAATCTCGTGGGAGAATTGAGGGATCCTGAGTTAGATTTCTTTCTTGGTGTTTCTAGATGTATTTCATGGGAGATATACCAGCAGAGCGTAATGCACATCCTTGGTTCTCTTTTACTTCGTTCGTCTTGCTCATGGGTCGACTACAATAAAAGATAGCTTCTGCCACGATCATTCCCATGGAAAGGTCTGTGGTGGACAAAATGGTAAAAGTTGTTCCTCTTTTAGCAGAATACTTTTACAAGATAATAAGAGGAGGCAAACTCAAGGGAGAGAGAGAGGGACCGGCAATCTGTGATCACCTTTCCATGCTTCTCTCGTTCTGCAGCCTTCCAATATGACGAGGTTCTTGTCAATGAGAATGAGTACAAGAGAGCCAGGACTCTTTTCCTCCACTTGATTCCCTCATCTATCGATGAAGCAGAGAGCAAACACAGGCACCTCCGTTGCCCACTCGAACGCAATCTTATCCAAGACCACGAGATCGGAAGCAATGTCGTTTTCTCACTTGTAGAGTTCTTCTCATCCAGCCTCAAGAATGCTGGTGGATTTATGCATGGGGCAAACATTAAGGAATGGTTGAAGAGAGAAAGTTCCTCCACTTGACGATTTATGTTGGATAGCGACAGATCTCTTTTGTGTTTGTGCATTTTTTTCCACATTGTGTCGCGTAAGCCTTGCTGTTTGTTGCTTCATGAGGTTATTCATACCTACTGAATTGGTTAGATATTTCGTGCATGAATATGAAGTATGTGGCTGTCTTGGTGCAATTTTTAACTCACCAAAGCAAGAAGCTTCCTACTGAAATAATGGACTTATTATTAAGCACGTGGAGTGGAGCCAGAGGTAACTTGGGAAGATCAACAGAACATCAATATATTCAATAATCAGTTTCATGAGCTTGAGCATGACATGAAAGCCGCCACGGTGTCACCTTTTTTTTTTCTTTTCCTTTTCGACTTAGTACTTTCGGTTTACTGTTAGATTTTGGTCCTCATGTTTTTTTAGAAATTATAGAATATGATAGTTGTCCTTGGTATGTACTTCTGGATTCCGGTTGTTGGCGGGTAAATCAAAGATATCCATGTTCTCCTGCATATGTTATTTCCTGAAGCTCCAGATGTTGTTAGTGGTAGTGGACACGAATCATGTTAAGCATGAAAGTGTATGCATTTAGGATAAAGATCATCGTATTTGAGCTTTTTCAAGAGAAGTTTGCATAGTGATGAGATTGCACAAAAAATCTTCTTACCCTGCACATAAAGAATGATAGCATCAATTATCAATTTGTGATTACAAATACGACAGATGTACACAAAGGTCATACAGTCAAGTGTCTACAATTTGGTTTTAACAGCTGAAAGCCTGAAATGCAGTTGTCACATTTTCATGTCAACCACAAATTCTGTCTATCGAGAAAAGATGAAGAACTGAAAAGTTCAACAACTGAAAAGAATAATTATTTTCAGTGGAAGGGCAAAAATTGATAAACAAATGTCCACAGGCATATCGTTATTAGCATTCCCTGTGGCCCATTTGTGCTGATATGATAATGTTAGAGTGCATTCAACTCACAAATCAGGAGCATGGTTGATTTTATGCCTTTAGTTACATCCAAAGGGAACAGATATTAAAGACTTTGCTTTGTGCTTCGGTCGACCGTATCTAATTTTTGAAGTCTTGAACATCAAATATGAAATGTAAATGTTCCTTCAGATCTATCTGAATAGTCCATGAAATAAAGGTCAATCAGACTATGAGGACCAAGAAATGCTCATCACTGCATTTTTGTGATGCTCAAGTATCTAGTTTAGGGCCCCATACATGATGACCCAATATACCATTTTTGCCACTAGCCATGGTTGTACATTCCTAAACCTTAACAACAAATATTCCTTGGAGATTTTTCGGAAATCCAAAAATATTCTGCTATATTAGAAAACAAGGTGTAAATTAAGCAATTTTTTTTCCTTTACATGATAAAAGATGTTTTTCTATACATCATTGTTGTAGAGTCCACAAAATTTGATCTTAGATCACTTAGATTTCAAAATCCAAAGATATGACCCTCCCTCATCTGACCTTGCATCAGCCCATTTGACAATGGAAAATACTAAAGTGAGGATCCAGCTTTTAATTCATATTATCAATGCATGCAGTCATGTACATAATATCATTGTATGCAGTCATGATGATATACATTCATAACTAAACCAAAATTTGAGTGTGTTATCCTACTAGGATGTAATAAAGATCAGGCATTCTTATATATAATGTATGCTAATTGTAACCAAGTCTCTCTATGACATATCTTGTTTAGTGGTGTGATCTACACATGCCAAATATGCGCTACTCTCTGATATGTTTTGTTTATGAGCAGACACAGAGGAGTGGTGCTTCATATTTTGCATGGAACATTGGCACTTTAAAAATATGTGACGTTAGAAATTTGCCAAGCATCAAGTATGGTTCACTTTTCAGAAAGCACAGCTATCAAAGAGGTGGCTAATTATATGTGAAGGAGAAAAGGACATTAAAGTACATTTTGAATAATGTAATTGGATTCAATATCTAAAAGGGCAGCAGCTTTGATAGTGAAGGCAGTATGGAATTTCTAAATCTATGAACTTCCCTTTATCATTTCCAAGCTTGTGCAGCAATCCTTTGGTCGATAAAGCTGTGGGCGTATGGATCTATGTGGATCTTGATAATAGTTTAGTCTTGTAGTTGATTTTCTCTTTATGGTATTGATGCTTTTTCTTTCTATCTTTCTTTCCTTTTTTTTTTGTGCAGGTTGGTATTTTCTTAGTCCCAGTTCCGTAATTACTCTGAGATTACCGTTTTCATCAAACTTTTATCTGGATCAATCTGACTCAAACCAATGGTTAGCATTTGAACCAGAGGATGATTTGCCTTTGTTATGGTGATCAGCTTTCTTTTTGTCTATGTTGATCCACTGTCACAAATATCGCAACTTATATGAAAAAGACACATTAAATACGTGAAAAATAAGTCAGGCGTAGAAAGCAATACAATGCATCTTTTTTAAAAAATGTCAGAATATAAAAAACAAAAAAAACGTGAATTATACACGTTTTTTTAATATTTTTTATTAACTTCTTATTTATTTTATTTTTTATATTTTCAGGATTTTTTAAATATTTTAATTTTTTTAAAAAATCTTGATTTCCAAAATATTTCCGAAATATAGAACTTTGCGGTGTTATCCTTGAGAAATTCATGTTCACCTCATACTCTAATAATTTAATAATTTCAGATAAATATAATAATTTCAGGTAAATATATCATATTGCACTGACATCATGTTCATATTGCACTGACATCATGTTCACCTCATGCTCTTATCCAGCATTACCAATCAACTTCTATTTGAAAATATACCAGCTATCAAGGTTATGTTAGTGCCGAACTATATTTTGTATGTGACTATGTATCAAATATGTTGTTGTTTAGCAGGGGGTTGTGGTCTACTCTTCAATTGAAGCTTGTAATGGATCCAATAAACCAGGCATTTTAGCATACTGAAAAAAATATTGCTGATATTGGTTTCAACCAAGCATTCTTAAAGACATTTTTTGTGCATTATGTTCTTTTCTCTAGTCCTTAGTGTTTTGCAATCAGTTTCACAAGGTCTATTTTATTTCCTGACAATTGTGCAAGAGATATTTGCTGTTTTGGCTGACACATTTCACAAGCTTGGTTTCAACTGCAAGTTTTGGTTCTACATGGGACTAATTTTCTGGATGAACCAATTGTCTCTCTTCTTGTTTCAGTTTCCAATAAATTGAAGTATTTTATAGTAAGTTTTGTCCTACAATTATTTTCTTCTAAAACTATTTCATGGAGCCTTGATTTTGGCTATAAGTACTCATTTTTTTCATCCAATCCTCCATTTTTTGTTTTGTTTGCAGGTGATCAAGATCTTAGCTTTCTTCATGATCCATGAATTGGATTGGGAATTTAGGAACTTATTCTGAGGTGAAGATTGCTTTATCTTTCTTTTTTGTTTTCTATGACAAAAAAATAGGAGCTTTCTGAGCAGGCCAAGATTTGCTTGCCCAAAAGGTTGATCATTTACAGTATTGTATGTCTCTACTAGTTATTTGTGTATAACGTGCAATATATTTCTATTTTATTTATGAAATTTCTCTTACTGTACCAGAGATGATATGTTCTTTCACATACCCCTGTCCATCATTCTTAAACTTTTTGACTGTTTGGATACAAGTATTGCTACACTACATGAATATGGGAGAATTAGAATTGTTTCTAGGAGAAATAAGATGCTAAGCTGCTAATATGAGAAAATTAGAATTGTTTCACCATACTAGTCTCTGGGTTAAATTTTCTAGATGTGTATGAACCTGCTATTTTTTTATTTATTTTCTCTATTTCGACCAGAAATGGCTTGGGGAGCATTTTGATAAGAAAGAAGCAGGCATGCTCAAAGGATACTTATTTTCTATTATTCTTATGTATTTTTTTATAATTTTCAATTGTATAAACAATATCTTTTATAGTACAATACTTATTTCTATGTTCTCTCTCTCTCTCTACATATATATATATAATAAAAAAATGTAGAATAATTAAAATGGCCATGACTTTTCCATGGCTAATGTACAAGTAACAGTGGCTGTTGCAAATAACCGTAACAGCCAAAACCATGGCTAGTGGCCTAGGTACATCATGGCTGGTTGATAAAATTGCCAGTCACAAAAAACGTGTTTTTTAAAAGAAAACAAATGGACATGATAAATAAACCTTTTTTTTTTTCATTTTTTCCTTTTTCTTCATTTTTTTAATGTTTTAAACAGTTTTTTTTATTTTCTAATTTTATATGTTGCAAATCTACTTATTTGTTGATGTTTTGTTTATAGTTTCTCACTTATTTTACTTTTTCTTAATTTGAGTTTTTTTTAATTTTTAAAAATTTGTTTATTTTTCTGGTTTTTTCTCCTTTATTTTCAAGCTCACCGTATTGTAGCCGAGAAAAAACTGCGGTTTAAAACTCAAGAATTTTTTTTGTGACTATGGTCAAAACCATGACAAAAAGTTAACAGCTACAAGGGTTTTTGCCAAAGCCAGGTTAGTTAACAACCACAGGGAAGGTCACGGCTGAAAATACTTTCAGCCACAGTTTCGGGGTTCATTTCATGGAAGCTCTCTTACGGCTTCAACAATGACTTTTTGGTTTTGTAATCGGTCTCCTTTTTCTATAGCTCTTGCTTTCCGGATCGCAATAATAAGGAACTGAAATGGGTATGTCTGCTTAGCCGCAAGAGATGAAATTCTGCTTCATCATCTCAAACCACTCTATACAAGTCGCTTCACTTATGAGACGTCTAATCAAAGAGGAGGACAAAATGAATCTTCGGCGTGTCTTACTATTGTCACAAAAACTGCAATATTTTCAAGTTATTGTGACAATATCACCAAAAAACTGGTGAAATGAAAAAATGGGAATTTATCCCACATTTGAAATGAATACTATCGTACTATGATAAATTTTGTTAGATTATTCCTTTTTTAAATCAAAACATTATCTGGTACATCTTAAGCTTTGTTTTCATTTTTGTCTGTTTCAGAATTTGAAGAACTATTTCTGAATATCATTTTTGTATGAAAATTAGCGGAAAGTCTATCTTGGACTCCTGAGATTTTCTAGAAAAAGATCCTTTTTAGCTGATTCCAGAGAAAATCTGTTGCCGATGAAAACATGGGAAATGGTATTTGTGACAATGATGTTATCTAGTAATTCCAGCTGCAAATGCTTAATTAGTTTTTAGTTTTTCATTTAAGAATGGTCATTTATTTCCAGCCGAGTTTGATGTTGGAATTTTCAAGGCTTGTACAATTCTTTTTCCCTTTTAAATGTCTTTTTCATATGATTTACTTACTCCTTCACTCATCGGCAGCATCTAGTTTCGTTTGTCGACTGTTTCCATTGTTCCTGGCATCGCTGTTGATCCAACATGTGCCCAAACAAGCTCTGAAAGGTCAGATGTCATAATGCTGGATTAAGTTAATTATATTGTGAATATAAGTTTGTTCCACCATTTTTCCTTTATTTGGCTCTTTTTCCTTGTAATCCCCTGTACAAATTTTTAAGCCATTTACTCTGCTACTTCCCCTCTTCTTTATTGCAAATTCTTCAGCTTGAGCCATTTAGATTATTAATCCTTATTTTATTAAATTTGTTCATTGTGGTTCATTTATAAAAAACATTGCCCTTGTAGTTATGATGGACAACGTGCTCAATTTCACAAATTAATGGATGGTTCCATAAAAGTCTTGTCTCGAAGTGGAGAAGAAACAAATTCAAGATCTCCATATTTGGTAAAGATAATCAAGGAGTTATCAAAACAAGCAGCAGGGACTTATATTTTGGATGGGGAGATGATAAGAAGTTTTTACAATTTGTCCTCTTCCCATCTGGTTGATAGAACAACTAGTGCTCCACGATGTCTTTGTACTTTTGTTGTTCCTCATGCAATTGTAGTGTTAAGGGGCTATTAGGCACCAGTAACAAATTGTTACTATCTAGTAAAACAGTCTTAAAAATTGGGGCAGATTCATGGAACCATGTAAAGTAATGATGTATGAATCTACCCTAAATTTTAGGCAGAATCACTGGACGGTAACAATCTGTTATTGGTGCCAAGTGGCCAGTAAAGGACTATGATTGAGACAATGGTGGCTTACACCTTTTCAAAGATGTAAGACTTTTTGCTAAATGGTTTAACTTCTGTTTGAAGTCTAAGCCGATGTAAATCCAAAATGAATCTGTCACTAATGGCCATGGGGCAATCTAGTAACCTTCTTTTTCCTTTCACTTGATAAGAAGTCTTCTAGAAGGTAGAAGGCTTGCTGATGTAAGTTTGTGTTCCCTTATCACTTGATAAAAGTCATCTAGAAGGTCAAATGCTGCTGCTGTAAGTTTGTATCACGAAAACTTTGACAGTAAAAGAATCAAATATTTTCATAAAGCAAACTGGAACAAAGAATGTTTGTAATAGATAAGTAGTCACAACACTTGTGCTAACTAAGTAGTTATAGCACATTAGCTTGTTGAGATTATGTTATAGGTTTAATTAGATGTGTATTTTGAATAATAACACTGTTTGCTCTTATAACAAGCAAAAATTAAGATTTTCCATAAAATCAACCGGCATTGTATATGCATATTGTAAAACCAATACCGAAATGGGAATATATATATGTATATATACATAATAAATGTATAAAGAGAGAGAGAGAGGGAGAGAGAGAGAGAGAGACGTGTGTTTGAATTCTTGTGGTGGGGAGGTGTTGGATTGAGGTTGAGAGGGAAAGAGAAGCCTTCAACTTTTTCTATTATTTTCTTGAGTTGTAACAATATGCAGTTGAACATGACCATGAGAGTGGCCTTCTCATTAAATGATTTTTATACAAATCTATAGCAATTCTCATCTGACCATGAGAGTTTACGTAAGTTGAGCTTGCCAAGGTTGAACTCAACTCATTTACTTATCTTTAACCCGAACATGGCTCCTTTATTAGATGAGTTGAGATTGATCTGAGTTGGACCAACAAAGGTCAAGAGTGCACCAGAGTTGGCTCGACTCATTGAACATCCATAATTGTGGTTAGGAATTAAAGCTGGTTTTGCCTCTTACACCAGCTAAACAAGAAGTAAGGAGCAAGACTGAGGCGGTGTCCTGCCTATGGATTTAATTGAACATCCGGGGTGTCACTGCAACCCCATTTCTCTGAAGAAGATACATCATGTCATGGGTTGTCCAAGAAATGCTGCAATACTTCATGCAGTGAACAAATAGGACCATATAAACTGAATAGGAATGCCTCAAATAAAAACCTGACATGAATTTAGCGAGCAAGTATGGTTAATGACTAAAATACCTTAGTTAACAGTGAAAAAAACTTTTTGTAAAAAGCAAAAAACTATAAATGACATTTCTTTTTAACAAATGACCAAAATATCCTTCCATCCTTTACTAGTTAACATGTGCATGATGCACACAACTTTCTCTCTCAAGTAACAGTCACCTGGGCAGCGACTTTGGTATTTTTTGTCTAAGAAAGAGGTACCAAACCCTTTGGTGTTAGACCCATTTGGATAGGGGCGGAGCTAGGAATTTTTCATCAAGCAGGCCAAATTAAAATTTTTAAATTTGTTTACTAGGCTGAAATATCATTTTTCAAAATTTTTATATAGAACAAGTGAAATTTTTTAAAATTTATATTATATATATATATATATATATATATATATATATATATATATATATATATATATTTTGATGTTGGGCCAGGGCCCTTGTGAGACGTACCATGGCTCCGCCTTGCATAAGGATGCTCCTATGTTAAGCTTGCTTTGATTAATATGATAGCCATGAGAGCTTAATGGTTTTTGTAAGCCCATCTGCAATCCGCTCTTCAAATGATGTTCGTCTCGCACCAATAGTGCCTTGAGCAACTTTGTCCCTAACAAAATGAACATCCACTTCAATGCGCTGTCTTCGATTATGAAAAAGTTGGAGTAGCTGCTAAATATTTTGCCTTCACAATGTCACACCATATGGATGGTGGATTTTTTTTGTTCTTATTACAAGTTCAACTAGAAATATGTCTACTACGTTGCATATTCTGTTATGTGGGCCACTGCATGGCATTCGGCCCCGAGACAGCTCCCCATTGAGATTCTACAAGATCCTAATAAATTGGCTGAACCTTGTAATTACCCCTAAATTTTTTGTTTCATATATATCTAGCGTCTCCACAATTATTTTCAACAATTTTGGGTCTCAAATACTTCAATTTATTGCAGTTCCGAATTTAAATCTAAACTTTCAACCCAACCCCTACCTCAGTCTACGCTGATAATTCATGTCAAATATAGAACTAAACCCAATTCAAAATCCAAAGTCAAGATCCAATAACCAAGCTTAGATCCAGATCTGGATCCAAATCCCAACTTTAGATTAAAAAATAGATCCCTAGATCCCAATTTGGATCTAAAACTGAGCTCTAGACCTAAAACTAAGCCTTAAATCCAAATTCAAAGTTTTAGATCCAAATTAGAACTTTAGATATAGACCTAAATCCAAATCCAAGTACCAGATCCAAAATTCTGCTCTAGAATCAAAACGAAGGTTAAAAACTCATAGACTTCAGAATGAAAGTCAGTCCCAAAATAGGAAAATAGATTCAGAAAATCGCCCAGAGATCTAGATTAGATAAAAAAACAAAAAATCTTGATAAAAAAAATTCAAACTCAAATGTTTGAAATCGAGCTCAAGAATCAATTCCCAACATCATTTGCAAGCTCGCCCTGACTTTTTAATTTACTCAGCTTCGTAAAATCCAAATCTGGATGTACAGTTCATATTTCAAGCTTAACCACCTACCCAATCCATGATCCAACCTTTGACATGGGTCTGGGACCCTCCCATTCAAGGAATTAGTTCCAGATCGAAAACGAACCTGGAATCATAAAAAATGGAGCCAGACCCGTTTTATAAAAGGAATATTATACCTCTTAAAAGTATTACATATTTTTTGTTGTTAAACTTTTATTTTTTTAGGTGGGACCTACCTGGGGACGGCAGAGGGGCAAAGGCCACCCTTAATTTGCCTCCTTACGCAAAGTTTTGGCAGCGCTTGGTGTGCTGCCTAGAGCACTTGTTGTGTTACTAAGTGCTCTGCCTAGGGTGCATGGTGCTATCGAGTGCTAAGGTTGAGAGTGCACGGCAGCACCAAGCGCAATGCACAGTCATGTGCACCCAGAACAGGGCCTGCTACATTGACAATCTCCTTTTTTGGTAAAAATTGGCCCCAAGAAAGCGGTTTTGCTCCTCTTGGGTGGGCTTTAGCCCTTCCAACCCCCTTCAAACGATGTTTCCAGAGCTAAGGGCAAATCTCCATATGTCAAAACCTATAAAGAAAAATAGAAATAAAATAAATTCAAAAACTTTAAAATTCATAAGAAATCTTGACAAATTAAAAAACTTTCAAATGCTGAATTTTAGCTGTTTTTTTTTTATAAATACCCCCACATCTTCATCATTGGGAATGAACTAAATTTTGGGGAACTCCTTGAGCCCTCTAACTAAGAGCTTTGAAGTCCTTTTTATCTTTCTTCTTCATCTATTCTTCTCTCCCACTTTCAACATTTTTTCATCTTCAAACTTGGGATTCTCCTTTTCCAACCTTCATCTTCAATGAGTAGGAAGGGGAGCACGTGGACAACCTTGGAAAGCTTCTTCAACAGGTCAGAGTTTTCATTTTGGAAGCTTCATTGTTTGATTAAAGTAAAGGACTCATCTCTTCTTCAACTCTACCATCTCGAGGTATGTAGTATCATTTTTCTCCTAATCTTCCCTTCATCATCTCCCCATGGCCATGTAAGAGCTCTATTGAAATTTCCTCCTCAAAGCCAAGAGCCACGTTTGAGTGTACTGAAAATATGAGGAAGGTGAAGCATGTCTTGTTTGTTTAAGAAATTCAAATGGGCATGATATGTGTTTTTTTTAACCTTCAATTGATGTATGGCTTTGTTATATCATTACAGATGATATGCATGTATAGCTAGTTGAATTTTGAGGTTGGGGCTTGTCCAACCCAAAAAGAACACTATGAATATATAGATGTTAAAATGTGTTTTGACATCATTTGGATCCACATTCCCTTGATAAAATATCTATTGGTCACCCTGTTAGTAGCCTTATAAGAGTGATCCACCTTTAAAAGAGTGTCTTCCCAATCGGATTTAAGAACAAGAGGAGTACTCTTTATTGATAGTTGCTTTTTCTTTTGAAGTTAGTCTCTCGCCACACCCAATGGTGGGAGGGACATACTTTTTTTGAAGGATTTCAAAAGATAAGTCCTCCCTAAGGAGGCTATGGAGACTTACCCTAGGCTCTCCCATGAGCCCAAGTTTCTCTATTGCCTACATAAAATATTGAAGTTTAAATTTTCAAAATTATCTCCTAAATCTTAATTTCTATATAATAATAAAAGAGCGGTTAACATATCTTGTTATTAGATCATTTTTTCTCCCTTCTTTTCTTCGCTCGTTCTTAATTTGTCTTTTTTTTAGAATATTTATATCTCTCTGATTATTCCTTAAAATCTCTGTTTTACTAATTTCCCTTTCTCTAGTTCTTCTCTCCCTTAAAAATCTTTACATCTCTCTCTCTCCCTCTCTCTCTCTCTCTCACACACACCACACACACACACATTTTTCCTCTTAAACTCTCTTGCTCTTCTACTAGTTTTTCTCTTTATTTCTTTCCTACTTCTTATAAATCTTTATTTTTCTCTCTTAATTTCTTCTTAAAATCTCTTGCTCTTTTACTGGTTTTTCTCTGTCCATATTTTCTCTCTCATTAAAATCTTTGTATATATCTCTCTCTCTAACTGTTTTGGTAAAGGTTTATGAAATACTTTCCTTTAAAAAGAATTTCCTTCCATCGCTTTATAAAGTTTTAACTTTGTTACCAAGTATTAGACTACATATAGGTTGACGATGATGTTCTGGTGAATATGAAATGCATTGAGAATGAGCTTAGCCATAGGATTAGTTATCCGTGGTAAATGTGCTGGGAATGGCCAAGCCTCGTACCAACAGGCCAGTCCCTTTTTTGTTTTTTTGAAAATAAAAATAATTTTTTAATACACTCCAGAAACAAAACCTAAACAATTTTAGAATGCAAATACCCTATTTGCACATAAGGCAATATCAGGCTGGGTGAGGGTCACATATTGCAATGCTTCCACAATACTTCAATATTAAGCAGCATCCTTGAACTTTGAATTGTTACTGGCAAATAATTTTATGAATGTGGCCATCGGCGTGTTCATGGGTTTGGTTTCATACATTTTTGCATGCTTGAAAAGATTAAAGATATTACTTTCTTTGAGATAACACCAGCTTCCTCTAACA